>NC_136791.1:3906096-4080344 GCF_951216825.1 Electrona antarctica | reverse complement strand
CCGTCACACCAGCACTGAGACATTGAGACGTTCACCTCCGTCACACCAGCACTGAGACATTGAGACGTTCACCTCCGTCACACCAGCACTGAGACATTGAGACGTTCACCTCCGTCACACCAGCACTGAGACATTGAGACGTTCACCTCCGTCACACCAGCACTGAGACATTGAGACGTCCACCTCCGTCACACCAGCACTGAGACATTGAGACGTTCACCTCCGTCACACCAGCACTGAGACATTGAGACGTTCACCTCCGTCACACCAGCACTGAGACATTGAGACGTTCACCTCCGTCACACCAGCACTGAGACATTGAGACGTTCACCTCCGTCACACCAGCACTGAGACATTGAGACGTTCACCTCCGTCACACCAGCACTGAGACATTGAGACGTTCACCTCCGTCACACCAGCACTGAGACATTGAGACGTTCACCTCCGTCACACCAGCACTGAGACATTGAGACGTTCACCTCCGTCACACCAGCACTGAGACATTGAGACGTTCACCTCCGTCACACCAGCACTGAGACATTGAGACGTTCACCTCCGTCACACCAGCACTGAGACATTGAGACGTTCACCTCCGTCACACCAGCACTGAGACATTGAGACGTTCACCTCCGTCACACCAGCACTGAGACATTGAGACGTTCACCTCCGTCACACCAGCACTGAGACATTGAGACGTTCACCTCCGTCACACCAGCACTGAGACATTGAGACGTTCACCTCCGTCACACCAGCACTGAGACATTGAGACGTTCACCTCCGTCACACCAGCACTGCCTTCATGCTGACATTTATGGGGATATCCAGTGGAGATCATTTGCATATCAATCCAAACTATCCTCGTGGGATTAAGGTATTTCCTAAGCAGTGTGTACAGTTAGTTATTTCGCATGCCGTGATTATTTGATTGTCTATAACGAATATGACAGGAATGATTATTGTCAAGGACCGAGTTGGTTGGCAAAAGACACTGTACACAGCTTTCTTCTGAAGTGTTCTATACTGGGGTTTTTTTGTCTTTAATTTTCCCAATACAAATTAACAAAAATGTGACAACCAATAATTCTGGGCCCAAAAACAGGAAGTTAACTTAAAGATGGAGTGCCATGATTTTTTTCCACCCTAAAACATGATCATCAGGTTTTATTGTTATATAAGGAGGAAGAATTATATAAAAAAAAGTGTACAGTATTTGTTAAAATGTCGTTTTTATGTGTGCACGCCCACCAGTTCATTAAGTATGCATGGTTTGCCTGGTGGGTGGTGATGGGTGGTGATCCACATAACAACCACACCAAGGGGTCTAATGAAGTATACTCTCACCTCTTAAACACATGAAAAATTGGAAAAAGTACAAAAATCACGGCACTACATCTTTAAACAAACTGATCAGAACTAGAGATGACTCGATCACGTTTTTCTTTTTGCTCCCGATCCGATTCCGATCATTTGATTTTGAGTTTCTGCCGATACCGATTTTCCCCGATCCGATATTTATGCCATATCACAGTAGCACAATATCCCAAATCACAGACAATATCGTGATATGGATATAATATTGATACTAGGGATGTCCCGATCACTGATCAATTTGCTACCTATCCGATTCCGATCATTCGAAAATGGCGTGATCGGCCTCGATATCCATGTGATCGGATCGGGAGACAACCCTAATCGGAATTTAATTGCACAGCATGACCAACCTGACCCAAATGAGTATGAATATCAATTCAAATTAGGTGTAAAAAAATTAAGTTCTTCAAAATCCTTATAATAAATTCAAACTATGCAAAAGGCTCTCTTTATGCACTAGCCTATTGAGCTCTCAAGTGCTAACATTAGCTCTTGTGTGCTCCAGTACATCGTAGTAGTGCATGATGGGTAAAGAGTCCTATACAGTAATTCAAACACCGTCACAGACATCATTATCACTCACATGCAGTAAGATGTCTCTCGTGTCTCCGTTGGGATGACATGTCTTGGCCAATGGCTGCACTGGAATGTTCTCGCGGAATTCTTCTGATAACTTTCACAATAAAGCAGCTGAGGTTTTCCCTGCTGTGAAAAAGAACAAACTGTATTGGTCAACTCTCCATCAGAGCCAATCAGAGCCTTACTAAATGTATTGGTCACCTCTCCATCAGAGCCAATCAGAGCCTTACTAAATGTATTGGTCACCTCTCCATCAGAGCCTTACTAAATGTATTGGTCACCTCTCCATCAGAGCCAATCAGAGCCTTACTAAATGTATTGGTCACCTCTCCATCAGAGCCAATCAGAGCCTTACTAAATGTATTGGTCACCTCTCCATCAGAGCCAATCAGAGCCTTACTAAATGTATTGGTCACCTCTCCATCAGAGCCTTACTAAATGTATTGGTCACCTCTCCATCAGAGCCAATCAGAGCCTTACTAAATGTATTGGTCACCTCTCCATCAGAGCCAATCAGAGCCTTACTAAATGTATTGGTCACCTCTCCATCAGAGCCAATCAGAGCCTTACTAAATGTATTGGTCACCTCTCCATCAGAGCCAATCAGAGCCTTACTAAATGTATTGGTCACCTCTCCATCAGAGCCAATCAGAGCCTTACTAAATGTATTGGTCACCTCTCCATCAGAGCCAATCAGAGCCTTACTAAATGTATTGGTCACCTCTCCATCAGAGCCAATCAGAGCCTTACTAAATGTATTGGTCACCTCTCCATCAGAGCCTTACTAAATGTATTGGTTACCTCTCCATCAGAGCCAATCAGAGCCTTACTAAATGTATTGGTCACCTCTCCATCAGAGCCTTACTAAATGTATTGGTCACCTCTCCATCAGAGCCAATCAGAGCCTTACTAAATGTATTGGTCACCTCTCCATCAGAGCCAATCAGAGCCTTACTAACTGTATTGGTCACCTCTCCATCAGAGCCAATCAGAGCCTTACTAAATGTATTGGTCACCTCTCCATCAGAGCCAATCAGAGCCTTACTAAATGTATTGGTCACCTCTCCATCAGAGCCAATCAGAGCCTTACTAAATGTATTGGTCACCTCTCCATCAGAGCCAATCAGAGCCTTACTAAATGTATTGGTCACCTCTCCATCAGAGCCAATCAGAGCCTTACTAAATGTATTGGTCACCTCTCCATCAGAGCCAATCAGAGCCTTACTAAATGTATTGGTCACCTCTCCATCAGAGCCAATCAGAGCCTTACTAAATGTATTGGTCACCTCTCCATCAGAGCCTTACTAAATGTATTGGTTACCTCTCCATCAGAGCCAATCAGAGCCTTACTAAATGTATTGGTCACCTCTCCATCAGAGCCAATCAGAGCCTTACTAAATGTATTGGTCACCTCTCCATCAGAGCCAATCAGAGCCTTACTAAATGTATTGGTCACCTCTCCATCAGAGCCAATCAGAGCCTTACTAAATGTATTGGTCACCTCTCCATCAGAGCCAATCAGAGCCTTACTAAATGTATTGGTCACCTCTCCATCAGAGCCAATCAGAGCCTTACTAAATGTATTGGTCACCTCTCCATCAGAGCCAATCAGAGCCTTACTAAATGTATTGGTCACCTCTCCATCAGAGCCAATCAGAGCCTTACTAAATGTATTGGTCACCTCTCCATCAGAGCCAATCAGAGCCTTACTAAATGTATTGGTCACCTCTCCATCAGAGCCTTACTAAATGTATTGGTTACCTCTCCATCAGAGCCAATCAGAGCCTTACTAAATGTATTGGTCACCTCTCCATCAGAGCCTTACTAAATGTATTGGTCACCTCTCCATCAGAGCCAATCAGAGCCTTACTAAATGTATTGGTCACCTCTCCATCAGAGCCAATCAGAGCCTTACTAACTGTATTGGTCACCTCTCCATCAGAGCCAATCAGAGCCTTACTAAATGTATTGGTCACCTCTCCATCAGAGCCAATCAGAGCCTTACTAAATGTATTGGTCACCTCTCCATCAGAGCCAATCAGAGCCTTACTAAATGTATTGGTCACCTCTCCATCAGAGCCAATCAGAGCCTTACTAAATGTATTGGTCACCTCTCCATCAGAGCCAATCAGAGCCTTACTAAATGTATTGGTCACCTCTCCATCAGAGCCAATCAGAGCCTTACTAAATGTATTGGTCACCTCTCCATCAGAGCCAATCAGAGCCTTACTAAATGTATTGGTCACCTCTCCATCAGAGCCTTACTAAATGTATTGGTTACCTCTCCATCAGAGCCAATCAGAGCCTTACTAAATGTATTGGTCACCTCTCCATCAGAGCCAATCAGAGCCTTACTAAATGTATTGGTCACCTCTCCATCAGAGCCAATCAGAGCCTTACTAAATGTATTGGTCACCTCTCCATCAGAGCCAATCAGAGCCTTACTAACTGTATTGGTCACCTCTCCATCAGAGCCAATCAGAGCCTTACTAAATGTATTGGTCACCTCTCCATCAGAGCCAATCAGAGCCTTACTAAATGTATTGGTCACCTCTCCATCAGAGCCAATCAGAGCCTTACTAAATGTATTGGTCACCTCTCCATCAGAGCCAATCAGAGCCTTACTAAATGTATTGGTCACCTCTCCATCAGAGCCAATCAGAGCCTTACTAAATGTATTGGTCACCTCTCCATCAGAGCCAATCGGAGCCTTACTAAATGTATTGGTCACCTCTCCATCAGAGCCAATCAGAGCCTTACTAAATGTATTGGTCACCTCTCCATCAGAGCCTTACTAAATGCAAGCAAATGAGGATGTTGAAACTAGGAGGACTGTATAGGCTGATTAGGTAGGATGTTGGTGCTGCCTTGGCGTGTCGGTAAGAACACTCAGAATGCAGAACTGGGTACTGTAGCTTGCTTTACTTGCATGAGGTAGCAAACAAATGTGTGTGTGTGTGGTCTGTGTATAAACAAAAGACAGTAATCATCAATACTCAATAATCAGTGTGGTTACAGAACATCCAAAGCACTTCCATAGAGAACATTCCTTTCTAAACATTACAGGTAAACCTCAATAACTGTCTAAACATCCATGTCGTCACAAAGTTATCAAACAAACAATAAATAGTAACAGCAAACTTAGGTTGACTATCAAACTGAAACATGTACTGTGATAACATGGACAAAAATAAACAGGAGGTGTTGCTCTGTCAAACACAAACTGAAAACTGAACTCTCTCTGCAGAGCAAGGTGAACCTACTAAATTATAATTACCAGCACAGGTTCCTGTAATGCAGTCTCAATCAGTCCAATCAAAGGCCCTCTGTGCATGCCTGTTGGCAAGGCAGCCTAATATATGGTTTGGCCTTTCCAACAGAGGATGTAAACAGGGACATTGGGTGATGCAAACACAAGCCTCCCTGACATGACGCGTGATGTCGGTCTACACTCTAGTCCAGGGGTCTACACTCTAGTCCAGGGGTCTACACTCTAGTCCAGGGGTTTCTGCAACCTCCCTGACACGACACGTGATGTCGGTCTACACTCTAGTCCAGGGGTCTACACTCTAGTCCAGGGGTCTACACTCTAGTCCAGGGGTCTGTAACCTCCCTGACATGACGCGTGATGTCGGTCTACACTCTAGTCCAGGGGTTCTCAACCCGTGGGTCGCGACCCCTCGGGGGGGTCGCCAAATTATTTTGGGGGGTCCCCAAATTATTTTAAAAAATGGAAAAAAATGGAAAATGGAAATGAAGAGTTTACATAGTACACATAGTACATGCATACACCTTCCCTAATGATTATATCTGGTTTCAGTTTTTATTTATGGTGTATTGTCTCTATTAAGGTTATTGTAGCAGTCAATTTATATTGGGGGGCGGGGCGGGGGTCCCGAGACATTGCCAAAGCTTTTGGTCCCCGGCCAAACGTTGAGAACCCCTGCTCTAGTCCAGGGGTCTCTGCAACCTTTTTGAGACAAAGTGCCATGTTTTTATTTTCTAGATAGTCAGTGTGCCATGTTGTCATTTTAATGACACCACAATTCCAAAACATATTTTGATTGTCCATGAATATAACCTTTTCCCTTGTTAAATATTCTATCACATTGTTTATAATGATCATTAGACTCAGAGCATAACCTCCTGCCTCCCCATTAGACTCAGAGCATAACCCTCCTGCCTCCCCATTAGACCCAGAGCATAACCCTCCTGCCTCCCCATTAGACTCAGAGCATAACCCTCCTGCCTCCCCATTAGACTCAGAGCATAACCCTTCTGCCTCCCCATTAGACTCAGAGCATAACCTCCTGCCTCCCCATTAGACTCAGAGCATAACCCTTCTGCCTCCCCATTAGACCCAGAGCATAACCCTCCTGCCTCCCCATTAGACTCAGAGCATAACCCTCCTGCCTCCCCATTACACTCAGAGCATAACCCTCCTGCCTCCCCATTACACTCAGAGCATAACCCTCCTGCCTCCCCATTAGACTCAGAGCATAACCTCCTGCCTCCCCATTAGACTCAGCATAACCCTCCTGCCTCCCCATTAGACTCAGAGCATAACCCTCCTGCCTCCCCATTAGACTCAGAGCATAACCTCCTGCCTCCCCATTAGACTCAGAGCATAACCTCCTGCCTCCCCATTAGACTCAGAGCATAACCCTCCTGCCTCCACAGTCAGAGTTCAGAGTAGAACATAGAATCATGTGCAGGATCAGGTCATTCGCATACAAATATAAGTGAATTCATTTATTTGACTTGATCTTTTAAATAGTTTCTTTTAACCCATGTTGACCTGAGATCAGATTCTATAAATGTCTTCTACATCCTGACAGTTTTCTGAAAAAGCTATGTTTCTATGTCAGTCGTTCTTCGATTTTTCAAAAATAGCAGACCTACAAGCTCATAGCGCGCCACTCGGTGGCGCGCTATGAGCTTGTAGATCTGCTATTTTTCAATAGCTAAAGTATAACGTAATGCTAACACCAAAAGGGGTTCCCGCCCAAAATGGGTAAAACAAAAAATCCTCTCTCTCACACTTATGCCAGTGATCACCCTCCTTTGTGCCAACGTTGTGCCAAAGCATGCCTACCCCTGCTCTAGTCTACACAGTCTACCAAGCCCCGCCCTGCCTGCATTCGATTGGCTGAATGCAAGAACGAGAAAACAAGGACACCACCCCCAGTTGGAACGGTGGGGGCGTTGTGAACTTGTGACATTCTAATACAGCCCGAAACCCCATTCTAGCCCCTGGCTCGGTTTGCGGGCCTCACTAGTCATTAGACTCTCGGCTCCAACCTCCTGGTAGAATTTCGGTCAGAATTTTATTGAAAGGATAGCCCCTTGAGATGTAGCATCTCATTTTAGAGGGGGTCCCGTACATAGGGAAAAACATTACATACAGTACAGTGCAGTTACACAAATAGACAGTGCACAATAGACAATACAGACATGTACAGATACAGTTAGCTTGCTCATCCTCTCCCACCCACTCCCCCATCCCCCCAACTTTTTCTGGACAAGCATATTGAGAGTACAGTACAGTGACTTGAAACAGGGGTCAGAAGTAAACAGCAGTACGGGCAGTGTTAGTAGCATGAACAGGTTGTTTTGAGGTGTGAATACAGGGAAGGGTATCAAGTCCCGCTGCCACCACTATTTTTCCAACAACCGTGGACTATATCTATTTTCTGGACCGCGTTGGAGGTGCACAGTCTCAAGCAAACTTGAGCCAGGACAGGCACTGCCGACTGCCGAGCGAGCTAAAGCGAGTGCAGTCGTCGTGCCGAATGTTGCAAAGTTTGATCGATCCGATTCAGTGCCGTTGGACTTATGAACCGATTGGCACAGAATCGAAAATCATGTCTTGGGGTGAGCGTTTGCCCCAAGTCCCCAACTGTCAGTCAAAGTGGCTCAAGAGACTACTGGCCAATCACAGCGCATATTTTCCAGGACATGTCAGAAATTGGTTGTAAAACACTATCACGCTGAGATGACAGCTGGTTCCCTCTAATGAGGAAGTGACTGCTAGTTATAATATTAATATATCAGATTTATATTGCTTTTTATATAGTGAAAAATGAAACGGTAAACAAGAGTCAAAGCAGTAACAAAAACAAGAGGTTGAGAGGTTAGCAAGAGAAAAGCATAAAGCGGTGGGGGTTTGAGGGCATTTGTGAAGGGAGGGAGGGAGGGGTGTCTTTGATGTGGCGGGGGGGGGGGGGGGGGGGGGGGGTTCCAAAGGGAGGGGGCAGAACCAGAAAAAGCCCTGTCGCCCCAGGTTTGGAGTCGGAGTCACCAGACCTGAGGGATGTTATTTTATGTTTTCATCGTGGTTGGTGGTTCTCCGTGGATACATGTTAGATTACATATATTGTGGAGGCTCAAACATATACATAATCATAAATGCTGGAATACTAAATGAGGCCAAAGATAGATGAAAAGAAAAAAGGTACGGTAAAGATCCTTGGGGGGGACATGCAGTTCTTGGAGGAGGAATATACTTGACATGTAAATTTATTGAACAGGGATGATCTTTTCGGGGGTTTTAAACTACACCAGGGGACATGTGGGTAGGGATTTTAATGCCGTTGTCCTTGAGTCTATCCTCAACCAAACCACCTTTCTGCCCCCCCTGGGAGTAACACATGCAGTAAATACCACTTAGAGTCTTTTGCACAACTCTATCCCACCTACATGCGTTAACACATTTAGGCCTGACGTCGAAATTTAAAAAATGTCTTTTTAAAAAAAATGTTTTTTTTTTAATATATATATATATTTTTTTAATATAAATCTATTTTTGAAAAACCTCATGTTCAACCTCTATATCAGTGGTTCTCAATATTTCAAAATATGTTGTTCCAGGGACCCTCCAGAAGCAAAGATTTGAGTTAAAAACTGAAACTCTGAAAGAATATATATTCAAAGATGTCAGGCACATTTTCACGATTTCTCAAAAATAGCAGACCTACAAGTTCGTAGCGCGGCACTCGGTGCCACGCTATGAGCTTGTAGATCTGCTATTTTTCAATAGCTAAAGCATAACATAAGTTAAAACACCAAAAGGGGTTCCCGCCCAGAATGTGTTAAGGTCCTGACACACCAAGCGTCACATCAGCTGAAAAGCCGTCCTTGAACACACCGGTATAGCCAACATTTGCCCACAGTCTCCGCGGCGTGCCCTGGAGCTGTGGGAAGTAGTCATCTATTACGGGTTATACCGTTCACCCGACTGAGTATGCTGATTCAGCGTTGGAGGTAAACTCTCCAACGCAGGAGGAAGCCCTCCCTTTGGCTGTTCCGTTTTATTTATTTCAATTCAAATTCAGTTAAGATTATCGTGCCAGTTTAAAGGACCACTTCACCACTTTTCAACCTATCTTCATATAATAGGTCCTCACTAATAATCATGAAAAAAATGGCACGATTTTTTTCTACTCCGTCTGTGTCTCATAGGGAGGGCTGTGGGCAGTTCAGAAACCGTCTTCCAGTGACATCATCATTAGGCAGATTTCTTTTTAAACAAGATTTTTTTACAAAAATATTTAGATGTGCATTATCGTGAGAACGATGGCTTCCATTTTCGCATTGCAACTTTTCAGGACTAGAAAGCCTGCAGTTTCTATTAGCTTGTATTCCCCATCGATGATGTCACTGGAAGACGGTTTCTGAACTGCCCACAGCCCTCCTATGAGACACAGACAGAGTAGAAAAAAATTGCGCCATTTTTTCATGATTATTAGTGAGGACCTATTATATGAAGATAGGTTGAAAAGTGGTGAAGTGGTCCTTTAACCACTTTCAACCTATTTTGAACATGAGATTATTGTCAAATCTTTTAAAACTTTGTAAAACCTTTCCACAATGAGATGCATGCGTCGTGAGCTTGTGTAGGTCATATATTTTCGATAAGTTTTGTTTTATTTCGTGAAGCAATTTTTCTATAGTGTGGGCGGAACCAGAGTATGGCTATTAAGAGGAGACATACAGTATTCTCAATTCTTATTCCGAGCAAAAAACAAGAGCATACAGACAGGATTCAGAGTGGTGTGAAAATGCTCAGTTTATTTTTCTCAGCATTTATTGTATATATGGAACATAACCTCAAATTGCACCTTTTTAAACTAAACTGTGTAGTATATATGGAACATAACCTACTGTGAAGCTGTTCACCTATCACCTAACTTAACATTAACCTAACTTTGCTACTACAGGTAAAACACGCACATGTACATATGTTACTATTTTTCTAGAACTCTTTATTCTATCCCTTTGTTTGCTGTGCTCGCTGTGTTTTTTTTGTTGTTTGAATATTATGCCATGCTGCTGCATTGTCTGTAACTAAGGAAGCCAAACAAAAATAAGTTGTACGCTTATGTACCTGTGCACAAGGTGTAACAATAAAGTCCAACCTTGAACCTTGATGGACTCCCCCCACCCCCCCCCCCCCTCCCCCCTCCCCTAGATGGCACTAAACATATTTTTGTGCCATCTGGGGCCCCCGTAACAGATCTGTCTTGTTAAAATGTAAAAAAGAATTAAAACTCTTTTTTTAAATTTAAATGTTCTATGAACTCCGGGGGGATGTGTGTGCTACACAGACAATATTCACACCCCATAAGTTAACCCATTCTGGACGGGAACCCCTTTTGGTGTTTTAACTAAGCATTATGTTATACTTTAGCTATTGAAAAATAGCAGATCTACAAGCTCATAGCGTGCCTACGAGCTTGTAGGTCTGCTATTTTTGAAAAATCGTAAAAATGCGGCACAAATCTTTGAATATATATTATTTTTTTAGAGCGAACGTTTTTTTTATGTCGACGTCAGGCCACAGTAAGTGTGCACATCTGTGTTTGTTCCTAAAGATAATTTTGAAAGTAGACAAAAAACTAAAATACCAAATTAAAGCTTCATAGTAGGCTACACATAAACACATATGTCCTGTTTGCACCTCTAATACACTCTGTACAGTCAACTATCCACAGTAGCCTACACAGTACGTAGTATATAAAACAGTATCTGTTTGCACCTCTAATACACTGTACAGATGTCAACTATCCACAGTAGCCTACGCCGTACGCAGTATATACAACATTATCCAGTAATTCTTAACCAATTCTGGGCGGGAACCCCTTTTAGTATTTTAAGCATCATGTTATACTTTAGCTATTGCAAAATAGCAAATCTACAAGCTCATGGTACCACGCTACGAGCTTGTAGATCTGTGATTTTGGAAAAATCGTGAAAATGTGCCGAAAATCTTTGAATATATATTCTTTTAGAGCGAATTTTTTTTTACTCAAATATTTGCTTCTGGGGCGGTCCCTGGAACAACATATTTTCAGATGGGGGTCGGCGGCCAATTACATATAATTTTTGGGGTCCTTGACATGAAAATGTTTGAGGACGACTGACATAGAAGCATGAGGTTTATCAGAAAACTGCCAGGATTCAGAAGTCATTTGTAGAATCGTCCTCAGGTCTAAATGGGTTAAATGGAATAAGACTGCACAAAGTAATTACCACTCTGCAGTAATGATTGCCAATTAGTTTGGCACTATAGCGTAATGAGGATTTTCCACTGTGATACTAAGGGGAAGTGTCTACATACTAATACACACACTACTGTCAATCTCATTACAATTAACACCATAACGCTCAACTATGTAGAACCCAGGCAGGTGTTCAGTATAGGTTTGTGCTTTCCGTCGTTACTAGCGGGGGCAAATGCATTAAAGATGGAGTGCCACAATTTGTGTTGTTTTCCAGTTTTTCATGCGTCTATGAGGTGACAGTACTTCATTAGACACCCTGGAGTCGTTTTTATGTGCAATGATGTATTCCCTTTGTATTTAGGGTTTCTTCCTGGAGGCTGAGCCCTTGACAGTCAATGAAAAAAACAGTAATATAGTGACATCACAATAGAAGCCCCTCCCCTAACCCCTCCCCCTTGTATCATACAACTACAGCTGTGGGTGCGGCTTAAGTTCAGGTGGATCACCACCCATCACCACCCACCAGGCAAACTTAATGAACTGGTGGGGGTGCCCACTTAAAAACGACATTTTAACAAATACTGTACACTTTTTTGAAAAATAAATCTTCCTCCTTATATAACAATAAGACCTGATGAGTATGTTTTAGGGTGGAAAAAAATCATGGCACTCCATCTTTAAGGATGCCACTCGTGTCATCATACCTCCCTTCCATGAAGGAATGACACATGTACACCTGAGAGCACAGGACAGCTATGGGACATTCATTTTGTTCAAAGTAGCTTCCAAAAGGATTTAAACTTGAAAGCATCCATTATGCAACAAGAAATGCACTCAGTAGAGACTACAGATCTCCAACAAGACCTCAAAGTCTGCCCAGTTATTGCTTGTTTGAAAGTTTGCCCTGATATAGGATAGCATTATAGTGGAAGGGCCAAGGGGCCACTAAAATGTCTTGGGAGCATGAAAGTATACTCCACAAATGTAGTTTCTGTTCAACAAACGAGTCAACGGATATGCTAATCTGAAAATGTAGTTTGGCCTGGCGCAGAGCCATAGAGTAAAATGGTAAATGGTGCATTTATATAGCGCCTTTATCCAAGGCGCTTTACATAGATTGTGCATTACATTCACCCATTCACACACACATTCATACACCGATGGCGGCGGAAACCATGCAAGGTACCAACCTGCACATCAGGAGCAATTAGGGGTTCAGTCAGTGTCTTGCTCAAGGACACTTCGACACTAACTCTGGGGTAGCCCGGGTTCAAACTGGCAACCTTGCGGTTGCCATCCAGCCACTCTACCCCTGAGCCACCGCCGCCCCTAGAGTAAGACAGAGTTATGACATTGAGGGGGCAGAAAACAGCCCAGTCACCATGCTTCATGTGAAGCTGTAAAGCCTATAGACTCCAATGCATTCCGTAAACTTCCGGTTCAGGAGTTATCTTCACTATTCTCCAATAGCAGTCTATGTAGAAGAGCTTGGACTGGCCCCATGAAGTGAAGGGGGTTGTCGTAACTCTGTCTTACTCTATGGCTCTGGCCTGGTTAGAGAGGAAAGGTCATGAGTGTCATCAAAATCAATCGTTTTCATTCTGACAACTCATTTCATGGAAACCTGGGCATCCATTTTTGAGAAATGTTAATTGGTCACAGACAAAAAGATAAAAGGTAAAAAAAAAAGTAACCTCCATAGAGGTAATAATTATAATCTTCTCCATCAGAATAGCATTTCACCCACCTTCACTTCCTATTTTGAAGGGTAACAGCCTAACAGGCACTTCAGAGAATTAATTATATTTAAAAGAGGTCAATATGAGCATAATGACCTCACAGAATGAAAATGACATAACAAAGAAGATGCCATACTTCAGGGGTATTCAACTGGTGGGCCGCCCCCTAGTGGCCCTTGGAATAATTTTCAAAAAATACATTTTTTTAAGAGAGCTTATGAAAGTTACAGGCATGATGTGTGCGATATAAAGTGCTAGATTATCATAATGACAGTAATCCTAAATTATATATTATATTCTTCAAGGGCTTTTGGAGAGAAATTAGACTGCAGTCTGTGTGTGTGTGTGTGTGTGTGTGTGTGTGTGTGTGTGTGTGTGTGTGTGTGTGTGTGTGTGTATTTTCAGCTAGTGCTCATTGACGCTCGTTCTGTCAAATAGGTATAGCATATACTTGTATAGACATATATCACCCTGTGCTCATACTGTGCACAAATGTATTAGCCTACATAAATCTTTGTGTTTGAACACAAAATGCATTTGTAGAACCCAAAAATATTCGCGCTTCGCCCGCACGCTGTGCGGCCCTCCACACACAATCATTCTACAGTTGTGGCCCCCGATCTAATCTAGTTGAATACCCCTGCCATACTTGCTAAACGAGGTGCATTTAACCCCTTTTGGTGTTAGCATTATGTTATGCTTTAGCTATTGAAAAATAGTAGATCTACAAGCTCATAGCGCGCCACCGAGTGGCGCGCTACGAGCTTGTAGGTCTGCTATTTTTGAAAAAAGAACGACTGACATAGAAACATAGCTTTTTCAGAAAACTGTCAGGATGTAGAAGAAATTTTTTGAATCTGATCTCAAGTAAAAATGGGTTAAGGTGCAATTTTGAAATTAGTCCATCACTGACAATGCAGTATAAAATGGCAACATTAAATGTCTCAGTAAAGGCCAAAAGTATCTGTACTATTATCCAGATAATACAGTACATCTGTACCAGATCATAACCTGATCCATATTTTCTCCTGAGTCTCTAGCCGACATCACCACGTGAGACGACAACATCCTCTTCGCGACCCCCCCGCCCCACCCCGCCACCACCACCACTATAGCCTTCATAAATAATTAAAGATTTAATCTGTGATATTTTTCAAAAGGTCAGGCCCACAACAAAGAGAGAGAGAAATGCCAGTCCTCCCACCACGACAGTAATCACTCTGCACCGCCGGCGCCGGGGTATTATCCCATGTTGGGCGGGAACCCCTTTTGGTGTTAGCATTATGTTATGCTTTAGCTATTGAAAAATAGCAGATCTACAAGCTCATAGCGCGCCACCGAGTGGCGCGCTACGAGCTTGTAGGTCTGCTATTTTTGAAAAGTCGAAGAACGACATAGAAACATAGCTTTTTCAGAAAACTGTCAGGATGTAGAAGACATTTTTAGAATCTGATCTCAGGTCAAAACAGGTTATGTTTTCACCTGTAAGTTTCTATGAAGCAGGCCCACCGGGGCACAGCAACCCCCCAACAAACTGAACCTGCCATTGTAAGGTTCTATGGAGCAGGCCCACCGGGGCACAGCGACTCCCCAACAAACTGAACCTGCCATTGTAAGGTTCTGGAGCAGGCCCACCGGGGCACAGCGACTCCCCAACAAACTGAACCTGCCATTGTAAGGTTCTATGGAGCAGGCCCACCGGGGCACAGCGACTCCCCAACAAACTGAACCTGCCATTGTAAGGTTCTATGGAGCAGGCCCACCGGGGCACAGCGACTCCCCAACAAACTGAACCTGCCATTGTCAGAAAGACGCCGCGGCCTCATGAATGTTTCATCACGTTGTTTCGGGGGACGTGCAGTGAGTGTTACAGAGGCAGGGGCTTAAAATCCCGTAAGAGGGCACTTTTGGAAAATAGCAGATCTACAAGCTCACAACGCGTCGCGCTGTGGCGCGTTGAGAGCTTGTAGATCAGCTATTTTGCGGGACGCACTCCCAGCACTCTTTATCTGCTGGAGATGTGGTTGTACGACATGGATTTCGAAAGAAATTTGTTCAACGCAAAATTCTGCGTTCCAAGTTCAGGAGACTTCGGGGAAAAAAAGCAAGTCTCCTGAATGCTGCCTTCCGGTATGGCATGGAAAGGAAAGGAGTGGCATTTTGCATTTCTTTCACCGCAGTAAATGCTGCATTTGTGGTCTGGAGAGGGCAGTTATTTTACAGACGGGGTAAAAGGGCATGGGGCTAAAGCCCCCTTTGATGTCTATGTGTGCACGTCCCTGCGCTGTTTGGAACTGGGCTGGAATGATGTCTTCATGGGGAGAGAGGGAAGACACGGATGGGACTCCTCGGGATGGGAGGCTGGAATGATGTCTTCATGGGGAGAGAGGGAAGACACGGATGGGACTCCTCGGGATGGGAGGCTGGAATGATGTCTTCATGGGGAGAGAGGGAAGACACAGCTGGGACTACTCCTGGAATGATGTCTTCATGGGGAGAGAGGGAAGACACGGCTGGGACTCCTCCTGGAATGATGTCTTCATGGGGAGAGAGGGAAGACACGGCTGGGACTCCTCCTGGAATGATGTCTTCATGGGGAGAGAGGGAAGACACGGCTGGGACTCCTCGGGATGGGAGGCTGGAATGATGTCTTCATGGGGAGAGAGGGAAGACACGGCTGGGACTCCTCCTGGAATGATGTCTTCATGGGGAGAGAGGGAAGACACGGCTGGGACTCCTCCTGGAATATTGTCTTCATGGGGTGAGAGGGAAGACACGGCTGGGACTCCTCCTGGAATGATGTCTTCATGGGGAGAGAGGGAAGACACGGCTGGGACTCCTCCTGGAATGATGTCTTCATGGGGAGAGAGGGAAGACACGGCTGGGACTCCTCCTGGAATGATGTCTTCATGGGGAGAGAGGGAAGACACGGCTGGGACTCCTCCTGGAATGATGTCTTCATGGGGAGAGAGGGAAGACACGGCTGGGACTCCTCCTGGAATGATGTCTTCATGGGGAGAGAGGGAAGATACGGCTGGGACTCCTCGGGATAGGAGGCTGGCTGGCAGCGCTCGGTGACAACCGCACAGAGAGGACTGCCCACTTAGGCAGTCCAACGGGTCGCGGACGGAGTCAGAGGCCATGGGCGTGCTCATGCATGGACGATAAGCGGAGCAGCTTCACCCGTTAAATGGATGTGATCCAGATGGATCCCTACCTCGTCCTGTTGCATTATCAATGAGGCTCTCTCTGCATCACAGACCCCCCCCCCCCCCTCAGACATAATGCCCTGCTTCACCTCACCTCTTCACTGCTCCACCTACAGTAACTAAATTCATACACACACATACAGTACACAGTGTGTGTGTGTGTGTATGAATTTAGAAGACTTCTGTAGTGTGAAATACATAACGATAACGATACATAATGATCGGATGACTCGCAGACAACTTAACCCATTTTGGACGGGAACCTTTTTCGGTGTTGTAAGCATTATGTTATGCTTTATCTATTTAAAAATAGCAGATCTACAAGGCACCGAGTGCCGCGCTATGAGCTTGTAGGTCTGCTATTTTTGAAAAATCGTGAAAATGTGGCACAAATCTTTGAATATATTCTTTCAGAGCGAACGTTTTTAACTAAAATCTTTGCTTCTGGGGGGTCCCTGGAACAACATATTTTTAGATGGGGGTCGGCGGCCAATTACATTATATTTGGGGGTTCTTGACATGAAAATGTTTGAGATTGACTGACATAGAAACATGAGGTTTTTCAGAAAACTGTCAGGATTTAGAAGACATTTGTAGAATCGTTCCCAGATCAAAATGTGTTAAGGTCCTGACACACCAAGCGTCACATCAGCTGAAAAGCCGTCCTTGAACACCGGTAGCCAACAATTGCCCAGTTTCCAACCAATTACATATCATTTTGGGGAAAAAGGTGTGGGTGGGGGATTCAGATTCTAATTGCAGCCAGGAGTGAAGGGATTCGCATCATGTCTTCATGAAGACATTAGAACAGCGACCAACACACAATTATAAAGGAATGGTCACAGTTTGTGTTAACCCATTAAAACCTGCAGGAAAACACCTGTCATTTTATACTAAAAATAGCACACAGTATACAGGGTGTCGCGGTCTCGACTCGCTGCGTATCGCTTCCCATCTCTATCCCCCCGTTTCCTGTCCACCATACTGTACACACTAATAAAGGCAGAAAAAGGCCCCAAAATATCGTGTAAAAAAAGAAAAGGGAAAAAAGAAAAAAAGGGGGTGTACTTGTACATCATGTCCAGGGGGGTGTACTTGTACATCAAGCTGCCTCACGCTACAGAAACAGGAGATAGGCTCCTGCCCTATGGGCCTCATGGCTCGACGAGGCTTATACTTACATATTTTTAAAGCGAACAATTTTAATTCAAATCTTTGCTTCTGGGGGTCCATGGAACAAAATATTTTGAGATGGAAGTCGGCGGCCAAATACATCATAATTTGGGGGGGGGGGGGGGGGGGGGGGGGGTCCATGACATGAAAAAGTTTCAGCACCATATAAGTTTTTTTTTTTCTTCAGAAAACTGTTGAGAAGACATTTCTAGAACCGGGCCTGCCCTCAGGTCTTAACCCATTTAGGCCTGACCTCAAAATCTTCTAAATCCTCCAGTCAAAGCGATAATTTAAGCATAACAACAATATCATTTGAAAATGTATAGATGTCTCTTCAACAAATGCATGGGACTGCATTTTCCAATTGCGGTCCTTATATAATTCAGTGTTTTAGGCAAAGCGATGCAGGCCTAATTATTATATTATGTTCATTCCATACCAAAAGTCTGTCGTGCGTGCATGCGTGCGTGTGTGCGTGTGTGTGATTCTGATCTGTCATCTCTGCGTGTGTTGACACTATATAATACACACACGTGCGCTGCCGCGGGCAGTGTGCTTCGCCAGTCTTCGTGGAGGGGAGGATGAGAAGGAAGCTGGACACTCTCCTGACCAATCCCTCTCCCCATCTCTACGTATGCTGTGCTGTGTGGGATGAGGAGCCAATCCGTCTCCCCATCTCTACGTATGCTCTGCTAGTGGGATGAGGAGCCAATCCCTCTCCCCATCTCTACGTATGCTGTGCTGTGTGGGATGAGGAGCATATATTTAGCCACAGTGTCGTTGATGCCAGTAGCAAACTAGGCTCCACACCCAAGCATGACCCCCATATGTTCCGTTTCCGTTCCTGAATTACTAACCCCCTGCTTGACTCCGTCTCTGGCACATTCGCACACACAGACTGTTAGGATGTATTACTGAACCATGTCAGATTGCCGGTTGTATCCATTTCACTGTTGATAATGTCTATTTATCTTTACCATTATTATTATTATCATTATTATTATTATTATTAGACTTCTATCAACAGAGTTCTACTTACATTTATTGTGTGTGCCGTGATTGCCGTGATTTTTGTACTTTTTCCGTTTTGCATGTGTCTATGTAGTTAACATTACTCTAATAGACCCCCAGGTGTGGTTATAATATTCAAATATGTCTTCCCTGTGTATTTTTAGTTTCTTCCTGAGAGCTGAAAGCCTTTGAGTCAAAAGGCCCAATCACAATAACACCATTTTAGTGACATCATAACCCTATCATTTCGACCACGGCCGAGATCATGGATTTCACAATGCCATGCCAGACTTCCCGGTCCTTCATTGCCATCCCCAGTTCCTGCTTACTGATGCCTGTGTCCCTAGCGATGACATCACGGAACGACAGTGTTTTACCTCTGGTCTGCTTTGAGGTAGGACTCCAGAGAAGATGGGAAGATATAACCTCATTGTCAGCTCTGTAGCAGTGGCCGGCAAACTGTGTTCTTCTGGATCGGACTAATGAGGAAACATGGGGAAGGTTGCCGTATATTAGATTAGTCGATGGGTGGCTCTTCCAAGACAGATTTTGCGCTCTCATCATAACACTAACCCCTCCCCCATTATCATACAACAACAGCTGTGGGCGAGGCTTAAGTTCAGGTGGGTGGTGCTAAGGTGAAAAACAGGTATATTTAATTAACTGGTGGGTGTGGCCACATACAAACATAATTTGAACACTTTCTGTACACTTTTTTGAAATAAATCTTCCTCCTAGTATAATCATAATACTTGATGACCTGCATGTTTTAGGTTGGAAAAGATCACGGCACTACATCTTTAAGAGAATATACATTATATTAACACAGACTAGGTATTGTCCGTATACATACAACTACATTTGGTTTACCACTGCCAAAAAGCATGATCTTGAAAATGACTGGCTGGATACCAAGGGATAAAAGGTTTTGCTTTTCCATTGTCAAGGTTTGAGTAGTTATTCTTAGGTTCCTCACTAAGTGTAGAAATCATAGCTGAAGCAAATTGAACTGAACTGAATTCAACTGGTGAACTGAACTGATAAAGTGAACTGAACTGAACTGAATTGAACTGAACTGAATTCAACTGGTGAACTGAATTCAACTGGTGAACTGAACTGAACTGATGAAGTGAACTGAACTGAATTCAACTGGTGAACTGAACTGAACTGAACTGATGAAGTGAACTGAACTAACACAGAAAGCTGCACACAAGCCTTTCTGTAGAGGAAAAGCTGTCTACTAGATATCCTTGGTTATCGTTAATACATATTGATGCGTCGTGGCTACAGAGCTTTCAAACCCACTGACCGTAGGTGGGCTCACTGAATATGTACGAGTTATTAAAGTAGAAACTTTCTGTTGAACTCGTATTCATATTCAGTGCAGTCGGTTAGCTGACTCATCTCTGCATGTTCTCTCACGGGCTGCAGCTCACAGCTGAAGGCTTTATCTTGTCCCGACGCCCAGGCAGCAATATTTTAGACTCCTAAAAGGACGGAAGAAAGTATGTTCTCCCCCCGCTCCTCTACGCTTTGTGCCATCACTATATCACACACACACACGCACGCACGCACGCACGCACGCGCACACACTGTGACACACACACAGAAAGTATGTTCTCCCCCCGCTCCTCCACGCTTTGTACCATCACTATATCACACACACACACACACGCACGCACGCACGCACGCACGCACGCACGTACACGCACACACACACACACACACACACACACACACACAGACACACTTTCACTTGTACTATTCCCTTTGTTTTGCAGCCTCCATGTTTCTGACGAAAATCAAAAGTAGCTGATCTACAAGCTCACAACGCACCACGATGCGACGCAATGTGAGCTCATATAGATTGGTTGATTTCTGTGCGCAACACCATCATAGGACAATTTATAAATCAAGCAGAAGGCTGTTAGATGTGGGTAAGCGCAATGTGTTTATCAGACAGAGAACAGAGAAGGAGAAGCTCAAAGTGCTGTATTAAAAGCATTAACACAGCTAACTTAATGTTTATCAGACAGAGAACAGTGAAGGAGAAGCTCAAAGTGCTGTGTTAAAAACATTAACACAGCTAACTTAATGTTTGTTAGCTTGGGATCTCTCATGGCGCCAGCGCCGTTTTGTTTTGTATTAATCATGAAATTGTCAGCTTAATCCACAGACAGCACTGTACCATCCAATTACCAGCATCTCTCCTCCCCGCAAATCTTTTACATTTCATTTCAATCAATTTCCCTTTTTTCTCCTACCTTCATTTACCATGTCATCTCCTCCCCTACGTTTTCTGTCCTCCTCTTCCTCCAGCTTATTCTTTTTTTTTACGGCGTTCTTTTTTATCCTCTCCTCTCCCGTCTCTCCTAAATGTCACTACAGTAGCTCTCATTTATTTATTATTTCACGGGCCCCCTGTTTTTATTAGACAGTATGCCGTGGAGACCGACAGGAAAGGGACGGCGGGCAGGAGAGCGAATGACACAAAACATGTGTCAAAATGCAAAACGTCACGAATGCCCTGCATGTGTCTACAGCACCACTGAGGCCCCATTAGAAGCCGTCACTCCTGACATATTTACAGAGTACCCACATAGTCCTGTACATAGTAAAATCCTGAGTGTTATATGAACATGGTACAGAAACTACAGATTGACCTGTAAAGTGGTTGATTTCACTTGCCTAGTCTGG
The DNA here is from genome assembly GCF_951216825.1 of Electrona antarctica. Lineage (NCBI taxonomy): Eukaryota > Metazoa > Chordata > Actinopteri > Myctophiformes > Myctophidae > Electrona > Electrona antarctica. The sequence goes on along the minus strand of NC_136791.1, from coordinate 4,059,062 downwards.
GGGTTACCAAAACATTTGTATTTATTTCTGGAATCAGCACCCCAAGCGCACAGGACGAAGTTCACCGTCTTTTCAATTAGTAACGCCCAGCGCACATGACGAAGTTCACCGTCTTTTCAATTAGTAACGCCCAGCGCACAGGACGAAGTTCACCGTCTTTTCAATTAGTAACGCCCAGCGCACAGGACGAAGTTCACCGTCTTTTCAATTAGTAACGCCCAGCGCACAGGACGAAGTTCACCGTCTTTTCAATTAGTAACGCCCAGCGCACAGGACGAAGTTCACCGTCTTTTCAATTAGTAACGCCCAGCGCACAGGACGAAGTTCACCGTCTTTTCAATTAGTAACGCCCAGCGCACAGGACGAAGTTCACCGTCTTTTCAATTAGTAACGCCCAGCGCACAGGACGAAGTTCACCGTCTTTTCAATTAGTAACGCCCAGCGCACAGGACGAAGTTCACCGTCTTTTCAATTAGTAACGCCCAGCGCACAGGACGAAGTTCACCGTCTTTTCAATTAGTAACGCCCAGCGCACAGGACGAAGTTCACCGTCTTTTCAATTAGTAACGCCCAGCGCACAGGACGAAGTTCACCGTCTTTTCAATTAGTAACGCCCAGCGCACAGGACGAAGTTCACCGTCTTTTCAATTAGTAACGCCCAGCGCACAGGACGAAGTTCACCGTCTTTTCAATTAGTAACGCCCAGCGCACAGGACGAAGTTCACCGTCTTTTCAATTAGTAACGCCCAGCGCACAGGACGAAGTTCACCGTCTTTTCAATTAGTAACGCCCAGCGCACAGGACGAAGTTCACCGTCTTTTCAATTAGTAACGCCCAGCGCACAGGACGAAGTTCACCGTCTTTTCAATTAGTAACGCCCAGCGCACAGGACGAAGTTCACCGTCTTTTCAATTAGTAACGCCCAGCGCACAGGACGAAGATTGATCAAAAGGACGGAGATTATTTATATCAAAAACGATCGCATCGCTCCACAGGCTGTTGCGCAACATTCGATGTAGCTCAACAGTGGGACGTCATCGAAAATGTTCCCCCCGGTTAGCCGACGTGACTTCTTGACGTGAAATCTTAAAACGTTAATAAACAATAAACAACGATTATGTGTTAGACGGCCCACCGTGGTCCAGTCACTAGTCGCGGTAGAATTAATCATATACCTCCCATTGTTGTCGATCGCCTCTAGAGTGTTTTGGCTACATTTAGCTGCTTCAGCCACATCCGGGATAACATCCGGTCCGTCGGTAAAAGTGCTTCGCTGCTATAAATCGCTGGGCGCTATGATTTAATGGATTAAATAATCCCGGGCGTTCGGGGTGTTAAGATTAATTAATTACGCAGTCAAAGTGTTAAATCAAGACTAGAGTCAATATATATCCGTCATTTCGACACACACACACACACACACACACACACACACACACACACACACACACACACACACACACACACACACACACACACACACACACACACACACACACACACACACACACACACACACACACACACACACACACACACACACACACACACACACACACACACACACACACACACACACACACACACACACACACACACACACACGTCATCAGTGCCCATACCGGAGACGGGGTTGGCAAAAGGGCCTTTCTGTGTGGAGTTTGCATGTTCTCCCCGTGTCCCCTAGGGTAGGTACCCTCACAAAAACATGCAGTAATCCTGGTCTCTAAACTGCCTCCCCCCGGCCAGCCGGGGCGCCTGATGGAGGGGAAAGGAACGGGTCTGAATTACGTGTTCCTTCCACGCGCTACGTCCAGCCGGGGAAACTCTCCCCTGTCAGGTGAAAAGAAGCAGCTTGGACTCTTCATGCATAGAAGGAAGCATGAGGTCAGTCCGCAGCCCTCTCCAGGTTGGCAGAGGAAGTGTAGCGCCCAGGATTACATTAGATAATTGACACTGGGTGAAAAAACGGGTTGCAAAATTGTGGGATAAAAAATAATACAATTTGTATTGTTGTAAGTATTGTTGGGGTTTTTTTCTGCCTGACACGCAGCAAAGGTTGTCGGGATCGGGAGTCGAATTAGCGGCCTAGGTGCCCAGGCCAATGTGTTCACTATTTTAAATCGTAAAAACATTATCATAAAATAGGAACTGTTTTAGACTTACAGTGCAAGGTTTGTATACCCGACACCAACCATACACTATATATACAGTACTTATACTGTATAAAGTATATATACTGTACATGTGCTAACTGGGGATCTGATGTAACATTAATTAAATTCTGGTCGCTGCTGTGGAGAATAATATGGGTCATCTCAACTCTGTCTCCTCGGTTTATGGTGCCTACGAGGGCTGAGCCGGAGATCCAATAAAATGAAAGCAAGTTTGAGCTCTGAGGGCGAGGGTGGATGTGAGAGAAAAGAAGTGTGTGTGTGTGTGTGTGTGTGTGTGTGTGTGTGTGTGTGTGTGTGTGTGTGTGTGTGTATGTGCCTGTGTGTTTGTGTAAGAGAGAGAGAGAGAGAGAGACAGCCAAGTTCGGGTATTCGACGTAATTACATTCCGTTCTCATTAGCTATACCCACCTGCTTCCTTTCTTGTGAAGGCTAGGGAATGTTTATTTATTATCGGGGGCTGTGATTGTCATGCCTCTCGCTTTAACCTCTAGCCTGCCTTTGAATCAGCGCGCCGTACGTCCTATGTGTCAGCGAGCGTACAGTACGGTACGGTGGTTGGAAGGCCCAGCACAGCCACCTCCTCCTCCCCCCATTAAACATTCATGAACTGCAGTGCAGTCGGTGGCACCGCCACCAATGCAGAAAGGTCATTGAGGAATGATGGGTTTTAGTGGGGCGCGACGTTAGAAACCCACCAAAGGACCGCATGGCAGTAATAGGTAGAATCTGCTCCCTGTGGACCAACGTCTGTTGTTCCATTTTCCTATGATAGAAATGAATTAAATAATCATCAACGTTGTGTTTATGGATTCTAGTCATGGAAACGTAGAATGGCAGTTGAAGGATTTGCCTGCATGTGTTCCCCACCTGCGTTTTAGAGCGGTGCCTCCAGCTCCATTACACAGCCATGTGTATATCCACGTGTCTGTCCCTGTGTCCGAGCACGGAATGCTGCAAGACGGTCACTCTGTCATTTCTCGACCGCGTCGGACGCGGGAAGGCTCGCTGGAAGCCTGGAACTGGCCCGGCTCCTAGGCGCGTTCCTGGCGGCCTGGATGTTCCGGGGACCCCCATAAGTACAGTACAGAGCACAGTACAGTACAGTAACTATAACAATAAATGTAAAGTTGCACCGCTCAGTTCACACAGGTGTGATTTTTGAATAAAATCTGCACTGCCACAATAAACCCTTTTTTATGTAGAGAAAGAAAATGTTTATAAAGCTCTCAATGGTCTCGCACCTTCCTACCTACATGACTGCCTGCCTAAATATGTCCCAAACCGCCCCCTAAGGTCTTCCACTGCTGGCCTGCTCGCTTTGCCTAAAAAAAATGGCAACTAAAAAATACGGGGAAGCAGCTTTTTGCTTCTACGGGCCGACGGCGTACTTTCGACAGGCATCCTCTGTAGACAGAGACCCACTTCTACACTCTTGCTTTTAATTGATCTTTTAATTTTTTGTTATTCATGTCCTCACTGTATTGCATTACTGCTCTTGTTTTTTAATGTTTATGCCTTGCTTTTCTTTTCTTTTTTCTCCATTGCTCTGTAAAGCACTTTGAGCTGCATTTCATGTCATGAAAGGTGCTATACAAATAAAGTTTTATTATTATTATTAGTATTATTATATAGGCCTATAGTGACTTTTCAAGCCTTGTCGACCACTCAAATACACTTTACAATGTACTGCACATTCACACACACTGCAATCAATGTTCCAGTCAGTGGCACACATTCACACACCGACACTGGAGGCCACCATGCAAGGCACCAGCCTGTTCATCAGGAGTATTTAGGCCTGACGTCGAAATAAAAAAAAAAGTCTTCTGAAAAAATATATATTCAAAGATTTGTGCCACATTTTCACGATTTTTCAAAAATAGCAGACCTACAAGCTCGTAAGCGTGCCACTCGGTGGCGCGCTATGAGCTTGTAGATCTGCTATTTTTCAATAGCTAAAGTATAACATAATGCTTAGTTAAAACACCAAAAGGGGTTCCCGCCCAGAATGGGTTAAAGGCCTAATTCATTCTCCAGTTTTTGGTGATAAGGTGACCACCGAAACGGTGGTTAGTAAAAACAGAGAGATGTGTTTGGGTGTGCGGTGAAGCGCTTACGTTACGTCATGTTGTAGTTTTCGGTGGTCACCTCATCACCTAAAACTAGAGTATGAATAAGGGTATCTTGCTCAAGAACACTCAGACGCAGCTTGGAGGAGGAGCCAGACGTTGAACCAGGAACCTTTGACTCCCAGACGGCCGATTTAACTCCTTAGCCACTGCCGGCCCATAACACAGCATACATTCTAAAGTTAGCAGGCTTAAACAGTTTGTCAATTCATACAATCTCGTAGCTTAATATAGCATTACACTTATTTTAACCCAAACATGCTTTAGCTATTGAAAAAAAGCAGATCTACAAGCTCATAGCGCGCCACCGAGTGGCGCGCTACGAGCTTGTAGGTCTGCTATTTTTGAAAAATCGAAAAACAACATAGCTTTTTCAGAAAACTGTCAGGATGTAGAAGACATTTTTAGAATCTGATCTCAGGTCAAAATGAGTTAACTTTCACAGTCACAGGTTGCCTAAAGACATAAGGCCATTAGGATGTAATCACAGGGGGAACTGATTCAATCGACTGAGGAAGGACGGTAAAAAGGGCGAACAAAACAAATGACATTACACCTCAATTAACTCCACAGAGGCCTCTGGAGTCCACTCCATTTCTCTGAACTAAGCAATACCTCTCTGCCACCTCCTTATCGCTCTCTCTCTCTCTATGACTGTCCCTCTCTCTCTATGACTGTCCCTCTCTCTCTATGACTGTCCCTCTCTCTCTATGACTGTCCCTCTCTCTCTCTCTCCAACATTCTGTCTGAACGCAACATAATTTCGAGCAACATTGAGCGGTGAACCAGTGTTGATTTTGACAGCAAATTTTGATTTTAGTTTTAGCCTCTTGAATAGTTCATTTAGTTTTAGTCACCTGGAATGTTTTAGTGTTAGTCTAGTTTTAGTCGACTAAATATCATAAGATTTTAGTCGACTAATTTATTTTGCCGGGCCTTGATGCCAACTGTAAAACGACTAAAATGAAAACTGGATCTCTTGTCTAGTTTTTAAATTGTCAATATATTTAGTCTTAGTTTTAGTCACCATAGCTTAGTTTTCATTTAGTTTGTCAGTGAAAAAAGGTAGTCGACAGGAGAAAAATAATTGTCATAGTCATTAGTCGACGAAATCAACCCTGTGGTGAACCGAGAGCGTAATACTGTAGGTCAATCAGACGACCCTACGCGGCACACAGGTGATCCATGACTCCATGGAACGAGTCACTGCACCAAAACGCACCGCCACCGGCTCCCCGGGTGCCTCGCGCAGCTGGTCTCGCTTGGTTAATTATGGGGCCGTGAGGACGTACGTCCGCCTTAAAGGGCAGAGTAGCTGGTGAGTGTCGAGCAGGAAGCAGCAGGGTGTCCACTGTCCCCCAACGCAAGACAAGGACAGTCCAACAGAGAGGCCCCCGCACCCCGCTCGGGGCCAATTATACCCACCTGCTGCACTCAGGGGGTCAGTGGTGGAAAGTAACTAATTACACAAACTCTTCAGTACATGTACTTACTTGAGTATTTCCAATTTCCAGTACTTTTTACGTCTACTCCACTACATCTCGGGGACAAATATTGCACTTTTACTCCACTACCATTTATTTGAAAACTTTAGTTACTAGTTACTTACACTTCAGCCCTATACACATTGTGAGCTTGTAGATCTGCTCTTTACAAAAGATTATTATACATTTGCAAACGTATAATTGGACATTCTGCATAATGAGTACTTTTATACTTTTGGTACTTTAAGTACATTTTGAAGGCGATACTTTTTGATTGCCAGACTCTTTACTTGTAATGGAGTAGTTCTACATTGCAGTATTGATACTTTAACTTAACCCATTTCGGGCGGGAACCCCTTTTGGTGTTAGCATTATGTTATGCTTTAGCTATTGAAAAATAGCAGACCTACAAGCTCATAGCGCGCCACCGAGTGGCGCGCTACGAGCTTGTAGGTCTGCTATTTTTGGAAAATCGAAGAACCACCGACATAGAAACGTAGCTTTTTCAGAAAACTGTCATGATGTAGAAGACATTTTTAGAATCTGATCTCAGGTCAGAATAGGTTAAGTAACATAATGTGAGTACCTTTCCCCACCACTGCTCAGGGGGGGGGGTCACATCATGCTAATGCTCAGGGGGGGGGGGGGGGGGGGTCACATCATGCTAATGCTCAGGGGGGGGGGGGGTCACATCATGCTAATGCTCAGGGGGGGGGGGGGGGGGTCACATCATGCTAATGCTCAGGCCTATAATTGGTGTTGTTTTCCCAGTTAACCCATTTTGGACTGGAAAAAAAAGCTTTTTCTGAAAAACCCATGTTTCTATGTCAGTGGTGCTCAACCTTTTTCATGTCAAGGACCCCCAGAATTATCTCTATTGGGCCACGGACCCCCCCCCCCCCCCATCTCAAAATATGTAGTTCCAGGGACCCCTCCAGAAGCCAATATTTTAGTTAAAAATGTTCGCTCTGAAAAATATATTCAAAGATTTGCGCCACATTTTCAAAAATAGCAGACCTACAAGCTCATAGCGCGCCACTCGGTGGCGCGCTATGAGCTTGCAGATCTGCTATTTTTCAATAGCTAAAGCATAACATAATGCTTAAAACACCAAAAGGGGTTCCCGCCCAAAATGTGTTAAGAGGGTTATGGAAATGAGATCTTAGTGGGTTTTAAAAAGCCACTTGAATTAGAGACCGTGCCACCGACTCTGGGTTTGTTCCGATCATTAGATTCGGTAGATGGAGTTACTGAGCGGAGCCTCTCGTCCCCCCCCGCCCCCCTCCATCAGCTGCAGGCATTAAACAGCCATTAAAAACAGAAAACGGCCTTTTTGGACGGCACATTAATTCAAGATTATGGTAAATATCCACCGCGCAGGCAGGGCAGAGGTTATATGTTTTCACCTCTCTCTCTCTGTGTGTGTGTGTGTGTGTGTGTGTGTGTGTGTGTGTGTGTGTGTGTGTGTGTGTGTGTGTGTGTGTGTGTGTGTGTGTGTGTGTGTGTGTGTGTGTGTGTGTGTGTGTGTGCGTGCGTGCGTGTGAAATCTGAAAAACGACTGGCCCAGTCAAATCTCTTGTACACGCCACTGGCAGCAGGCCAATGAACTCAATCCCTGAATATGTTTTAACATTGGTCACATTATATTTGTGACTTTTTAATACTTGATACTTGATACGTGAACGCGTGCAATGATAGTCAACACCCAGCGCGTTCACGATATGGGTCCAATCCATATCCCAGAATGCACTCTGTTCCTGCACTCTGCACTTTTGAGCAACTTAATGCAAGTGGATGGGAGGAGACATCCGGTGCCGTCTCTATTCATATATACTCTAAGCTTTAGACCTACTGACCTACTGACTATATTCACCAGATTCACACAGCGGCCATTTTGCTATTATTAAAGGAGCATTCAGTGATTTGGGTGATTTGGAAAACCACCCAGTCCGCCCCGGTAACAAAATGTGCACATGCACGCTCTACAGTGGGGGGAAGTGCAACAGGCCAACAGCATGTGCACCAAGGCCCGCCCCCACTCGATCATGATTGGAGGAAGGCTCCTCTCATCCTGATTGGATGAAGGCTTTGCCACCCGCCACCAAAACTAGAACTAGGGTTTTTTGACCCCAGGGGCTCACTGGGGACAGGGAGGAACTCCTTATATGGTCAGCACACTCTATAGTAGGGAGGATTATCCAGAAAAAGAAAAAACAAGTGATATTTGAATTAAGTAAAATCACTGAATATACCTTTAAGTGAATGAAATGGGGTGGCAAATATCCCAACCTGCAAATATGGACGTGTGGGAGAAAAATGGCCGCTATTAGAACTACAGTATAGCCTATTGGGTGAAGTCGTCCATGCAGCACATTATCATCTACTAAAGGGGAATATTGTGAAAAGTAAGCAAGGCAGAACACACACAGTAGTATAATAGTAATAAAGATGACTCCCTCAAACCCCATCATCTGCTTTGTTAGCGCCGTCACTATCTCTTTTCGCTGTTTTTCACACTGGTTAACCCCTTTTGGGCGGGAACCCCTTTTGGTGTTAGCATTATGTTATGCTTTAGCTATTAAAAAATATCAGATCTACAAGCTCATAGCGCGCCACTCGGTGGCGCGCTATGAGCTTGTAGATCTGCTATTTTTTTTAAATCTTTCAGAGCGAACGTTTTTAACTCAAATCTTTGCTTCTGGGAGGTCCCTGGAACAACATATATTCAGATGGAGGTCGGCGGCCAAATACAGATAATTTTTGGGGGTCCTTGACATGAAATAGTTTGAGAACCACTGATATAGAAACATAGGGTTTTTTCAGAAAACTGACATTTTATATTTGTAGAATCGTTCCCAGGCCTAAACGGGTTAAGTAGCTCCCAGGAACAAAATGTCGGCCCCCCCTATAATTTTATGGAAAACTTCTGGGGGCTACATGGCTTTCTCCTTTTTACTCAGCTGTTATTTCCCTGGGGGGGGGGGACAGCATGAAGGATGCTGAGAGAAGAATACAAAGCAAGGTCAGAGGAAATTATAGACGCTGGGAGGTCCGGGACTCGTATCGCATTATGGCCATCAGCGTCCGTGGCATTGCTATTATTATGGGAATTATTCACTGGACTATTTGGAATATGGAAGAGGAACATTATATCACACCGGAGCTTGGTCTCACTGGTATACTTTATGAAATTGCCCAGCCAATTAAACATACAGCTGCTCCATAGTTGAAGGAGACAGTATTGTGCTCGTTGGTATAGAATGACACTGATCCTTTCTGTACCAACAGCTAGTACATATATACAAGTAAGACGAACGCAAGCTCGCAGCTCGTAAATTGCAATTAAACAATTAAAATAAATTACGTACTTTAAGATTTACGTTTACGTTTACGAGTTACGTTTTTTTTTTAAGTTCTTTTTTTAGTGTGTGTATGTGTGCGTGCGTGTGTGTTTTTTATTTGTTTAAGTTTTCATTTAGGTTTTTTTTTAAAGTTTTTTTTTAAGTTAAGTTTTGTGTGTGTGTGTGTGTGTGTGTGTGTGTGTGTGTGTGTGTGTGTGTGTGTGTGTGTGTTTTTTTGTGTGTGATACAGCTGCGCCCTCTGGTGGCGGGCCGGTGGTATTACAGCGTGACACAGACACACACACACACACACACAGACAGTTTAGGCCAGCTTCTCTAGTTAGTGCTCACTGCATTCGCAACAATATAGATACTGCGTTCGCAATCACTGCATTCGCAACAATATAGATACTGCGTTCGCAATCACTGCATTCGCAACAATATAGATACTACGTTCGCAATCACTGCATTCGCAACAATATAGATACTGCGTTCGCAATCACTGCATTCACAACAATATAGATACTGCGTTCGCAATCACTGCATTCACAACAATATAGATACTGCGTTCGCAATCACTGCATTCACAACAATATAGATACTGCGTTCGCAATCACTGCATTCACAACAATATAGATACTGCGTTCGCAATCACTGCATTCGCAACAATATAGATACTGCGTTCGCAATCACTGCATTCGCAACAATATAGATACTACGTTCGCAATCACTGCATTCGCAACAATATAGATACTGCGTTCGCAATCACTGCATTCACAACAATATAGATACTGCGTTCGCAACAATATAGATACTGCGTTCGCAATCACTGCATTCGCAACAATATAGATACTACGTTCGCAATCACTGCATTCGCAACAATATAGATACTGCGTTCGCAATCACTGCATTCGCAACAATATAGATACTGCGTTCGCAATCACTGCATTCGCAACAATATAGATACTACGTTCGCAATCACTGCATTCGCAACAATATAGATACTACGTTCGCAATCACTGCATTCGCAACAATATAGATACTACGTTCGCAATCACTGCATTCGCAACAATATAGATACTACGTTCGCAATCACTGCATTCGCAACAATATATATACTGCGTTCGCAATCACTGCATTCACAACAATATAGATACTGCGTTCGCAATCACTGCATTCACAACAATATATATACTGCGTTCGCAATCACTGCGTTCGCAACAATATAGATACTGCGTTCGCAATCACTGCGTTCGCAACAATATAGATACTGGTCTCTGGTATAGCGCTTTTTGAGGGATGCTAGCCCCTCCTATATACAGTTTTCGTCCCCACACGTCTCAATATTTGCCATTGACGATGAAAGGAGAAATTAGGTCAAATGTCTGCCAAATATGACGTACATTTGTGGCAACACAAACATTAAATGCCATTGACAATAAAAGGGAAAATTTACGTCATACAGTATATAGTGTAGACGAGAAAATCGGCTAACCAATCACATAAATTCAGTTGTTCAATAGATGATGTATAATGATAAGAGCGCCCCTCACTTCATACGGGTGTGATTTATTTTAACATGAAATCTGGAAAAAATACAAACATCACCGCATTCCATCTTTAACCCATTTTGGGCGGGAACCCCTTTTGGTGTTGTTTTTTTTTTTTTTTAAGATATTTTTTTTGCGGCTTACGCCTTTTATTGGTTTTTGAAGGGACAGACAGTAGGCTGACAGGAAACGGGAGAGAGATGGGGGAAGACATGCAGTAAAGGCCGTGTCGGGCTCGGGAGTCGAACCCGCGGCACACTGCGACTGGATTACCAGTCGGGTGCCCAGACGGTTACGCCACCGCCTGGGCCCCTTTTGGTGTTTTAAACATTATGTTATAATTTAGCTATTGAAAAATAGCAGATCTACAAGCTCATAGCGCGCCACCAAGTGGCGCGCTACGAGCTTGTAGGTCTGCTATTTTTGAAAAATTGTGAAAATATTTATTTCAGAAAACTGGAGGATTTAGAAGATTTTTTTTAAATTTCGGCCTAAATGAAAACCAGAAAAAACAACACTATCATATTATGATACTACTAGACATCCACAATCCTGGTTGATATCTAGTCTCATATCACGATAACAACATAATATCGATGTATTGTATTGGCCAGCCCTCATACTAGGGCGTTTTCCCTTTGTGGTGAACTGGTGACTATTATAACGCTGCTGTACACCGTCCGCAACTGACTGTCTCCTCCAAATCTAGAAGTGAAGATGATGACGACGATGAGTGACAGGGACTCGTACATTCCCCCCCCCAATTAGCGAGTCACCCCCCTCCCCCCACATTCACCATACGAGGGGGGTTGACACATGCCTGTCACTGACCTCCTCCTCTCCACCCCCCCCCCCCCCACGCCCCCACTCCCCCCATCTGCTACCTCGGAGCCTGTCGCCTGCACCAGTACGTGTCACAGGCTGCCACCATCATCATTCCCCCAAAAGTCTCAATTTAGCTCCTCAGCGGGAGCCGTCTGCAGCCGGACACGCTCAATCGCAGCAATCAGGAATCCCCATGGCAATAGTAATTGGAGTACAGAGGACACGCGGTGCGACCGCATTATGCTGGATATGCCTGGCACATTAGCAGAGAATTATGACACCTAGGAAAGTGTGAGGTTTTTTAGCACTCGGGCGCTTTCAGCATGCAGCACCATGTGCCAGCGGTCCGACCTACTAACCACGTTTTGCTGTATATACGAGAGTGACCTGAAACAGTTTCTCGCTGTGACATGAACCAATTAAAATCACGGAGCAGACCATGCAGGAAGGGGTCAATGGGAGTTCTCATTGGTTCTGGTGAGGAGGAGGAGGAGGCATCTGGCATCGGCAGCCAGGCGGACGGTCGAACGGAACACAAGTTCATGCACTTCTTACATCATGCAATAATAGATAGGACAAAAAAATAATAACGTGTCAGACATTTAAGAAATACTGTTTTAACCGCACCCATTTATTTTATTGATTCCGCGTTCATAGGGTGAGAGACTGAGAATGAACCATTAACTTGCTTTCTTCGCTCTGGGAGGTTCCTGCATTGATCTGTTCCCTCGCTGTGACTCCTCTGAAGTGAGAGAGTTCTGTGAGGCCCAGATATGGGGACCATAAGGAAGATGCAGGGTCAGCTAATAAAGACGATCAATTCAGGCCAGGACGCAGGATGAAAATGTTGGAAGTGACTCCATGCATATAGCATTTAAAAGGCCTTTTCGGCCCAGTAATATGAGTCACGGACGGTACATTACTCCCTAAGAAGAAAAATAAATAAAATGCAATTCATTATCATCCAAAACTACAGTGCCTGAAGCCGGATCATTTATGCCATTATTTTGATCATAATTCTTCCTGTCTTTTTGTGATTTAGTTGCTTTTCAAGGAAACACTGGATACATTATGATAAACACCGTTTTAAATGGTTTCAGAAGGAGCTGATTAATAGCAGATTACCACCCATCACCAATTTGCTTATACTGACAAAACATCACAGGCCATAGACAATACCATAATAGCCACAACACTCCGCACAGCCTCTCTCCCACCTGCGGAAGAGGACCTGCTATGAACCAATGCTGTTCCTAGACTAGTGATAGGCCTGATCACAGATGACGACGAGACAACCAACCTACAGGAGAGGTCGATAAAAAACCTTCCCTTCGACGTCAACCAACCTACAGGAGAGGTCGATAAAAAACCTGCCCTTCGACGTAAACAAGACCAAGCGCTGATTTATGAAAATAAAGCATGACCCCTTAATGCATCTACGTCAACGAGCGTCTTAGTGAAGAGGTTCAGTGACTTCATTGAGATGGGCTGACTGGCTGCATCACTGCCTGCATGGCATGAGAACTGTTCTCCCCTCAACCGCAAAGCATTGCAGAGGGTGGTGTGGACAGCCCAATACAGAGGGTGGTGTGGACAGGGCTTGACGCTTAGCATTTTTCCAAGTAGCACGTGTGCTACTAAGTTGAAAAATCTAGTAGCACACAAATTATTTTAGGAGCACGATGAAAAGTTAGCAAATAATGTGTTTTTCCCCTCCTATACAGCTTTAGTCCCCACACGTCTCAAGATTTGCCATTGACAATGAACGGAGAAATGAGGTCAAAATTCAGCTAAATATGACATAAATTAAACATCAAAACATTAAACGCCATTGACATTGAAAGGAAAATGTACGTCATATGTAAATGAGCAAATCAGCTAACAGGCATTCTGATTGGCCAGTATGAGATGATTCATGATGATGTATGATGATAAGAGTGCCCCTCACTTCACACATGTGTGATTTTTCTTTAATAAAGTGATATGAGGCAGGGGCGGGCAATATGGCAAAATATTATATCACAATATCTTTTCAAAAATGATCACAATATTGATATTCATCTGGATTTTTTGTTGTTTTTATATAATCTATAGCCTAATCAATTTGTTTTTATGCTGATAGACTATTAGTTTTTTATGCAGATGGATGGATGGATAGATAATCATCAATTCATTTCATGTTGCTCATGGACAGACAATCCGTTTGTATCCTGCTGTTATATCATGCGAGTGTGATATATTCAGTGCAGAGGCTACTCGATGGTGAATTAGTATTGTAACATTCTCCTTGGCTTTGACTGCTTCAGTTCAGACAAAACATCGTACATATACACCTCGGCGTGGTGGAAGGAGGTGGTGGGGGGATCTTTGCCTTTTTTCCGTTGCTCGTTATGCAGGCCACTGACTAATAGTAATACAATTATGTATCCAGCGCAGCCTGCGCACACACTTTTGTAAGCGAGGTGCTAAGCAACGGTTGTTTTGGTTATCAATCAATCCGTCCAATCCATGTGCGTGCGCACGTGCACGGCTGCACGCTGTTTCACCCACGTTTGGTAAAAGTTATATCGAGTGATGTTTGAACATTCCAAACTTTCCAAATAAGTTTAGTATTCAACGTGTCGGGGTCCAAGCAACTCCTTCTACGCTATCATGCTATCCTGCTGCGTTCGCTGCTGACAGGGATAGCAACACAGGGAGGGGCGGGGCGGTGGGAGCAAAGGGGACAGATCTTCAAATGAACGCTGCATTGAGCCTCGACACGTTGTTAGCTTGTAGATCTGCTCTTTTTGGCGAACGACACCGCCGTACTAAGAAATATAAATTTAGGTATAGAACCGCGACTATAGAATGTGCACTTGCCTTGTCTTTATCACGATTGAATGGTCAAATTCTGTAGTCGCACCGGTGCTACAAATTTAAATTTACAACTCGCACGGTGCTATTTTTAGTAGCATATGCGAGTACCTAGTCGCACTGTCGAGCCCTGGGTGTGGACAGTCCAATACAGGGTGGTGTGGACAGCCCAATACAGAGGGTGGTGTGGACAGCCCAATACAGGGTGGTGTGGACAGCCCAATACAGAGGGTGGTGTGGACAGCCCAATACAGAGGGTGGTGTGGACAGCCCGATACAGAGGGTGGTGTGGACAGCCCAATACAGAGGGTGGTGTGGACAGCCCAATACAGAGGGTGGTGTGGACAGCCCGATACAGAGGGTGGTGTGGACAGCCCAATACAGAGGGTGGTGTGGACAGCCCGATACAGAGGGTGGTGTGGACAGCCCAATACAGAGGGTGGTGTGGACAGCCCGATACAGAGGGTGGTGTGGACAGCCCCATACAGAGGGTGGTGTGGACAGCCCCATACAGAGGGTGGTGTGGACAGTCCAATACAGAGGGTGGTGTGGACAGCCCAATACAGGGTGGTGTGGACAGCCCAATACAGAGGGTGGTGTGGACAGCCCAATACAGGGTGGTGTGGACAGCCCAATACAGAGGGTGGTGTGGACAGCCCAGTACAGGGTGGTGTGGACAGCCCAATACAGAGGGTGGTGTGGACAGCCCGATACAGAGGGTGGTGTACTGTGGACAGCCCGATACAGAGGGTGGTGTGGACAGCCCGATACAGAGGGTGGTGTGGACAGCCCGATACAGAGGGTGGTGTGGACAGCCCAATACAGAGGGTGGTGTGGACAGCCCAATACAGAGGGTGGTGTGGACAGCCCGATACAGAGGGTGGTGTGGACAGCCCGATACAGAGGGTGGTGTGGACAGCAATACAGAGGGTGGTGTGGACAGCCCAATACAGAGGGTGGTGTGGACAGCCCAATACAGAGGGTGGTGTGGACAGCCCGATACAGAGGGTGGTGTGGACAGCAATACAGAGGGTGGTGTGGACAGCCCAATACAGAGGGTGGTGTGGACAGCCCAGTACAGAGGGTGGTGTGGACAGCAATACAGAGGGTGGTGTGGACAGCCCAATACAGAGGGTGGTGTGGAGTCTGGACAGCCCAATACAGAGGGTGGTGTGGACAGCAATACAGAGGGTGGTGTGGACAGCCCAATACAGAGGGTGGTGTGGACAGCCCAGTACAGAGGGTGGTGTGGACAGCAATACAGAGGGTGGTGTGGACAGCCCGATACAGAGGGTGGTGTGGACAGCCCCATACAGAGGGTGGTGTGGACAGCCCAATACAGAGGGTGGTGTGGACAGCCCAATACAGAGGAGGGTGTGGACAGCCCAATACAGAGGGTGGTGTGGACAGCCCAATACAGAGGAGGGTGTGGACAGCCCAATACAGAGGGTGGTGTGGACAGCCCAATACAGAGGGTGTATTGGGCTGTCCACACTCAAACAAAAGAGGCTGATGACCCCCCTTGGGCCCCCTCCACTCTCACTATAACTAGACACATAACCCCCCCCCCCCCCTTCTCTCTCAGTTTAAAAGTACAGGAAAAATCTCAAAGTACATGTACAAATATAGTACAGGTAAAAATCTCTCTCTCTGTTTAAAAGTAGGCTACTATTGTGAATCAGTGGACCATGACAGCTTAAACACAACTCTTCTTTACTTTCAAAACTCAGAGTCAATAATAAGGCAAAGCAACATCATCACACATCATGTTGTATGTCAAGACTGAAGTAGTCAATCCCAGATAATCCCCCCCAATCATCACAAACAACACAGGAATATGCAAGAGCGCAGCACAGTCAGTGAGACATAACAGCTACATGTAAAAATCTCTCTCTCTCTTTGTTGGGGCGACTTCTCCGGACTTTTGGGGGCGAATTCTCCGGACTTTTGGGGGCGAATTCTCCGGACTTTTGGGGGCGAATTCTCCGCGCGTTGGGGCGACCGCTCTTCCCGTTGGGGCGACCGTTCTTCCCGTTGAGGCAACCGATCTTCGCCGCTTTGGGCGAGTTGGAAAAGGTGGTGGTGTGGACAGCCCAGTACAGAGGGTGGTGTGGACAGCCCAATACAGAGGGTGGTGTGGACACTACAGCCCAATACAGAGGGTGGTGTGGACAGCCCAGTACAGTACATACAACGGACATTGCGTCAGCAGAGCCCGTAGGATTATCAAAGATCCTAGCCACCGCAACCACAGACTGTTTCAGAGTGGTTCCACATCAAGGTCAAGGGCAGTATATATATATATAGTCTCCATAGAAGCTACTTGGGTGATCATGGTGGTCTTTGAACAACAAGACCAGGACCAAATAACCTCAGGGAAGCGTGCTACCTGTCTGCCTACCACGTGTGTGCGACAGACAGACTTTGCGCACGCACACATGCACGCAATGACATTCTACTTACTATTGCTGCTATGCTTCATTATGTCTGTTATTATTGATTGTTACAATGTTGAGGAAACAAAACCAAAACCAAATAATTGTATTCTTGTGTACTCAAATACCCTATTGGCCTGAATATAAGACTATGTATGTTTTCAATGGAAATATCCTAAAAAACTGGTTCTTATTATAATCGGGACTATAGACTATTTGACATTCAATGTTATTTTTCCACAAATTAGTCTTCAAAAATGGGGGTCGTCTTATAATCAGAGTCGTCTTATATTTGGGACAATACGGCAGGTCTATATGATGTAACTGTAACACATATCACTTAAAAAAACACCCCAAACTCTATGGGACGAACAATGGTAAACAAAAGGGGAAAAGAAATCTAATCATAGCTGATAGAAAGTATCACTTGAATAATTATTGATCTCTAACTCTTATTTGCATAAACTCTTCAATCAGCCATCGATCTTTATCCATCTATAAAAGATGCTAACTCTGTGTGTTGCTATAATTTGCTAGAATGGATCGAAAGGGCCAAAGGCACATGCCATGACAGGGAGGCCAGAGGAAGAAGTGATTGCATGCATGGTGGACGAGTCACGGCAAAATGAGAAAATTGTTCCAAATGAAATTCGGGCAACAATTATTGACCATGTCATCAATCATGGTTTATCCTTCAGAGAGAGGCTGGACAAAAAGTCCAGCCCATTCTGAATCTGAGCACTGTGGAATCCATTGTCAGACCTTTTCGGAATGAGAATAGGTAGGTCACAATTGGGGCGGCAGTGTCTCAGGAGGTAGAGTGGCCTTACCCTTGCTGCCACATAGCGACTCGGCCGATACAGTACCAGAATTCCTAAACACATCTCTTAACTCAGGGGTTCTCAACGTTTTTGGCCGAGGACCCCCGGAAATGCTTTGGCAATGTCTCGGGACCCCCGCCCCGCCCCCTCCTGACCCCCAATATAAATTGACTGCTACAATAACCTTAATAATAGAGACAATACACCATAAATAAATACTGAAACCAGATATAATCATTAGGGAAGGTGTATGCATGTACTATGTGTACTATATGTAAACTCTTCATTTCCTTTTTCCAGCCATTCAGTTGCAAAAAAAAAAAAAAAAAAAGATTGAAAAAAAAATTGGGGACCCCCCAATATAATTTGGCGACCCCCCGAGGGGTCGCGACCCACGGGTTGAGAACCCCTGTCTTAACTCACTGAATGAAAGGCTCCATCTGACGAGAATGATAGGCTCCATCTGACGAGAATGATAGGCTCCATCTGACGAGAGAGTCCTCTTGAGAGCTTAAATGAAAACAAATGGACCCACAAGGGTCTATTTGTTTCATTTTACACTCTTGAGTTAAAGATCTTTCGGTATATGGGTCCATTTTTGGTTATACCAACTCTCCATCATTTAGCTGGGGACCACCTGTAACCCCTTCAAGGACCACTGGTGGTCCCTGGGACCACCTGTAACCCCTTCAAGGACCACTGGTGGTCCCTGGGACCACCTGTAACCCCTTCAAGGACCACTGGTGGTCCCTGGGACCACCTGTAACCCCTTCAAGGACCACTGGTGGTCCCTGGACCACTGCTTGAAAACCACTGATTCAGGACAATGTCGCTCCTGCCTTGTGAATGGTTTTCTTTGCAGCTCAGCTCTGTAAGATGATGACGCAATTCTTTCCGGGCTCTCCTTTTCTGAACCCAATTAAGGAATTGTTCTCTGCTTGGAGATGGAAGGTATATGATCAGATGTCCCTCCAGGAGGCAATGAATGCCGGTTGCCTGGCAAGAGGTTGCCAGACTGCCAGGCATGGATATACAACATGCAGGCCAGGGAGATTTGTTCCTGTGGTGCATTAGGTACAAGGGAAAAACATCCATTGTGATGTTGATAATGGAGTTTTTTCCACCCATACATTTCTGTTTTGTTTGCTTTTATGTTTATTTTATTGTTATTAATAACAGTATTCAGCATTTCTGAGTTTGAAAAGCATGGAAATGCCACCTTTTCGTTAAAAAAAATTGCTTGCTCAGGTTGGGATCTCTGTCGGTCGGCTATGTAAAGTGTCTTGAGACAACTTGTTGTGATTTTACACTTTAACCCATTTTGGGCGGGAACCCCTTATGTTATGCTTTAGCCATTGAAAAATAGCAGATCTACAAGCTCATAGCGCGCCACCGAGTGGCGCGCTACGAGCTTGTAGGTCTGCTATTTTTGAAAAATCGAAGGACAACTGACATAGAAACATAGCTTTTTCAGAAAACTGTCAGGATGTAGAAGACATTTTTAGAATCTGATCTCAGGTCAAAATGGATTAATAAAATTGAATTGAAACAAGACACATTCAAAACCTCATATATGGCTGGACCATGTATGAAATGCTAGAGGGATTTTAAATTGAAATGACATCATACAGGAAGTTGACCGAGGCCAGTGATGGTGGCCAGTGAATGTTGTCACTTCGTTACTCAGTCAGTTACAAGGTGCTGCCACACCATCGAAAGAGCTGCGCACGTTCTCGGCTGCGCGCAGCTTAAATTCTGAGTTTTTAGACAGCTGGTGGATGGAAAAGAAGCTCCACCTCCGCGGACTTTTTGCGCGACGGCCAGATTCCCGGAAACGCTCTCCTCCGCGCAAAAAGTCCATGGAGGTGGTCGCTTCTTTTCCATCCACCAGCTGTCTAAAAACTCAGAATTTAAGCTGCGCGCAGTTTAAGAAGTGCGCAGCTTAAGACCGGTTTGCGCTAAGGTGTGGAGACGGTGACAGACCTTGTGGTCCAGCCAAAAGGAATGACATGGAAAAAGTGTGTAAAATTGATTGATGGAATGAATTAATGTGACCACAAATTGTGTCGTTTGAAGGAAAATGTTTTATGGGTGTTTAGTCATTTTGTGTGAACTATTTGGGGAAGGTAACTTCTGAGTGGCCACTGGCCTTTTATGCAGGGCTCCAGACTCACTTTTATCACCAACGTCCCGGAACTCTCCCAAAAAATAATTTTTTTGATGATTTTGATGTAATTCTAACCATTCACACTAATGCGAGGGCAGAACATATAACAGTTATTTAACCCATTCAGACCTACAAGCTCATAGCGCGCCACTCTGTGGCGCGCTATGAGCTTGTAGATCTGCTATTTTTCAATAGCTAAAGTATAACATAATGCTTAGTTAAAACACCAAAAGGGATTCCCGTCCAGAATGGCTTAAAGACTTCCAGCATTGCTTTTGAAAGTGGCAAGGAATCGTAATAGGTATCAAGGTATCATAGTAATCCTTGATAAATGCATTAATCCTTGAAGTAAATGGCTTCCTAGAATCTTTAGATCAGCCCCAGAGGGGTAACCAACATTTTTGGAGGGGTCACCAGTTGCATTTCTGAATTATGTGCAAAGTAATGAAAGTTAATATTTCACACTGCGCAAAAAACATGGAATACGGATGTGTATATTACAGGAAACTCCCGTTAAACTTTCCAACAAACTCCGGTAAACTCCCGAATTGTACCATCACACCTGTATATTACTGTATATTAACTGTATATGCTGCTAAACTTGACGTTTCCGGGCAAATCTAGTGACCATAATTGCCCGTTAACTCCTCTTTTCACATAGTGTCAGTAAAAGCACAGTCACAGAATATTTAGGTAATTAGTAGGTAAAAGCTTCCCGATGCACATGTCTGCGTGTGTGGCACTGAAAAGTGAAAACTCCACAGATTTATCAATGTGATTTGGGTGTCTGGTTTAATCTTAGTTTTCCCACTGACATCACGTGCGTCAGAACCTCAGACACACAGGGCTGATCAATGCACAGCCTCAACTTGCCCACTGTGAGCTTCTTTAAAAAAAAAAAAAAAATCTGAAAAACCTCAAGTTTCTATATCCGTGGTGCTCAATATTTCATGTCAAGGACCCCAACAATTATATGTAATATGCCTCCGGCCCCCATCTGAAAATATGTTGTTCCAGGGACCTCCCCAGAAGCAAAGATTTGAGTTAAAAACGTTCGTTCTGAAAAAAAAGAATATTCCAAATTTGGGCCACATTTTCATGTTTTTTCAAAAATAGCAGACCTACAAGCTCGTAGCGCGCCACTCGGTGGCGCGCTATGAGCTTGTAGATCTGCTATTTGTCTGGTTTAATCTGATTTTTTCACTGACATCACGTGCGTCAGAACCTCAGACACACAGGGCTGATCAATGCACTGCCTCAACTTGCCCACTGTGAGCTTCTCACTTGCGGGTCGAAGTTGACATTGTGGGGTGTTATAGGGTAATTAACACACCCGGTGTTAGGTGTGTGATATCTTTTTATGGATCTTATTATACCAACAGCAGGATGCATCCACCACATTGTTCCATCCACCGTCCACAGGCTGTTGGGAGCCACTGTTTCATGTACACTAGTACAGTATTCATTTGCGACAGTTTCCTTATATAATATTTGGGCGGGAACCCCTTTTGGTGTTAGCATTATGTTATGCTTTAGCTATTGAAAAATAGCAGATCTACAAGCTCATAGCGCGCCACCGAGTGGCGCGCTACGAGCTTGTAGGTCTGCTATTTTTGAAAAATCGAAGAACGACTGACATAGAAACATAGCTTTTTCAGAAAACTGTCAGGATGTAGAAGACATTTTTAGAATCTGATCTCAGGTCAAAATGTGATAATATTAACTTTTGGCTGTTGTCATATGAACGTTTTTTATGTGTAAAAGAGAGGGGTACATCTCCTTGTGCTGCAGGGAGCGCCTGAGCCTGCGTGAATGGTCCGTCTCTGTCTGTTCTTCTCCCTGGTTATATTTTATTTATTTATTTATTGTTTGATTTATTTTTTTCCTCTTCAAATAACGCAGCATTTTTCTGACTGCTACATGAGGGTACAGACTGCTACATGAGGGTACAGACTGCTACATGAGGGTACAGACTGCTACATGAGGGTACAGACTGCTACATGAGGGTACAGACTGCTACATGAGGGTACAGACTGCTACATGAGGGTACAGAGTACAGACTGCTGCTGCTGCGCCTGTTTTGCGTGTTTCTCTCTGCAGTAATAGTTTGTGGCTGAAGTGTTGCCGGTGCCACTGCAACATTCATGCAGCGCTGCTAGCCTCATGCTGGCCGTAGGTGCACAACAATATGCACATTTTCAGTGCAACAACTCCTCTAGTCCCGAAAAAGTCTCAGCTGAGATTAATTTAAGTCCCAAATAGATATTTTATACTAGTACCCGGGAAGTAGGGACCCCCTTAGTCTGGAGCCCTGCTTTTATGTGTTCGGACTGGACAGTGTAGTCAACCCTGAATTATTCAGTTTATTAAGTTTGGTAATAAATAATGACTTTGGACAAAATGTTAACACAAAATCTAAAATTAGCCATTAAAGAGCTGGTCTACTAGTATTCGTACCACCACTGGCAATACATCTGTTTTGATTCACTGTTTTGCCTGGATCAACACAGGTCTCCTCCATGTCTGTTGAAGAGGGGGGCGCAAAAAAAGCTAAACAGAATCCAGGTCTGGTGAGTCGCGGGCGTGTGCACGTAACGAGCACGTGCGCAACAAATTCACGGGACCGCGCTCACGTAAATACGCTTACTCCGAGCAAAAACGCAGGTCTCATTGAAAACAGTGGCGTTTCCAGGAATTACATTTTGGGCAGGCAAGAATTACATTTTGGACAGGCAAGATGTGTTAATTGTCGTCTCCCTGCGCACAATCGTAGCACTAAAGGTTTTCAAAGAGATATACCTGCCAGACAGTAGGATACAAAGGCTGAAAGGCATGCATTTACATTCCAATGGGTGAGTGAGGGTTGTGCTCTACCGCAACGGCCAATCAGCTGTCCACTAATAGTTCTCAGGTCTTGTTTTTGTCCTTTTTGAGTGGTGCAACCACTCCAAGGAACAGCAATGTCCGTGTTCACCTATGTGTGTGACACATAGTAACCTATGTTTGTGTGTGACTCATGTGTGACTCATGAGTACCAGTAGGGGCGCTGTCGTGCCAGAAACAGAGAGAGAGAGAGAGATAGTGCTGCACTGTTTTTCTCATTGTATGGATTTTGGCCAGGCCAGAAATGGATTTGGACAGGCGGACGCCTGCCCTCGCCTTATTGTAGATACGCCTCTGATTGAAAATGAACTATAGGAGCGTTTTATCGCCCCCCGTTTGCAAGGCCCTTAATGCATCTGTGAAAAGATTAATTCAGACAAACGAGAAATGCACAACCCACGCAACACCTACATTGCAAGACACAATCATCTACACTGCAATTCATATTCAGTGTCGGATCAATAATGATGCCATTGTAAAAGATTATCTCATTTGAAATAAATTAATTCTCTCAGGTATATATTCTCTCAGTCAGGCCATTAAGTATGACAAAGGGCTCAGATGCCATGCAGATAATTAACTTGCGCCACATTACCACACACACACCGACTGATATGTAAACATCTTAATCATAATCTTTATTCATTTGTTGTTGGCAATTCCTCCAAATCGGCTGGTTACTACAGTATACCAGTGTCAACAGTCAACACATCAGTGTTAGTCATTAAGACATGCGAATGAATTGACTCCTTCAAAACCGCTCTCAAGGGGCACCTACGGACAGCTGCAATTCGAAACTGGCCTCCGTAAAATCTGAATCCCCCCCGCCGCCCACCTTTTTTCCCCTCACGGTATATGTTTCTTTTCCCTTTTTACCTCCTTTATGATGAATTCCTGTTCGGTTCTTTGACTACCGGTATATAGAAGTGTCTATTTGTACGTCTCTAAATGTTTTGATGAATTGAACAAGGTGGACCCTCTTGTAAACAAGTGTAATGCTTAATTGGGTCGTCCACTCACAGTTAACAGTCTTTGTGTTGAGTTTGTGCTTGAAATGTACTGTAATTCTGCAAACTGTTAATAAATATTTCAATCAATCAATCAATTCAATCAATCAATCACTACCTCTCTAACCTCTCAGCTTCTGCTGTCCTAGGTTGTCTCTTCCTGGATTCATTTGGCATTTCCAGGATTCACTTCAGTCATTTTCTTAACGTCTTGTTAACAATGTTTGCCTTCTGTTTTAAGTGGTACTTAATGTTGGTTGCCTGCCATTTACAGAGATTAATTCCTAGTGACTAATGTCGTTTACATGCCGTTAACAGATCGTTAACGACAACAGTCTGATTTTAACTTGTAGCTTATCAAGGTGAGTCAGAGCACTAACTGGTTACACCCTGTTTACAGTGATTATGTGGTTTACTTGACACTTACAGTACAGAGGGAGCAGGGAAGCTTACGTTTGAACTCTCAAGATACATAAAAAAGAAAAGCATCATGGATTAACCCATTTTGGGCGGGAACCCCTTTTGGTGTTTATAGCATTCTGTTCTACTTTAGCTATTGAAAAATAGCAGACCTTGTAGGTCTGCTATTTTTGAAAAGTCGTGAAAATGTGGCGCAAATCTTTGAATATATATTTCAGAGCGAACATTTTTAACTAAAATATTGGCTTCTGCCATGGGGATGTGGGGGGGGGGGAATATATGTGAATAATTGTTTTGAAATTACTATGTTGCTATGAAAAATCAATAAACATATGTTTAAAAATATATATAAACCGGTATATATATATTGGCTTCTGGGGGGTGCCTGGAACTACATATTTTGAGATGGGGGCCCAATAGAGATAATTCTGGGGGTCCTTGACATGAAAAAGGTTGAGCACCGCTGATATAGAAACATGGGTTTTTCAGGATTTATAAGCCTTTTTTTTTATCGACCTCAGTCCAAAATGGGTTAAGTCTGCTGCTTGCATAACTATGTCTTAGGGACCAGTTAGGGACACGGATAGACAGTACAGTAGCTTAGTTGCATGGCTATAACGACTACATAAGTATCAAACCTGACTTTTTAAACACATTTTTAACCCATTTTGACCTGAGATCAGATTCTAAAAATGTCTTCTACATCCTGACAGTTTTCTGAAAAAGCTATGTTTCTATGTCAGTCGTTCTTTGATTTTTCAAAAATAGCAGATCTATAAGCTCGTAGAGCGCCACTCGGTGGCGCGCTATGAGCTTGTAGATCTGCTATTTTTCAATAGCTAAAGCATAACATAATGCTAATTTTCAATTTGAGGCCTCGCAGCATGTTGAAGATGGATGGAAAGACATATGCTGTAACGTAACGTGGACATTCTCATAATAACTGCGCTTGACTAAGCAGGGCTGAAATAAAATGGCCCATTTCAGCTCTCCGTCTTGTCATTTCTCATCCCCCCCCCCCTTCCCCCCACCCCCACCCAACACAAATTTGATCACATATCAGAGCAGCCCAAAGCACTAGTACCAACCCTTCTGTCCCAGACTGACAATCTGATATGAAAGGTTGTGAATGAATGTACAGTAGACTACTGTACTGTACTGTACTGTACTGTACTGTACTGTACTGTACTGTACTGTACTGTACTGTACTGTACTGTACTGTACTGTACATACAGTGAGTGAACAACCATTTCCATGTTGCAACTAGCCTGTGATGCAAGTAGCAAATAAGTAGAGAGCGATTCGAGTAACTGCGTGTGACATTATGTGACATCTCGTCAGGAATTTGGAACAGGCTCCCCCGAAAAACGACAGAAATACAGTTTGAGCGACCCTCATAAGAGAAGATTTTTACTGCTCTAGCAGTGAATCTCAACCATTTTAATTTCAAGGACCCCCAGTTTGACATGCATTAGTCTACGGACCCCCATTTAATGGCATTTCTATCTCCGAGACCCCCAATTTATATTGTAAAATCAATGTTAATTTAACTCTGAGAGTGTACAAATGGAACCAAATGGACCCTACTGGGTCCATTTGGTTCCATTTGTACACTCTCAGAGTTACAGACCCATAAGGATCCATTTGGTTCCATTTGTACACTCTCAGAGTTACAGACCCATACGGGTCCATTTGGTTCCAAACTATAATTTAGCCGGGGACCCCCTGGAACTCCCTCAAGGACCCCTGGGGTAAACCACTGCTCCACAGTGGTCAATCTGGCCACTATGTCACCTGTGAGTCGTGGGCGTTCAATAATAGGCCCACTAATGGGAATGGGTGAAGAGGGAATAAGGGACAGACATAGATCATAATGTACGTATTTAGCCGATGATTTGATCGAGGTGATAGATACTCTGCTGCTGTTCCTCATCAATCTTCCCGGCTGTCAAATTCCCACCCTCCTTGTTCTCCTCAGCAGTGGTGGTTGGAAAAGTATTTTTTTATATAGGTTTCTATGTCAGTGGTTCTCAATATTTCATGTCAAGGACCCCCCAAAAAAATTATGAAATTGGCTGCCGACCCCCAACTGCACATTTTCACGATTTTTCAAAAATAGCAGACCTACCAGTTTGTAGATCTGCTATTTTTCACTTTTACTTAACCCAGAATGGGTTAAGTAAAAGTATCAATACTGCAATATAGAGAATACTCCATTACCGAGTTCAAGTCTGGAGTTCAAAATGTACTGTATACTGTCTTGGCATGAAAAACTACCAAAAGTAAAAGTACTCATTGTGTAGAATGTCCCATTTCAAGTTATCAAAATGTATACAAAAATCTTTTGAAAATAGCCGATCTACAAGCTTGTAGATCGGCTATTTGCAAATGGCCGAAATGTATATAGGGGCTGAAGTAGTTATAATAATAATCACAATCTACAAAGTAACTAAAGTTGTCAAATAATTGTAGCAGAGTGAAAGTAAAATATTTGCCTCTGAAATGTAGTGGAGTAGAAGTAAAAGTATTGTAAATACTCAAGTAAAGACCAAATACTACCTCAAAATGGTACTTAAGTACACTACTTAAGTAAATGTACTTTAATTCCACCACTGCAAATTCCCACCCTTTAGTGCTCAGTAGGACACACACACACACACACACACACACACACACACACACACACACACACACACACACACACACACACACACACACACACACACACACACACACACACACACACACACACACACACACACACACACACACACACACACACACACACACACACACACACACACACACACACACACACACACACACACACACACACACACACACACACACACACACACACATTGAAGTCACAGACACCGACTCGCTGTCTGCCTCCATCCTCCATTCATTCTTGTGACAGGAGAAGGAAGGGATTCACTTCTCTCTTTTGCACCAGGAAAATGGCTGTCTGCCCGAGTCTGCGTCTCATCAGCAATGCAACAGAACAGTCTCAACCCGCCGCCGCCGACCGTATCGCAGGTGGACTTCTGTCCCGTCCCCAGGGACACAATTGCTCAATTGTGTGACAAGGACTTCTGACCAACATAGACTGGGGGGACGGTTATATCAGCCCTGTGGGTCCATACATCAACCACCCTGGAGAGAAGCTCACCTTCCTTCCAGAGGCGAGGCCCCGTCGTGGCTGTCGGCCGTGATATCTGGTTGGGCTGACTGGTCGACGACAGGGAGATTTAGTGTATAGAAAGCCCAGTTGGTGTCTCCGTGGACCTGGACAGGACAACCCCTGTAGATAGAGAACAGTAATTACAGCTCGGAGGGGGGTGGGGGGGGATTCTGGAACCTTGCAGAGATTGCATGTCATAAGGCAGATGGATTCCTGTGTCGCCTGGAACAAATGGCTGTTTTAGCAGGCAGCGCACCAGAGTAATACAGCAGCAGATCCAGACAAAAGATTTACCAATTGTGTACGCAATGCTAAAGGCTAAAATTAATGTCCTGATTAGTGATTCTTCTCCTTAATAACCCACTGAGCATTTTTGTAGTCTAATAGACGTCTAAATGGCAAAAAAAATTGGTCTAAAACTGGGGTAAAAATTAAAGTTTTTTAGCAGTCTAGGCTTAGATTAGACATTGAAACAAAAGTCTAATCTAATAAAACAACGTCGTTTCAACGTCTATATATAGACGGTCTACATTTAGACCTTGATTAGCCTGCACTAAATGTAGACCGTCTATATATAGACGTTGAAACTACGTTGTTTCAACATCTAATCTAAGCCTAGACTGATACAAAAATCTTTTTTACCCCATTTTTTGGCGGTCATTTAGACGTCTAAAAGCCGAAAGTTGCTCAGTGGGAATGTCATCGTGGCATTATAATACGTATTAATTAATGCCTTATAATTCATTGTGCTTATCAGTGCCATATCTTTGATCAAATGGTACAGTATGCATAATGACCCCAGTCATTTTATTGTCAATGTGAGCCTGATGGATGATGGGGAGATGGGTTGTACAATGTCCATGTGCAATAGTGAGGAGACAAAAGGGCAAAGTTCAACAACTGACTAAATAAAATATTGGAATCTACCACCAACTTTCAAGATGACACAATTATGAAAAATAAACCATGATTTTTTTGTATGCACAGTTATGCCCAGATTCATATTTTGACAGTGACTTTAGGGTTCGTCTTGTGAATTACTTATTAGGCTTAGCTTTTGGCCCGAGTCCATTTCACATCCACAGACGGTGCAAACAAACTGGACTAAGTACATTTCTGCAGCTTAATCCCTTTTGGGCGGGAACCCCTTTTTGGTGTTAGCATTATGCTATGCTTTAGCTATTGAAAAATAGCAGATCTACAAGCTCATAGCGCGCCACCGAGTGGTGCGCTACGACCTTGTAGGTCTGCTATTTTTTTTAAATCGTTAAAATGTGGCGCAAATCATTGAATATATATTTCAGAGCAAACATTTTTAACTAAAATATTGGCTTCTGGGGGGGGGGGTCCCTGGAACTACATATTTTGAGATGAGGGTCCGTGGCCCAATAGAGATAATTCTGGGGGTCCTTGACATGAAAAAGGTTGAGCACAGCCGACATAGAAACATGGGTTTTTCAGATTTTTTTTAGGATTTAGAAGCCTTTTTTTTTTAATCGACCTCAGTCCAAAATGGGTTAATAATCTTACGTGTGTGGGCGCTCGTCTCTCTGCATTTAGAAGAGGCGTGCGGCACCACTACGACATTCAGCTACTTGCAATGCATGGATGTGAAGTGTAATGAGGGTCTTATTGATTGACAGGCATGGATAGAGAGCTTGGAGGAAGAGATAATGGGAGAAACAGTGGGCAGAAGTACAAAACATAAGAGGATATTCAACTAACCCTCCCCTCTTCCATTAAGCTGTTCAAGCGGTTCTGCACACAGCAAAAACCAGAATGTTAATTGAACGCTGAGACTGTAAATAAAGGGGGGGGGGGGGGGGGGGGGGGGGCGTTTTTACACTGTCAGTTAAATGAACACTCCGAATTTCGTGGTGTATCCAGTAAAAGACATGCAAGTATTAGATGAGTCACAAACCATATCTGCAGTAATTAAGGTCAACACTGTCAGAAAGGCTAAAACACCCCCACACCAGAGACACCATGTTCCACAGACCCCCCCCCCCCCAAACACCCCCACACCAGAGACACCATGTTCCACTGCCCCCCCCCCCCCTCCCCTCCCCCCTTTTGAAACTAGCTCCTCGCCACTCGCCCCCTACACACTTCCACTCGGTTTGAGCATAGATATATAAAGAATAGAGACGGCACCGGAATTCACGTCCCACTTGCTCCACTTGCATTGCATGATTGCGTCTCTAGTATTTCTACATCTATGCTCAAACTGAGTGGAAGTAGTGTGTAGGGCGAGTGGTGAGGAGCTAGTTTTAAAAAAGGGCCCCGCCTGGTTCCGTTCAATCACCCTACTTGACTACCTATAATGACCCGGGTTCACCCAACATCTGCCATTCCCCTTTCCCTCATACTTGAACCTTTCAAGAGACAAATCTCACTTTGGTAAATGGTGCATTTATATAGCGCCTTTATCCAAGGCGCTTAACCCATTGATGCCTGAGGCCGAATCTGGGAATGCCTTCTAGGGCCTGACCTAAGGTTTCTAAAAACCTTCAAATTCTGATTAATTATTTTTTAAATAGTTATGTTGCTACATGTATAGCAATAGCTGATGAGACGCAGAGAGCGCGCCGGCATCAAGGGTAGAACAACGTATACGTTGCATCAGGCATCAATGGGTTAACATAGATTGTGCATTACATTCACCCATTCACACACACATTCATACACCGTCGCGGTGGAAGCCATGCAAGGTACCAACCAGCACATCGGGAGCAATTTGGGGTTCAGCATCTTGCCCAAGGACACTTCGACATGTAGACAGGAGGAGCCGGGATTCGAACCGCCGACCCATGGATCATTGGACGACCTGCTCTACCTCCTGAGTCACAGTCGCTTTCACCCACTCCCTCTATAAATATCATCCTCCCTTTATTTTTCTCTCTCTCTCTGTCTCTCTCTCTGTCTCTCTCTCGGGGAGTCTTCCATCCCTTGCGGATGTGAACAGTAACACCCACTCAAGGTTAGGCATACTGCAGCCGTTGAGGCTAACTAACACAGGGCTCCCCTACTGTCAAACAGGTCCAAGTGGAGACATTTTGTACGGACCACATTCATGGCCCATATGCCCTACAACTGGGACAACTCATTTATCTCTTCTTAAAAAGAATGCGAGTGATTGAACATTCTGTCAGCCTCTCTCTGCCCTCCTTCAAAAAGGATGTAGTGTATTTTAGTTTTCACTCACTCATGTCATCTCTGTGAAAGCCACACATGCCTGCCTCAAGTCATGCCTGTAGCATTTTGTGCAACAAATGTTCATGATTTTCTCGTTTGTCCTGCTGAGCCTAATGGGGAGTTATGTCTTATGTAGCCGGTGTAGCTTAGGTTCCCAAACTTTTTCATGTCAAGGACCCCCAATATTGACACCAATTATCCCGCGGACCCCCCATTTGAAAAGACATGACCGGGACCCCCATAAGAGAAGATTTTTACGGCTCTAGCAGTGATTCTCAACCCGTTTAATTTCAAGGACCCCCAGTTTGACACGCATTAGTCTACGAACCCCCATTTAATGGCATTAGTCTACGAACCCCCATTTAATGGCATTAGTCTACGAACCCCCATTTAATGGCATTTCTATCTCTGGGACTCCAATTTACATTGTAAAACCAATGTTAATTTAACTCTGAGAGTGTACACTCTCAGAGTTACAGGCCCATAAGGGTCCATTTGGTTACAAACTATAATTTAGCTGGGGACCCCTGGAACTCCCTCAGGTATCCCTGGGGGTCCCCGGACACCACTTTTGGAACCACTGGTTTTAGAACACTTATCTGACAGACAACACGGACAAAACAACTAATGCATAATAATATATACAGTAACACAGAACACACCTGCTATTCAGCTATTCTAATATAGGACTTAAAGCTTATTCTGAAATCGCAGCCATTACGATTCTCTAGGGAAAAAAATAAAAACATCCGCCACTGCTCCTAGTAACAGTTAGGAGGTGTTAATGTGAAGAACACATTTCACGTAATGTAGATTACATGATTTACTTTGATGTGTTATATTTTCTTTTGTCTGCTTGTTGTTGTATTGTTTATTTCCCTTTTTTGTGCAGTCTGTGTTTTTTATTTCTTTATTGCACAGCTGCCCCCCTTTGCCAACTTGTAGACTTTTGTATTGTTCTTAATTGAACTTTGAATCTGTTTTAAATCAATGACCTCTTCCATACAGGAAAGGATTCCAAATAAGCCAGCTGGCTTCTTTCCTTCCTTGCATTGTATTTTTGTTCTTTGATATGTTATTGTCTATTTTTTGTACTACGTGCTAAATAAATAAACCTAAACCTAAACCACATACAGTATGTACAAATGCACAGTGACAAGTACAGTACACCACCAGCAACTACACGGCTAGCTAAGACTAAATCCTCATTCTTATTAGTGTTATTCGTAATGCAAACAGTTGTAAATGTATAAAATGAGTCACCACAGTAAATTCAAAACTCAATAATCTCTTCTTTTTTCTTTTTTTCCTTTCTCCTTGATGCTTTCTGAAGTGGATATTAAAATGAGGTCAGTCAGGCCTGATGAAGAAATTACGTGATTTAATGGCACCCCAGGGGTCGTTTAAATATAGCACTGCATTAGCACAGGCCTGTAACCACACAGCATGACAGAGTTCAGCCATAAACACTTAACGCATT
This sequence comes from Electrona antarctica, assembly GCF_951216825.1. NCBI lineage: Eukaryota > Metazoa > Chordata > Actinopteri > Myctophiformes > Myctophidae > Electrona > Electrona antarctica. The sequence continues at coordinate 4,027,108 of NC_136791.1, read as the reverse complement.
TTGGGCGGGAACGCCTTTTGGTGTTAGCATTATGCTATGCTTTAGCTATTGAAAAATAGCAGATCTACAAGCGCATAGCGCGCCACCGAGTGGCGCGCTACGAGCTTGTAGGTCTGCTATTTTTTTTTAAACGTGAAAATATTTATTTCACAAAACTGGAGGATTTAGAAGATTTTTTTTAAATTTCGAGGTCAGTTGTTTCAAAACTTGATTCAGGTTATGTGGTTTGTATCAGTGTCACTTCCCTGTTAGCATAGGACTATACAACTTATTTTTACAACCACAATATTTTGCATATGGTGGTCACAACATTTATATATGTACATGTTATCTCTTTGATATGTTCCGTATGGGTGTGTCACATATATTGTCATTATTTGATTTACTGTATACCCTGAAATCTTGAATAAACAAAACTGTGAGGTCAGGCCTAAATGGGTTAATTCCTAGATGGCTCTGTGTCTATGCTTCAATGTTACTATGAGAACACATGTAGCGTCAGGCCGTCTGCGAAGCCCGAGTTATACTTAGTTGCACGCAGGTGCTGCGCACTGAAGACGGCGGAGACAGCCGCGCAAAACTAAGTATTTAAATTCACCTCCCAGTGTGTGAATGAATGAATGAACCACTCTGTAAAGCGCTTTGAGTACTTAGAAGAGCTCTATAAAAAATGCAATTCATCATCATTATCAATCACTCAGGCACGAGGAACTGTGCATCTATCAGAAGAGATAAATAAATAAAATATTGAATGATGTATTCTATAGTGGAAGGAACAGGTGTGTGTGTGTGTGTGTGTGTGTGTGTGTCTTGCACTGTATGTATGTGTGTGTGTGAGGTATAAGGACAACATTAAAACAATCCTAAAGAAGTGCCACATTGACCTCAAAGGGAAGACAACAGACAGGACGACCTGGAGAAACCTTGTCCGTGAGGGTGCTGCAAAATATGATGATGACCTCCGCCATGCTGCACAGGACAAGCGCAGACTCAGAAAGGAGAGAGCAGCCAGTAAACCGGTCCAACCCAAACCCACCACTACATTCCCCTGTCCACACTGCACCAGAATAACCGGGTCCAGAATCGGCCTCCATCGCCACCTGACGACCCACAAGGACCAAGAAGGAGGACAGTCATACTCGGATACGAGTGACCGCCGATGATGATGGTGTGTGTGTGTGTGTGTGTGTGTGTGTGTGTGTGTGTGTGTGTGTGTGTGTGTGTGTGTGTGTGTGCGCACATATATATGCTCCTTATGAAGAGATGTATAGACTGAATAAGCATTGTACATGAGGTAATTCTGTGTGCTACCACTAGGTGGAGGAACCATTCTTTCAACAGCTGTAAGGGTTGTAACCTGCAGTTAGTGCAGTATAGTGCAGTGTTTTAGTATAGTTTCATGTTCCATTTTGTTTTCAATAAAACAAAATCTATCTCATGCAGCCAGGCCTATTTTAAATCGTTCTAATTTCAATAATGAGGATTTCTTAAACTATTAGTCAAGCCTTAGCCTACTCAATCTGTGACTGTGAGCAGAACATTACTTACAAAAGTATGCAGGGCTGGAATTAATGTTTAAGCCGTATTAGGCTATATCTTGCTTACAGTAGGTCCTATACTGTACTCTGAATAGGCCTACCGAAAATAGCTGATCTACAAACTCACAACGTGTGACGTGTCACATCATTGTGAGCTTGTAGATCTACTATCTTTGCTGTGGGGGGGTATTATTTTCTGAATATTTGCCCATAAGGGCATCAGGGTTAAAGTGGTTAAATATGGGAAATGAATGATATACGACATTCAGATCATGCAGGATGACCACTGTTCATTTTTTATCCCACGATTTTTGTAACCCATTTTTTCACCCTGTGTCAATTATCTAATGTGATCCTGGGCTCTACACACCCTCCGCCAACCTAGTCCCCATATGGGTTATGGGAACCATGGGGAGAGCAACGGACTTGAACTCATGCTTCCTTCATGCCCGAGTGTCCAAGTTGCTCCTTTACACCTGACAGGGGGAGTTTCCCTGGTTGGACGTAGCGCGTGGAAGGAACACGTTATTCCAACCAGTTCCTTTCCCCTCCATCAGGCGCCCCGGCTGGCCAGGGGGAGGCAGTTTAGAGACCAGGATTACTGCATGTTTTTTGTGAGGGTACCTACCCTAGGGGACATGGGGAGAACATGCAAACTCCACACAGAAAGGCCCTTTCGCTCTCAAAGGGCACCTACGGACGGCTGCAATTCGAAACTGGCCCCCGTAAAAATCTGAATCCACCCCCCCCTTTTTTTCCCCTAACTGTATATGTTTCTTTTCCCTTTTTACCTCTATGATGAATTCCTGTTCTGTTCTTTGACTATATAGAAGTGTCTATTTGTACGTCTCTAAATGTTTTGATGAATTGAACATGGTGGACCCTCTTGTAAACGAGTGTAATGCTTAATTGGGTCGTCCACTCACAGTTAACAGTCTTTGTATTGAGTTTGTGCTTGAAATGTACTGTAATTCTGCAAACTGTTAATAAATATTTCAATCAATCAATCAATTCGCCAACCCAGCCTCGGGTATGGGCACTGATGACGCGGAGGAGGAAACACACCGTCAGCACCCACAGCGTCCCGAGCGGGAATCGAACCCAGGACCTTCTAGCTGTGAGGCGACAGCACTACCAACTGACCACTGTTCTACTCGGCTAAACCTCTGCTTTAGGTGCTGAAGGCATGAGTCCACATGATACAAGACATTTCTGCACACGTTAGATCTATGCAGTGTTTCACTTTAATCTCTTCCATGACATTCAGATGAAAAGCAGCATGAATGGAGGCCCCCCTGCTGGGCCCTATAGGCAGTTTACACGGCTATACACGCATCAGCATTCCAGGTAGGAAGATTGCTTTCATGAAGCGTTCAAAACAATTTTCCACATCACATTATATTACACGTGATACAATTACAAAGTGTGTCTAATCAAGTTAATCCATTCTGGGCGGGAACCCCTTTTGGTGTTTGTAGCATTATGTTACACTTTAGCTATTGAAAAATAGCAGACCTACAAGCTCGTAGCGCGCCACTCGGTGGCGCGCTATGAGCTTGTAGGTCTGCTATTTTTGAAAAGTTGTGAAAAAGGGGCCGCAAATCTTTGAATATATATTTCATATATATTTTCATATATATTTTCATATATATTTTCATATATATTTTCATATATTTAACTAAAATATTGGCTTCTGTGGGGTCCCTGGAACTACATATTTTGAGATGGGGGTCCGTGGCCCAATAGGGATAATTCTGGGGGTCCTTGACATGAAAAAGGTTGAGCACAACTGACATAGAAACATGGGTTTTTCAGAAAACTATTAGGATTTAGAAGCCTTTTTTGTATCGCCATCAGTCCAAAATGGGTTAAAGGCAGTGTTAAAGCAGGCAGGGCGATAAGTATCAACCCGGTGAGGAAATGAGAAAGCATCTATCAGCATCAAATGGGATACATTTCATGCCAAGAAATAAAACAAGTTGTTAAATGAAGGGCAATGTTTAAAAGGGGCTTCTTGAAGTGTAGAATTTCCCTCCAGAGTTGGGCTTATTCTACAGATCTGCCTTAACCAACTTGAGTTAACACCCATTTAGGCCCGACGTCGAAATTTAAAAAATGTTTTCTAAATCCTGACAGTTTCCTGAAATACCTCATGTTTCTGTATCAGTGGTGCTCCATATTTCATGTCAAGGACCCCAAATATTATATGTATTTGGCCACCGACCCCCATCTGAAAATATGTTGTTCCAGGGACCCCTCAGAAGAGTTAAAAACGTTCGCTCTGAAAGAATATATATTCAAAGATTTGTACCACATTTTCACGATTTAAAAAAAATAGCAGACCTACAAGCTCGTAGCGCGCCACTCGGATGAGCTTGTAGATCTGCTATTTTTCAATAGCTAAATTATAACATAATGTTTAAAACACCAAAAGGGGTTCCCGCCCAAAATGGGTTAAAGACCGACCAACTTGAGTTAAACCGCCAATGTTCCGGTGCAGTGTATAGCCCAGCAGCAAAAAAAACCCTCTTCATTGGCATTAAATCAGCACTCAATCTAAACTCTAAATCAACTCCAGTTGCCTAATTTCCATAACAAATTGAATGGATGGATTGAGAAAACATTCTGTCACGTCGCAACGAACAGCAATCTCCTGATTGACATCGCTAATGAGGCCTGACAGATTTAGGTTACATCTGGTCCCACTAGTGGAGAACAAAGCCTGCAGCGGAGCCTCCGTGACGTCCCCACTCAAGACTGCTGCTGTAAAAAGGTGAGACGTATACTGTAGCTACTTTTAAATTACACAGTCAATCTTGATTTGACGTAACTGACCCATCTCTCTGGGCTACTCTGAAATGCGCATGTTCAATGCTGACCACTATCAACACCCACCCATTTTGGGCGGGTGTTGTAACTTGCATTATGTTATGCTTTAGCTATTGAAAAATAGCAGATCTACAAGCTCGTAGCGCGGCACCGAGTGCCGCGCTACGAGCTTGTAGGTCTGCTATTTTTTAAAACGTTTTTAACTCAAATCTTTGCTTCTGGGGAGGTCCCTGGATCAACATATTTTCAGATGGGGGTCGGTGGCCAATTACATATCATTTTTGGGGTCCTTGACATGAAATATTGAGCACCACTGATATAGAAATATGGGTATTTAAAAAAGAACTGTCAGGATTTAGAAGACATACATTTCGAAGTCGGGCCTAAATGGGTTAATAAACAAACAATATGTTTGATACGTCTTGAATTTGGTCTCTCTAACTGACTACCAGCCACACAACAGCATGCCCACTGTTGAATTTGTTTTCAGAGTCAGACAGAGGATGATTTGGGCTTTATAATTCCATCTCCATGCTGTTGAAAAAGAGACTAGTATTTGCCTTGATATTGCATTTTTCATATTGTCCAGTGACCATTCATGATGAGAAATCCTGCACACTGCTCTTGCTCAGCAGCATCAATTTTATTGGATTTATACACTAACGTTTCGGTCCTTCTGGACCTTACAGAAAATAATGATACCATCATGATCTTATTATTCTTCTGCCTACACATGCGTCACATGTGATGTTTCATCCAGGACCTGGTCTGTGCCATTTTAGAAATAGGGCCAAACGGCCTGGGCCGTGGCTCAGCGGTCCAGGCACCTTGGCCGGTAGTCCGAGTCTGGCAGTCTGCCGCGGGTTCGACTCCAGATCCCGACGGCCTTTACTGCATGTCACTCCCTCATCTCTCTCCCCCATTTCCTGTCAGCCTACTGTCTGCACCTCTATAAAAAATATAAAATAAAAAAGGCGAAAGCCGCAAAAAAAGGATAAAAAAAGAAAAGAAATAGGGCTAAACAGTTGAAACCAGTGGGAACCAGCGCAGACGTTGTCAAAAGTCTGGGTTTTCGGTGAAAATTCCTAGTTTACGTTGTTTCTGTTGTTTTATCGACTTTTCAGTTTTTAAATGTCAGCTGACTACTTTGAAGGGCTTGTGCTAAGTGCGTTAGCTCGGTATAAACAAACGTTGGCGGCAGAGTGTCCATATACACACTCCTCGGAGATGCCCGTGTGTGCCTGTGCTCTTCTGTCCAGTTCCATTTCCGTGGCTGGCAAACAAGGAAAAGGTCTATTTGCATTCACAGTTCCCGACACGACAACACTTAACCATAGTGTCGCTGTAGGACGAAGAAAATCCACAACATGTAGGTTCCGTAATGCAATTCCAATGGTCTTTACTCTTTAGCCCTAAACAACAATGGTGGATTTGGCCACGCCGGGCCACGCCCCGAAATACCCGTATGTGTGTCTCAAAGAATAGATACTTAGATAGATACTACTACAGGAACTCCACCCCTTCTGTGTTGGGGTGAGACAACCACCCTCTACTGTAGGAGTGTCTCCTATCCCCAAATTCCAATACCCAAAATCTCGTCACTCCAGCATGGCGGTGTTAAGGAGGTCAAGACATCCCTGAGGCGCGCAGAGAAGCGCAGGCAGCGGCATGAGCGCGCTGCAAGACCTGTCCAACCAGGTTCAACACACATCTGCCCCACATGTGGACAAGGTTGCAGCTCAAGAATTGGTCTAAACAGCCACATGAGGCCACTCCCTACCCCCAGGAGATATGAAGTCATCATCGACAACGATGGACTGCCATAAGCACACTGGACGCGTTTTCGGAAAACCGATGGAGAAACGCCGCTAAAAATCAGAAAAACGCGCTCTGTGTGCAGGGACCTTTACTGTGAAATTGGTGACCTGCTGACATATGTGACAATATTGTGGACTTCACATGGAGGTCTTTTTAAATATATGGCCTAAATACCACTAGGTTGAACTCTGCTAATTAACAAACGATTATACAAACAATAACAAAATTATTTACATTCAAATGTGATTTTCTACAAGATTGTCACATATTTCAGCAGGTCACCAATTTCACCGTAACACTGCCATGCTTGAGTTTGAGTGAGCGAGACTCAGCGAGTGGTCGAAGATTTGGGGTATTGGAATTTGGCTTAAGATGGTCTGTGGCCTGTATGAGAGTAATGACCCTAACCAGACTGGTCCAGACATGATTATGTGACACCATGACCTGTTGACACACCACAATGTCATGTCAACTCAACACAACATACTTTCCCACTCAATAATTAATAATTAATAATAATTAACTTTCCGATTTTGGAGGTCTGGCTCATGGACTAAAAACTGGTTCTGAACTGAACTGGTTCCCAAACTAAATCAACTCCAGTTGCCTAATTTCCATAACAAATTGAATGGATGGATTGAGAAAACATTCTGTCACGTCGCAATGAACAGCAATTTCCTGATCGACATCGCTAATGAGGCCTGACAGAATTAGGTTACATCTGAGTGGTCTCAGAGTGTACACACTACAAAAGGAACCAAATGGACCCATATGGTTCCATTTGTACACTTGGGACCCCTGGTGGTCCCCAGACCTGATGTTGAGAAACAGTGATATAGTAGATGAGCTATGGGAACTGGCAAGGGTTTTGGGTTATTAGACAACAGCAGCCCGCATCACCAGTTTAGCGTGAAGTGAAGGAGACAGAGAGTGAAATGATGGTAGATATGACTCATCGCATGGCAAGTGTTTACAAGCAAAACACCACTCACGTCCTTATCCTAACTTCAGCTCCTTCTTGGCAAGTTTATACACTTTTGCAAAGTGTCAAGTGCCACAGTAGAGACAGCCCTTGTTGTAAAGGTGGGAGGAGCAGAATTAGATCTGCATTGATCTTGCACAGAGCACTGCAATGGCAATGCCAGTCACAATGCCAGTCCCAATGCCAGTCACAATGCCAGTCCCAATGCCAGTCCCAATGCCAGTCCCAATGCCAGTCACAATGCCAGTCCCAATGCCAGTCACAATGCCAGTCCCAATGCCAGTCCCAATGCCAGTCACAATGCCAGTCCCAATGCCAGTCACAATGCCAGTCCCAATGCCAGTCACAATGCCAGTCACAATGCCAGTCACAATGCCAGTCCCAATGCCAGTCACAATGCCAGTCACAATGCCAGTCACAATGCCAGTCACAATGCCAGTCACAATGCCAGTCACAATGCCAGTCCCAATGCCAGTCACAATGCCAGTCACAATGCCAGTCACAATGCCAGTCACAATGGCAGTCACAATGCCAGTCACAATGCCAGTCACAATGCCAGTCACAATGCCAGTCACAATGCCAGTCACAATGCCAGTCACAATGCCAGTCACAATGCCAGTCACAATGCCAGTCCCAATGCCAGTCCCAATGCCAGTCACAATGCCAGTCACAATGCCAGTCACAATGCCAGTCACAATGCCAGTCACAATGCCAGTCACAATGCCAGTCACAATGCCAGTCACAATGCCAGTCACAATGCCAGTCCCAATGCCAGTCACAATGCCAGTCACAATGCCAGTCACAATGCCAGTCACAATGCCAGTCACAATGCCAGTCACAATGCCAGTCACAACAACCACGCAATCACATTGGTCTATGGCAGCGATTCCCAACCTGTGGGCTGGGGCCCACTGGTGTCCCATGAGGGTATTGCAAGTGGGCCCAAGTGATAATATATAACATTAATACACACATATATATATATATATATACTGTAAAATGTTTCAAATAATAATAATAATAATAATAATAATAGCCTACATGTAAGTGCATTTTCTTTAAAACCTTGAAAAATATGTTTTCATTGAAATACAGATACAAAAATAACTTACAATATATTAAGTTGGTTCCACTGATCCAAGCAAGAACACAATTGATTGATCATTCAAATAAACATGTTCTGAAAATGCACATTTCACCACTTAAAATTGACCACTTCTATGTCTTGTTAAGTGGCCACTGGCCAGATGGGTGGGCCGCGAAAGCTTTCAACATTTTCAAATGGGTCGTGGTGAGATGTCATATGTTGATCCTTCCCCATCCAGATTCCTTCCTCTTCGATGTCTCCCTTTTGACTGATACCTGTCCATTTAAACTCTAGACGGGCCTGCCTCAAAGTTATTAGTGCAGCCACGCCCGGCAGCCACGCCCGCAACTAGAGTTCTCAACAGGCCCGAACATTGAGATCTGACCCCCCATTCCAAGGCGCCAGCGCTCGCCCAGCAGGCTGCTGTCACCCAGGCAGATATGTTGATCTGACCCCCCCATTCCAAAGCGCCAGCGCTTGCCCAGCAGTCTGCTGTCACCCAGGCAGATATGTTGATCTGACCCCCCCCATTCCAAAGCGCCAGCACTCGCCCAGCAGGCTGCTGTCAGTCACCCAGGCAGATGCGTGCATGCGACATCGCCCTTTAGGGCGAGGTCGATGGTACATATAAGTGTACAGCAATAGGAACATAGGTCAGACGTTTTTCTGTTGTTATCTTTGCTTTATAAGGAGTAGAGATAGGAAAGCTATAGGGCTTGGAAGTGGAGGACGATTGGAAGTTCTGAAATGTGCTTCCGCAGTTACAAATAATGCACAAAAGAACATCAACCCACCCACACACACACCCACACAGGACCTGAACAGATATAGGCAGAATGCAATCTCTCTGTATTTCCCAACCAACTGGGCATGGTGCTCAGACATGAAATTGCATTCCAAACTGTACCAGCCTCTTTTCCTCTTCGCTATAGTTAGACTGCCTACTTAACATTATCTGCTGGTACATGCCCACCACCACCACCATCACACAACACACACAAGCTCACCAAAAACAACACATTCAGCAACAGGTCTGCAGTCACTCACAATGTTAAAGTCATCTCTTTCTCTAATGCCTGTCAGAGTGCCAAGCACAACCTGGTATAGGCCTATTCTGGGTCTTCAGCACCACCGTGCTACCAGACCAACTGAGTAGGCATACACTGACATTTTACAAACAAATCCTCTCTTTGTGTGTCTGCCTCGAGGGGACAATCACAACCATGCAGGCGGGCACAAATATGTCTACAGACACAGTCTGCAAAGTTCCAAAGCGGAGCCTAATGTTGATAAAACAGAAATGGCAGTGTGTCGGCACGACGGCACATCAACAACACTCGATAAACACTGTCTCTGAGTGTTTAAAAGTCAACAAAGCTATAGTTTGCAGTTTAATTGTTGCTTAAAACCCATTTTGACCTGAGATCAGATTCTAAAAATGTCTTCTACATCCTGACAGCTTTCTGAAAAAGCTATGTTTCTATGTCAGTCGTTCTTTGATTTTTTTAAAATAGAAGACCTACAAGCTCGTAGCGCGCCACTCGGTGGCGCGCTATGAGCTTGTAGATCTGCTATTTTTCAATAGCTAAAGTATAACATAATGCTAACACCAAAAGGGGTTCCCGCCCAAAATGGGTTAAAACTTAATTAGTGCAGAGAATGCTACATCAATGCATTTCTTATTTGAAACTATTCAAAGGAGTTTCACAATCATAGCATCACATGTCCCATGTAACTGTTTAAAACTTGCACATGACAGAAAATGAGGCACTGCCTCAGGACAAATATCTGCATATAGGATCAATAGAGCAGAAGGCATATATAATTTCTTTACATTTACAGTATCTGCAAAGTAAATAGGGCCTATATCGGCTACACAGTACAATGACAACATCCTCATAGCCTATTCCATTTTATTTGCAACTCAAAGGGTATTTATTAGGTCTAAATAACTTGTTGCCATGTTGGTTGCAGTTTCATTTCTAGTCTGTCTAAAAGGGGGAAGTGAAAGACTGTTAGCCTAATCATTTTAAGGAAGATGATCATGGGGCTGGTATTATGGGGCTGTATTTACTCCTCTGACAGCCAGGGTTAAGAAGAGGCTGTGCCAGCCAGCAGCTCCCACAGCGACGCACAAGACAAGGAAGGAAGTCACCTTTGTAATGATCCTCTAAACCGGTTTCATACCTGACTGACACAAGACAGAAACACACACAGACAGACAGACGGGAGTGGAGTCGACGCGGCCGGGTCGTGTGTGTGTATTATTAAGAGAAGAAATGGCAAGAACAGCCAGAACACCCGTCCCAATTGTGCCTATGAACGGGAATCTGAAGTCATATCTGGACAAGACGACGGGACATATTAAACACGACAATGCAAAGAGAAACGGCTATCACATTCACAAGGTGAGAGTGAGAGAGAGAGAGAGAGAGGTGCATGCCTTGGCTGCTGTCTCTTCGACAGATAGCCTGAAGCTATTAATTACTCGGGCGGACAATTTTAAAACTTATCTACGCTGCTCATTACCTCAGGAACATTCTGTGCAACAGGAACCATGTATAATTTGTCAGATAGGATAGGCCCACACACTGCAAAGTTGTGATAGTGTGATTGACTCAGAATGAGACGATTTCCGTGTATATAACAGACTCAATATTGATCTGTATGAACACGGAAACCGCGTTGAAGTGAAGACATAGTTTAGTGGCCGGTGCAGGGCCGGTGGCGTGGCGTGGTGGGGGACCCTCATACTTTCACTTTCAGTACAATATCCTTCTCTGTTTACCTGACTTTCTGTGCGAGAGTTCACGACGCCATCAGGTTCAGGTTCGCTGGCAGTGGCCAGGCCAGGGGGTTATCGAGGTTATTAACTTCATAACGTTGCTCGGTATGTGCTACCGTAGAGCTCCAGCCCAGCCGGGTGGCTGACAGAGAGGAAACACCTGATCCGAGTAACATACCTAAATGTGACGTAATGGTGTGTGTGTGTGTGTGTGTGTGTGTGTGCGCGCGCGTGTGTGCGTGTGCGTGTGTTACCCATTTAGGCCTGACCTCAAAATTAAAAAAAAAAATCTTCTAAATCCTCCAGTTTTCTGAAATAAATAAATGTTTCAATGGCTAAATTATAACATAATGTTTAAAACACCAAAAGGGGTTCCTGCCCAAAATGGGTTAACCATGGTTTTTATTAACCCAGTCTATGGTTTTTTAAGTAACACATTTATCATAGCCAATTTATGTTGTGATTAGAAAAATCACAAGAATAAATCTACTGCAGTAGGCTACACCTGTTTGAAAAGTAGACAGTCTGTTGTTTTATATTAGTGTGGACTTCTTCTTTTCGCAGATAAGATAAGGGCTGATATTATCTTCATTTTGCTTTATTTGTCCGTCCCACTTTTTTGTGTCTTTGTACTTACACATACTTTGAGCTGGAAAGCTATCATGTAGCTATTCAACTTTGAAATATATTATACTTTTAAATGTATGCATTTATCTATCTTTCAGTGGGGAAAATGCATTGCTCCTAGTCTTTCATATACGGCTCTGCCTCTGCCACATGACGACTGTCATGACTGTGGCTCAAGAGGTAGAGCAGGTCGTCCAATGATCCATGGGTCGGCGGTTCGAATCCCGGCTCCTCCTGTCTACATGTCGAAGTGTCCTTGGGCAAGACACTGAACCCCAAATTGCTCCCGATGTGCTGGTTGGTACCTTGCATGGCTTCCGCTGCAATCGGTGTATGAATGTGTGTGTGAATGGGTGAATGTAATGCACAATCTATGTAAAGCGCCTTGGATAAAGGGGCTATATAAATGCACCATTTATGACATGGCTGGCTCCCTAGCTGAATGAAAGAGGACACAGTGGTTGAAGTTTAACCCGATGACCAGGTTTTATTACCCTCAAAATACAGGCTAGTAAATGGGAGGTGGGAGGCTGGCCAAACAACAGACCAAATAGCCTAAACTACGGTATCTGGTGAGCAAATAACTGGGTGTAGGCCAGGTGTCTCTCCTCGGGGCTTCTTTTTGAGTGGTGTGCAGCTGTACCACTCCAATAGACGGCAGTGTGTGTCCCTGGCTGGCTTGGCCTTCCCTCCGAGCACAGAAATAGCGTTTGTTGACCGCCAAGTGTCACTGTTTGCGTAGCCTAACACACACACACACACACACACACACACACACACACACACACACACACACACACACACACACACACACACACACACAGGGCAGGGAGGAGGGCGGGCTTGTACAGTACAGTACAGTACAGTACAGTACAGTACAGTACAGTACAGTACAGTACTACTACTACAGCACTTGTACAGTACAGCAGCACTCGGTTCAGATGGGTCTGATTTTTTTTCCCGACACACTTGTCTTTTTAGCCTCAAACTCAGACTCACCCTCTTGTCCCCTCCCCTTCTCAGAACTTGACTACCCAACTAACTCATAACCCCAACTTGGAGCAGCGGCTTACTCTCGTGGTCATAATATACGTCCAGGAAAGTTCCCCAGCCTAGTAGTCCTGATCTTTGATAGGCATGTCATAGCCTAGCTTTTTGACTATCCCTGGCAGTACGCCTGTTCTGGTCTGGTGCCCTTTGACGCTGTTGGCCAATGGCCAGTTCGAGTCAGACCGTCCTGCAACTGTCTGGGTGTGTGGTGGTGCGTTGTGTGGTCGCCCATACCTCAGCTCTGGCTGTGTTCTCGGTTGTCCTGTCCAAGATCAACAATGCAAGGTGGTTTCTTGGGCCTGCTGTGCACTGCAGCATGCCATGAGAAAGGGGGATATCTGCAGGTCCCAGCTGGGACCGCTCCACCACAGTCCGTCACTTTGTGGGTGAAGCGGGGTGGTCCTTGTCTTCAGGATGTCTTCAGTTCCGCCCGTCATGGTCTTGGTGGAGCTCTGAGGGTGTTCCTAAACGGCTGAACATTCCTTGTACGGAGGAATCAGCCGGTTCTTGGTCAGGCCTCAACCAATAGCATAGAAGGCCGATCTTCACTTGGCTGCTATAGGCTGTATTATTCTTAGTGAGTCAGACGGAGGCTTTGACTGTATGTTGCCGTGTCTAACCAGCCACCATTGTATGATATTGCACATCTAAACTAAAAACCTTCCATTAAGAGAGATGCTGCCTGGCTAGCAGTGAGTTGGGAGACAAATATCAAGCCCACATGTGTGACCAACAACCACAACCATTAAAACAGACCCCATTCAGCATGGCGAGATCTGAATTCCACTTCAGCTAGCGATGGTCATTCTCCTGCATTTGTGACTAGGCCCACTTGTCGCTTGTAGTTCACCACATTGGACTTGATTGACTGTCCTTCATTGGTGTAAGACGTTCATTGACTGGTAGTTTTGAACCACTTCTGTGGGTTCACATAATTCTTCTAGTTGTTTATATGTAGGCCTACAGAATAAGCAGGGATGGGAGGATATCAGATTCTGATTGTGAATATCTTCACACTAGTGACTTGAAAAAGCTGTCTAGCTCACTATCATACTGTAGCAGTGTTCATACCAAGAGAGTGTGTGGTACCAGTGGGCACTGTGCACATTCTCATTTCTCACACCTCCTAGACGAGCATAATTAAAGCCTGAAAATTTTAATAATATGCTGACATTCTTTTGTACTTCAAACTGTGTTGAAAAGGACCACCATTTTACCCATCATAGTGCTTCACTAGAAACATTTCTGTCATGTTTATTGCTATTTTACCAATTACCAGGCACCGTCCTGAATGTATAATGAAATTGCTCTTATCATATTAGGAATATAGGACATATTTGATTTGTTTCCATTTTTTTTCTTTCCCTTTCTACTTCTTTGAAACTGGAAATGTTAGGAGCTAGATTGTACAACAAATAATTGGATCTGATAGGATTACAATTTCTTCCCACTGCTGTCCTTGCTTTACCTCTGTCTTTGTGATCTGAAAACAAATCATTTACGAAAGCATTTACGAAACATAACTACTGCAGGTGAACCATGTGGAATGCTTGGATAACAGGTTCATTATTTTTATTAATGGATTTTTTCCCACCTGTTATATCCGCTGGGTGTTGACGAGAGTCTTTCCACTAAAACGATGTTCACAATGAAAAGATAAGGGGTTTATTTATTATTTACAATGTATGGTCTAAAGATCAAAGAAGGTCAAATAAAAAATCTCATCATGAATCACAATAATTTGGCCAGGGTAATCGTGATTAATCCCCCATATTAAAGCGAGCCGTCTTGTGCAGTAATATAACTGTCCTACATCTCTAAGATAACTCTTGTGCCTCTCGTGCTTGTTTTCTTTTTCTTCAGACAAATGGCAAAGAGAACGGGGTTGCCTCCACCTCCAGGCAGACTAAGTACGAGGTCTTTGAACAGGCGCCCATGTATGTGGCTGTCATGACATACCTGGGCTTTGGCATCGTCACCCTTTTTGGTTACTTCAGAGACTTCCTCAGGGCCGTGGGCCTAGAGAAGTGCCATGTTGCCCAGGAGAGAGAGGAACAGAAGGTAGGAATAATATGCATACAAAAATCACACACACAGATATGACTGCAAAAGGTGTCAATTTAAACCATTTAGGCCTGACGTCGAAATTTATAAAATGTCATCTAAATCCTGACAGTTTTCTGTCGGGATTTGCGCCACATTTTCACGATTTCTTCAAAAATAGCAGAACTACGGGATCTCTTCTCTCAGCCTAGTGATAATGCAATAGGATTTCAATGAATGTATCTTGTAATGTGAAAAATGCAGCTTTGTTTTTTTTTGTTTTTGTCTTCCTCTTTTTGTTCTTTTTTTCCTGTCTTGTCTTTTGGTTTTTGGTTTGTCTGTTTTTTCTTCAATTAAAATAGCAGACCTACAAGCTCGTAGCGCGCCACTCGCGCTACGAGTGGTAGATCTGATATTTTTCAATAGCTAAAGCATAACATAATGCTAACACCAAAAGGGGTTCCCGCCCAAAATGGGTTAAACATATACGAACCCTAGCGCCCCTATTCTGGGCATGATTGTCATAACAGGTGAACATTCGACGAAAATAGCCGATCTACAAGCTTGTGAGCCCTTGTAGACGGGCTATCTTCGGCAAGGAGATTTGGTATAGAGGTGGGCTCTCTAGTCGGCTAAGTACATTGGCCCCGGTCAGTGAAGTAAATCATGTTTTTTAATCAGAGTGTAAAAAAATGATCCATAAGGTTTTTGTTGTTGTTGTGTACCACACACACCCACGCACATGCCAGTGGCCCCACTATGTGCATGTGTGCCTTTCATTTTCGTTTTATTTCTACAGTATAATTGCTGTAAGTTTTTTACCCTCCCCCTTGTCTTATGTCTTCACTTCTACAGTATGTTGCCATGGCTGAGACAGGGTACCATAGAGGATAGCTGTTGGAAGAGCACTAATTAATTCCCCGTGGATTCAAGTTAT
This sequence comes from Electrona antarctica, assembly GCF_951216825.1. Lineage (NCBI taxonomy): Eukaryota > Metazoa > Chordata > Actinopteri > Myctophiformes > Myctophidae > Electrona > Electrona antarctica. The sequence goes on along the minus strand of NC_136791.1, from coordinate 4,011,412 downwards.
TTCTAGTATGCTGCTCTGCTTTGGGATCCTTGATGAGGTCTGAGTGGTGTTTTAGTACAGGCGTACTAGTGTAGTGTTACTGTAAATATAGGAGGGGTACATTTATTGGAGATTTGACTCCTTAAATCCTTAAATTCACAGAATTGGACGCTTTTCAGTGTCTTGATGTTTTCTCCCTTGGATATTATTTGTGTTTAAAGCCATTTGAATATTGAAGTATTGATATCTTTCTGTGTCTATGTTTTTCTTGACACCAGCCAAAGTAGAGCTTAGATCAGACCCAAGAAAACAAGCCCAGCACTACCCGAGCCTGTGCGCATTCTGAAACATTTTCTTAGTGTGTAAAAAGTCTGATTGATTAATGTTATGTTTATATTATAGTTATTTGCTCAAGGAGACCCATTTTAGGCGGGAACCCATTTTGGTGTTAGCATTATGTTATGCTTTAGCTATTGAAAAATAGCAGATCTACAAGCTCATAGCGCGCCACCGAGTGGCGCGCTACGAGCTTGTATGTCTGCTATTTTTGAAAAATCGAAGAACCACTGACATAGAAACATAGCTTTTTCAGAAAACTGTCAGGATGTAGAAGACATTTTTAGAATCTGATCTCAGGTCAAAATGGGTTAAATGCATTATAACATTGTAACTAATAACTACAGTATGTACAGTAGGCTGATTATCATATCAAATAGCTTACTAGTATCCACCCCAATTAAGAAAAAGAAAAGCAATTATATGACCGGCCCAAGGAAATGGAGAGACATTCTTACTGGCCCCTGCCCCGATCCTGACCGCTGGGCCGGTCCGGTCTCAGGTCCGGTCCGGGCAGCGGCTCAAACCTCTAATTGGCATGGTTGATTTATTGTGTTGCGATTCTTGGGAAGTTTGAACCCTGTTGTTAGGGAGTAGTTTACAAGTTGCCGTTTACAAGACATGTTCTTCTGCTCTCTCTTTTTACACCCATGTGTGTGTATTGTATTGTATTGTATTGTCTGTCACATGACGGTGATAGCTTTTATTGGATTGCATCCAATATAACTTGGAGATAGCGACTGGAGGCTTAGGCGGTAAGAGTGGCCATTTGGGGAGCAGAAGGTTTCCAGTTTGATCTGCGTCTGTTCATGGCTCTTTGTTAAAGTGTCCTCAAAACACTGAACCTCTCTCTCTAACCACTTCCTCTCCGCTGATGGGTGGATGCAGCACTTTTTGTTAAGTGCTTTGGATAAAGGGGCTATTATATAGAAATCCAGACCATTTGCCAAGATAACCTGCAGGGACCAGTTTTTGTTATTTTTTCATACACACCGGTGCCAAACACAACCAGTTTGAGGCTTAGCTGAGAGGCTGGGGTTAAAACTGAGATATGCTCTGAGATATGCTCTGATAACTTTATTATTATTTAAAGCGGTGCTATGTAACTGTCTTGTAAAGAATTACATTTAATTTAGTCCAATCTGTATGGTAGGTAGAGTATGGTAAATGGTGCATTTATATAGCACCTTTATCCAAGGCACTTTACAGAGATTGTGCATTACATTCACCCATTATGATTCGCGCACACATTCACACACCGATGGCGGCGGAAAACATGCAAGGCACCAACCTGCACATCGAGTCTTGCTCAAGGACACTTCGACACTAACTCTGGGGGGAGCCCGGGTTTGAACTGGGAACCTTGCGGTTCCTATGCGGTCACTCTACCCCTGAGCCACTGCCGCCCGATTGTTAATTATGAATATAACTTAAACTTGTACAATCGGGGTGGTTCTATTTTGTCTCCCTGCTCTTAGATCGGGTCAAAGGTCACGTGTCACCTAGACACAGGATCTGACACGAACTTTGACCTGATGGTCAAGATTCAATTTATTCATGAGCAAGCCGGTCGGCTATATGAGCTCAATGGTAAAAATGTCAGCACTTGCGCTGGAGACCGGGTTAAAATCCGAGGTAGAAGAGGTAAGTTACATAGTGCAGCTTTAACGTCTTAACCACAGTCATAGGACATTTCCACAACATCATTTAAATTTTACTATAATCTTTATGATTTGGCACTAAAGTTGAACCTTTGAAGTTATTTCATGCAAACCTCCAGTCGGAGACCTTTCAAGTTACGTCAAGTGCACAGCACAAGTTCAGTCTATATCTATAATATGGGTCATATTCACAACGTCCAACATCGCTCCAGATCCACCAGTGGTTCTCAACCTGTGTGTCGAGACCCCCAGGGGGTCCCCAGATGACAGTCAAGTGACAATTTAAGGACTTTTAAGACCTCAAGAAAGAAAAGAAAAAATACCACCAAATAACAGTAATGTTATTTAGTTATGTTGGATGTTTACCTGGTACCCTAGATACTTTGTAGAGCTTAATTATTTGCTTTGCACTCTTATTTAACTGACCATTTTTACACACTCTTTGTTTGTGCCATTCTTTCTGATAAGATGGTCTGCTAATTCTAAATGCATAAATTGTGAGTGTAGCATGCATGTGTTTTTTTCTAGTTTATACTCTTTAAAATCTTTAACCCATTTTGGGGCGGGAACCCCTTTTGGTGTTTTAAACATTGTTATAATTTAGCTATTGAAAAATAGCAGATCTACAAGCTCATACGAGCTTGTAGGTCTGCTATTTTTGAAAAATCGTGAAAATATTTATTTCAGAAAACTGGAGATTTTGAGGTCGGGCCTAAATGGGTTAAAAATAAATGTTCTGAGAATCTGTCCAGAATAGTGATACCAGGGTTAATGTGATTACTGTAACTATAGTACCATGTATTAAAATGCTCCACAGACTAAATGCATCATACTAATATTGTACATGTATCCATCACTTGGTCCTGATGGATCTCTTTCCTTCTGGTCGCAGCACTTTGTGCCACTTTATCAAGACTTTGAGAACTTTTACACACGCAACCTGTACATGAGGGTCCGAGACAACTGGAACCGTGTTCTGTGCAGCCTCCCTGGACCCGTGTTCGACCTGATGGAGAGGGTGTCCGATGATTACAACTGGACATTCAGGTACTGACACTGACTCATTATAATCATAATGCTTTTACACAAAGTATATTGTTCAATTCAAGAAATCCCACTGACTTCCATCAGAACATTAAAATTAGAGCAGGTGTTAGCTCTGGTTAGAGATGAACTAACACATTCTGCGAATGTATCCGCTGAAGCAGACGGATTGTGACGGCGCTGTAATGGGTAGGCGACGGGATGGCCTGGGATGCAGCGGGGACACAGGGTTCTCAGTAGCGGATTAACCCATTTAGGCCTGAAAAAAGTGTCTTCTAAATCCTGACAGTTTTCTGAAATACCTGTTTCTAGGCCTATATCACTCAATATTTCATGTCAAGGATCCCAAAAATGATCTGTAATTGGCCTCCGAGACCCCCATCTGAAAATATGTTGTTCCAGGGACCCTCCAGAAGCAAAGATTTGAGTTAAAAACGTTAGTTCTGAAAAAATATATTCCAAATTTGAGGCACATTTTCACGATTTTTCAAAAATAGCAGACCTGATCTGCTATTTTTCAATAGCTAAATTATAACATGTTTAAAACACCAAAAGGGGTTCCCGCCCAGAATGGATTAAGGCTGAGCATGGCATCCTCCTGCGGAACACAATTATGGGAATAGGATATAAAAAGGAACAGAGCTATGGGGGAGAAGTGGGATCAGGTAAGAGAGATACGGAGGCTTACTCTAAGATTGAGAGATTTCAAAACCCCTTTTGTGTCTTGGCCTCTTATTGTCAGTTATGCCTCCCTTTTAGTGAGGAGAAAGCAGCACGACAATACTGTTTTGGTGCGCAGGCTTCTGTGCGCTCGCTGTATAAATGTAGAAAACGTGTCAAGAAAGACTATCTCTCAAACCTGGGTTACAATGTAACCTTCCGGTCAACTGATGCAGAGAACTCCAGCCGAACCCATAGAATCTCTGACACTATACAGTACAATCCTCAGTGTTTATTTAACTCTGAGGGTGTACGTGTACGGCTGCTGGTACTTTCTGGTGTGACGGCCCCTGTACCTTTTTAAGGGAATGTGTATGCTGTTCGGTGTCAGGCATGCTTAACCCAGACAGACAGTAGAGGGAGATTGACCTCATGAACTGTTAAATTGACTTAAGGTTTATATTCTGTTGTATAACTGAGTTCCAGATCCATTCCAAAGGAAACCATGCTTGATACTATACTACAGAGGCGCCTGTTCTTAGGAGAGAGCTGTACGCACAATCTTGAGAGCAAATTTTAGACTCTTGAGTTAAATTTAATTCACAGGATTTTACTGTGCATGCGTGAAATACAACTAACTGCATATCTAATTTCTTCTTTCTGTCTGGAAACAACTGAATGGGCTCTATGAGTCTATGCTCACTTTGCACAGCAGTCATATTGGAAACTATGGAAAGAAATACATCTTTCACAGGTCTTACCAATTTTCAAATTGTCAATATTGTCAGAGTGTGGTGTGCTTCAGATACCCTCATGGTTCCTAATGACCCCTTAAATTAAATTAACTCTGAGAGTGTACAAATGGACCTGTACGTTTTAGGGTTTCCAATTTCTTTCCTATTTGACTTCTGTAATCCTTGAAAACAAAGCCAAAAGGTTGTAGCATTAACTTTTAACTAATCAAATACAACAAATTAATGTTGATTCCCTTTTTTAACGCCATGAAATTAATTTGATAATTTGCAAATAAATCAGACCAGTCTGAAGCGAGTGGTGCAACAGCACCCCCTATTGGTACTCTAAACATCGGGACATAGGGACATACCGGTAGTCACATAGGTTAGGACTATAGGTTGGGACATAGGTTGGGACATAGGTTGGGACATAGGTTGGGACATAGTTTGGGACATAGGTTGGGACATAGGGACATTGCTGTTCCTTGGAGTGGTTGCACCACTCAAAAAAAAACTAAATTCTACATTGTTTTACTATTTTGGCGCTGCACTGTGGCGACATGGGCATAAGGGCTACGCTTGCATGCGGGCCCTTTATCTAAGACACATTTCTTCCTCGGGAGACAAATAATAAAGAACCTTGAACCTTGATTGTTGTACATTATAGCATTATGATTAGCAGTGTTATGATTAGCAGTGTTATGATTAGCAGTGTTATGATAGCAGTGTTATGATTAGCAGTGTTATGATTAGCAGTGTTATGATTAGCAGTGTTATGATTAGCAGTGTTATGATTAGCAGTGTTATGATAGCAGTGTTATGATAGCAGTGTTATGATTAGCAGTGTTATGATTAGCAGTGTTATGATTAGCAGTGTTATGATAACAGTGTTATGATTAGCAGTGTTATGATAACAGTGTTATGATTAGCAGTGTTATGATTAACAGTGTTATGATAACAGTGTTATGATTAGCAGTGTTATGATTAGCAGTGTTATGATTAGCAGTGTTATGATTAGCAGTGTTATGATTAGCAGTGTTATGATAACAGTGTTATGATAACAGTGTTATGATAACAGTGTTATGATAACAGTGTTATGATTAGCAGTGTTATGATAACAGTGTTATGATAACAGTGTTATGATAACAGTGTTATGATTAGCAGTGTTATGATTAGCAGTGTTATGATAACAGTGTTATGATAGCAGTGTTATGATAGCAGTGTTATGATTAGCAGTGTTATGATTAGCAGTGTTATGATAACAGTGTTATGATAGCAGTGTTATGATTAACAGTGTTATGATTAGCAGTGTTATGATTAGCAGTGTTATGATAACAGTGTTATGATTAGCAGTGTTATGATTAACAGTGTTATGATTAACAGTGTTATGATTAGCAGTGTTATGATTAGCAGTGTTATGATTAGCAGTGTTGTGATTAGCAGTGTTATGATTAGCAGTGTTATGATTAGCAGTGTTATGATTAACAGTGTTATGATTAACAGTGTTATGATAACAGTGTTATGATTAGCAGTGTTATGATTAGCAGTGTTATGATTAACAGTGTTATGATTAACAGTGTTATGATTAACAGTGTTATGATTAGCAGTGTTGTGATTAGCAGTGTTGTGATTAACAGTGTTATGATTAGCAGTGTTATGATTAACAGTGTTATGATTAACAGTGTTATGATTAACAGTGTTATGATTAGCAGTGTTATGATTAACAGTGTTGTGATTAACAGTGTTATGATTAGCAGTGTTATGATTAACAGTGTTGTGATTAACAGTGTTATGATTAGCAGTGTTATGATTAACAGTGTTATGATTAGCAGTGTTATGATTAACAGTGTTGTGATTAGCAGTGTTATGATTAGCAGTGTTATGATTAACAGTGTTGTGATTAGCAGTGTTATGATTAGCAGTGTTATGATTAACAGTGTTATGATTAACAGTGTTGTGATTAGCAGTGTTATGATTAGCAGTGTTATGATTAACAGTGTTATGATTAACAGTGTTATGATTAACAGTGTTATGATTAACAGTGTTATGATTAGCAGTGTTATGATTAACAGTGTTATGATTAACAGTGTTGTGATTAGCAGTGTTATGATTAACAGTGTTATGATTAACAGTGTTGTGATTAGCAGTGTTATGATTAGCAGTGTTATGATTAACAGTGTTATGATTAACAGTGTTATGATTAACAGTGTTATGATTAACAGTGTTATGATTAGCAGTGTTATGATTAACAGTGTTATGATTAACAGTGTTGTGATTAGCAGTGTTATGATTAACAGTGTTATGATTAACAGTGTTATGATAGCAGTGTTATGATTAGCAGTGTTATGATTAACAGTGTTATGATTAACAGTGTTATGATTAACAGTGTTATGATTAACAGTGTTATGATTAACAGTGTTGTGATTAGCAGTGTTATGATTAACAGTGTTATGATTAACAGTGTTATGATTAGCAGTGTTATGATTAGCAGTGTTATGATTAACAGTGTTATGATTAACAGTGTTATGATTAACAGTGTTATGATTAGCAGTGTTGTGATTAGCAGTGTTATGATTAACAGTGTTATGATAACAGTGTTATGATTAGCAGTGTTATGATTAGCAGTGTTATGATTAACAGTGTTATGATTAACAGTGTTATGATTAACAGTGTTATGATTAGCAGTGTTGTGATTAGCAGTGTTGTGATTAGCAGTGTTGTGATTAACAGTGTTATGATTAGCAGTGTTATGATTAACAGTGTTATGATTAACAGTGTTATGATTAACAGTGTTATGATTAGCAGTGTTATGATTAACAGTGTTGTGATTAACAGTGTTATGATTAGCAGTGTTATGATTAGCAGTGTTATGATTAACAGTGTTGTGATTAACAGTGTTATGATTAACAGTGTTATGATTAGCAGTGTTATGATTAACAGTGTTGTGATTAACAGTGTTATGATTAGCAGTGTTATGATTAGCAGTGTTATGATTAACAGTGTTATGATTAGCAGTGTTATGATTAGCAGTGTTATGATTAACAGTGTTATGATTAACAGTGTTATGATTAACAGTGTTATGATTAGCAGTGTTGTGATTAACAGTGTTATGATTAGCAGTGTTGTGATTAGCAGTGTTGTGATTAGCAGTGTTGTGATTAGCAGTGTTATGATTAGCAGTGTTGTGATTAACAGTGTTATGATTAACAGTGTTATGATTAGCAGTGTTATGATTAGCAGTGTTATGATTAGCAGTGTTATGATTAACAGTGTTATGATTAACAGTGTTATGATTAACAGTGTTATGATTAGCAGTGTTGTGATTAGCAGTGTTGTGATTAGCAGTGTTGTGATTAGCAGTGTTATGATTAGCAGTGTTGTGATTAACAGTGTTATGATTAACAGTGTTATGATTAGCAGTGTTATGATTAGCAGTGTTATGATTAACAGTGTTATGATTAACAGTGTTATGATTAACAGTGTTATGATTAGCAGTGTTGTGATTAGCAGTGTTGTGATTAGCAGTGTTGTGATTAACAGTGTTGTGATTAGCAGTGTTGTGATTAGCAGTGTTGTGATTAGCAGTGTTGTGATTAGCAGTGTTATATTAGCAGTGTTATGATTAACAGTGTTGTGATTAGCAGTGTTGTGATTAGCAGTGTTGTGATTAGCAGTGTTATGATTAGCAGTGTTATATTAGCAGTGTTATGATTAGCAGTGTTATGATTAACAGTGTTGTGATTAGCAGTGTTATGATTAGCAGTGTTATGATTAGCAGTGTTATGATTAGCAGTGTTATGATTAGCAGTGTTATGATTAGCAGTGTTATGATTAGCAGTGTTATGATTAGCAGTGTTATGATTAACAGTGTTATGATTAGCAGTGTTATGATTAGCAGTGTTATGATTAGCAGTGTTATGATTAACAGTGTTATGATTAGCAGTGTTATGATTAGCAGTGTTATGATTAACAGTGTTATGATTAGCAGTGTTATGATTAACAGTGTTATGATTAGCAGTGTTATGATTAACAGTGTTATGATTAGCAGTGTTATGATTAACAGTGTTATGATTAGCAGTGTTATGATTAACAGTGTTATGATTAGCAGTGTTATGATTAACAGTGTTATGATTAGCAGTGTTATGATTAGCAGTGTTATGATTAGCAGTGTTATGATTAGCAGTGTTATGATTAACAGTGTTGTGATTAGCAGTGTTATGATTAGCAGTGTTATGATTAGCAGTGTTATGATTAGCAGTGTTATGATTAGCAGTGTTATGATTAGCAGTGTTATGATTAGCAGTGTTATGATTAGCAGTGTTATGATTAACAGTGTTATGATTAGCAGTGTTATGATTAGCAGTGTTATGATTAGCAGTGTTATGATTAACAGTGTTATGATTAGCAGTGTTATGATTAGCAGTGTTATGATTAACAGTGTTATGATTAGCAGTGTTATGATTAACAGTGTTATGATTAGCAGTGTTATGATTAACAGTGTTATGATTAGCAGTGTTATGATTAGCAGTGTTATGATTAGCAGTGTTATGATTAACAGTGTTATGATTAGCAGTGTTATGATTAGCAGTGTTATGATTAGCAGTGTTATGATTAGCAGTGTTATGATTAACAGTGTTGTGATTAGCAGTGTTGTGATTAGCAGTGTTATGATTAGCAGTGTTATGATTAGCAGTGTTATGATTAGCAGTGTTATGATTAGCAGTGTTATGATTAGCAGTGTTATGATAACAGTGTTATGATTAGCAGTGTTATGATAGCAGTGTTATGATAACAGTGTTATGATAACAGTGTTATGATTAGCAGTGTTATGATTAGCAGTGTTATGATTAGCAGTGTTATGATAGCAGTGTTATGATTAGCAGTGTTATGATAACAGTGTTATGATTAGCAGTGTTATGATTAGCAGTGTTATGATTAGCAGTGTTATGATTAGCAGTGTTATGATTAGCAGTGTTATGATTAGCAGTGTTATGATTAGCAGTGTTATGATAGCAGTGTTATGATAGCAGTGTTATGATTAGCAGTGTTATGATTAGCAGTGTTATGATTAGCAGTGTTGTGATTAGCAGTGTTATGATTAGCAGTGTTGTGATTAGCAGTGTTATGATTAGCAGTGTTGTGATTAGCAGTGTTGTGATTAGCAGTGTTGTGATTAGCAGTGTTATGATTAGCAGTGTTATGATTAGCAGTGTTATGATTAGCAGTGTTATGATTAGCAGTGTTATGATTAGCAGTGTTATGATTAACAGTGTTATGATAACAGTGTTATGATAACAGTGTTATGATTAACAGTGTTATGATTAACAGTGTTATGATTAGCAGTGTTATGATTAACAGTGTTATGATTAACAGTGTTATGATAACAGTGTTATGATTAGCAGTGTTATGATAACAGTGTTATGATAACAGTGTTATGATTAACAGTGTTATGATTAACAGTGTTATGATTAGCAGTGTTATGATTAGCAGTGTTATGATAACAGTGTTATGATAACAGTGTTATGATTAGCAGTGTTATGATTAACAGTGTTATGATAACAGTGTTATGATTAGCAGTGTTATGATAACAGTGTTATGATTAGCAGTGTTATGATTAGCAGTGTTATGATAACAGTGTTATGATTAGCAGTGTTATGATTAGCAGTGTTATGATAACAGTGTTATGATTAGCAGTGTTATGATTAGCAGTGTTATGATTAGCAGTGTTATGATAACAGTGTTATGATTAGCAGTGTTATGATTAGCAGTGTTATGATAACAGTGTTATGATAACAGTGTTATGATTAGCAGTGTTATGATTAACAGTGTTATGATAACAGTGTTATGATTAGCAGTGTTATGATTAGCAGTGTTATGATTAGCAGTGTTATGATTAACAGTGTTATGATTAACAGTGTTATGATTAACAGTGTTATGATTAACAGTGTTATGATAACAGTGTTATGATAACAGTATTATGATTAGCAGTGTTATGATAACAGTGTTATGATAACAGTGTTATGATTAGCAGTGTTATGATAGCAGTGTTATGATAACAGTGTTATGATAACAGTGTTATGATTAGCAGTGTTATGATTAGCAGTGTTATGATTAGCAGTGTTATGATAACAGTGTTATGATTAGCAGTGTTATGATTAGCAGTGTTATGATAGCAGTGTTATGATTAGCAGTGTTATGATAACAGTGTTGTGATTAGCAGTGTTATGATTAGCAGTGTTGTGATTAGCAGTGTTATGATTAGCAGTGTTATGATTAGCAGTGTTGTGATTAGCAGTGTTATGATTAGCAGTGTTATGATTAGCAGTGTTATGATTAGCAGTGTTATGATTAGCAGTGTTATGATTAGCAGTGTTATGATTAGCAGTGTTATGATTAGCAGTGTTATGATTAGCAGTGTTATGATTAGCAGTGTTATGATTAGCAGTGTTATGATAACAGTGTTATGATAACAGTGTTATGATAACAGTGTTATGATAACAGTGTTATGATAACAGTGATATGATAACAGTATTATGATTAGCAGTGTTATGATAACAGTGTTATGATTAGCAGTGTTATGATAGCAGTGTTATGATAACAGTGTTATGATAGCAGTGTTATGATTAGCAGTGTTATGATTAGCAGTGTTATGATAACAGTGTTATGATTAGCAGTGTTATGATTAGCAGTGTTATGATAGCAGTGTTATGATTAGCAGTGTTATGATAACAGTGATATGATTAGCAGTGATATGATTAGCAGTGTTGTGATTAGCAGTGATATGATTAGCAGTGTTATGATAACAGTGATATGATTAACAGTGTTGTGATTAGCAGTGTTGTGATTAGCAGTGTTATGATTAGCAGTGTTGTGATTAACAGTGTTGTGATTAGCAGTGTTGTGATTAGCAGTGTTATGATTAGCAGTGTTATGATTAGCAGTGTTATGATTAGCAGTGTTATGATTAGCAGTGTTATGATTAGCAGTGTTATGATTATCAGTATTATGATTAGCAGTGTTGTGATTAGCAGTGTTATGATTAGCAGTGTTGTGATTAGCAGTGTTATGATTAGCAGTGTTGTGATTAGCAGTGTTGTGATTAGCAGTGTTATGATTAGCAGTGTTGTGATTAGCAGTGTTATGATTAGCAGTGTTATGATTAGCAGTGTTATGATTAGCAGTGTTATGATTAGCAGTGTTATGATTAGCAGTGTTATGATTAGCAGTGTTATGATTAACAGTGTTATGATTAGCAGTGTTGTGATTAGCAGTGTTATGATTAGCAGTGTTGTGATTAGCAGTGTTATGATTAGCAGTGTTATGATTAGCAGTGTTATGATTAGCAGTGTTATGATTAGCAGTGTTGTGATTAGCAGTGTTGTGATTAGCAGTGTTATGATTAGCAGTGTTATGATAGCAGTGTTTTTCATGTTGGCAGGTTAACCGGGAAGCGAATAAACAACGTCATCAACGTGGGCTCCTACAACTACCTGGGCTTCGCTGAGAACAACCCTGATTTCCTGAAAACGGTGGCTGACGTTACGCTCCAGTACGGGGTGGGGGTCTGCAGCACCCGACAGGAAGTGGGTGAGTCATCTTTTTAAACGCCTAAAAAATGAGTTTCTATTTCATGCAGGCTTGAAGAACGCTATGATTTTCCTCTTCACTGTGAACCCCTAATAACTGAGAGTTCATTTTATAGTTTTAATAAAAAAGGTGCTTCGTCCACTCACAGTAATAAGCCCTATATACTTTGTTGTACGACAAATAGGGGAAAATGGCTGTTGTGTTTGACCTATTTTTGCTCATTTGAATTAAAATACAAACAACACCTTAGTTTCGCCTATAATGACATGCCCAATAGGGATGATTGAAAGTGGTTACGGTGGATTTGTTTATTCCAGCTACTGTCATTTTATGGGTTCAGGTACAGAAATGCTAGAACACTGCTGTGCTGTGCTGTGCTGTGCTGTCGGGGTAACCAAAATGCGTAACCATCAAAAGGGGGAAACATGCACCATCATTTATTAGCTTTCTCATGAATTATACTGCTCAAATCTTTAATTATCTTTCCAGCGGCTGCAATGTTATATGAATTATTCACCCTTTGTTTAAATTATGTACAGTTTGGGGCATAGGCAGAGATCATTACATACTTGCCCACACTGAGCTTTGGGTGGGGGGGGGGGGGGGGGGGGGGGTTTATCATGGTGTAGTGTAACATTACGAAACGCCTCAGACATAAAATAAAATAGGCCATCGAAGATCTGAGCTATATGGCAGAGTTAGAAGGGACCATATCTGAAAGCATGGGTTTGTGGCGTCTAGATGTATAGAATTTTAAATTATTTTTATTCTCTGAACTTCGATCCAGCCAAAGTCTTTGTGCTCAGGGTTCTGGAGTGGAGAATCGTGTTCCAGTGTCTTGCTGTTGTATAAGGTGTATTAAAAAAGAAGAAGATGAATGGCTCCCAACTGTGTGTTTATAGGTCAGGACCGGTGTTGGGGTAAACAGGTGTGTAGTGTACAAGGGAGAGAGAGAGAGCACACAGTGTGTAGTGTACAGGAGAGGGAGAGAGAGCACAGTGTCATGTACCCACTGTCATACATGCTTAGCAAAGTGTACCATGTTCCTGTTTTGCTCTGTCACTGTGACTCGTAGCTGAACAGCCTAGCTAGCGCTGCCACCACACACTCGGTGATATATGAGCGCAGGCTATCTGACGGTGATAGATGACTTGCTGTAGTTCTGGCTCTCACACGGGGGGGAGTGGGTTTGTTGAATTGTTTTGCACTAAGAGCTGCACGCTATTAAGAGAATTGACAGACCTCAGAGTAATGGTGCAACAGCAAATCAAACTAATCGATTTAATTGATTAGAAAACAATTATCAATTTGAATAACATAACTGATGTTTTAACCCATTTTGACCTGAGATCAGATTCTAAAAATGTCTTCTACATCCTGACAGTTTTCCAAAAAAAAGCTATGTTTCTATGCCAGTGGTTCTTTGATTTTTCAAAAATAGCAGACCTACAAGCTATGAGCTAATCGATATAGACAATTATAAAACAAATCTATTAAAATGATCTATTAATCCCCCCCCCTCCCCTGTTGATATGTTGATAGGCCTATACAATGATGCCCTTCTTGAATATTTGATTAATTGAAAAGGTATTGGATATAATTTAGAAGACGATCAATAGTTGGAGCCGTACCTCAGAGACGGAACCAGAGGAATAAAAGTACAGCACATGAGGGCAAATATAAAGTCCCCTCCCTTGCACCATCCATAACTCATTTTTGTTTATTTATTTATTTATATGTTTACTGTATTCCTCTTTCAAAATGGGCCTGTTTTTGAGTCCTTTGGCTCAGTGAGAGGGTTAACCCATTTTGGGCGGGAACCCCTTTTGGTGTGAAAAATAGCAGATCTACAAGCTCATAGCGCGCCACCGAGTGGCGCGCTACGAGCTTGTAGGTCTGCTATTTTTGAAAAATCGAAGAACCACTGACATAGAAACATAGCTTTTTCAGGAAACTGTCAGGATGTAGAAGACATTTTTAGAATCTGATCTCAGGTCAAAATGGGTTAAGGAATAACAAGCATGTGTATCCCGTGAGACCTTATTAAGCATCCATTATTAAACACCCCAGTGTCTCTATTAGAGCAGCGACGCCATCATAGTCCATGAGTTGGTCCACATGAGGTACTTTTATTCTGGGTGGAACATACGTTCTCCAAAGTGCTGCAAAGCGTTCTATTCTGGGTGGAACATACTCAAAAATGCTGCAAAGCATTCTATTCACTCAAAGTGCAAGTTGTATTTGGACATTAAACACATTCACTGCCGTTCGCGTAGATTTACGTCAAGTCTAACGGTTAAGCGCCGATGATGTAAATTTACGTCATGTGGTCTTTTCAGTGATTTATGATTTATCTTCGCCAACGTAACGTATGCATTGTTCTAGGTTGCGACAGATGCAACAGGAAATGAACCAGAACTAGTGAACATTTCATTTCGCCTGCCGTCCGCCTCCACGTTATCAGATCCAGATAAATGCATTTATCTCTGATTATTTTCCCAGATTGCGTTTTTGGTCAAAACTAGTTTTATTCAACGGCGGAACGGCCCATAACAAAACAAAAGTTTTCCTACATCCGGTTCACGTCTCGGATGCCGGTGGACCTTCAAAATGAGGGTTTCACTGAAAAACATGGGGTTTTGGAAGAATGAATGAATGGATACCTGTCAGTGAGTGTGTTAACCGTTTCTTAAGTTTAAAAGTTTTATTTGGAAAAGCCCCCCCCAAAAAAAAAAAAACATTTGTGTAAATTGTCTGCAATTTATTTTTTATTTTAACTCTCCCCTGTCAGGTGAAAAGAAGCAGCTTGGACTCCTCATGCATAGAAGGAAGCATGAGGTCAGTCCGCTGCCCCCCCCAGGTTGGCAGAGGAAGTGTAGCGCCCAGGATTACATTAGATAATTGACACTGGGTGAAAAAAAAATGGGTGGCAAAATCGTGGGATAAAAATTATAAGAAGTAGAACTTGTTACTTTGACCTTTAATACCAAAGTAGATCTCCTTAATAAAGCAAACAAAGCCTTTCCCAACCTGTCTTACTTGCTACATGAACTGCTATCAGTTCATTTCTCTTGGGGTGTGGAGTGGACTCTCCCATGGCACAGAACACTATGCGCTTTATGAATACAAGGCATCATGTGATCGATGGCACCATGTGATCGATGGCATCATGTGATCGATGTTATTGTGGGAGTGAGTTTGAAACGAGATGTGTTAAACATTCGTAGACGTATGTTAATGCGTAGCCAGCCCTTTCCTACTGTTCACACAATGATTAACAGAAATCAGACTGGGGTGCGACCAGCAGTTATCACAGCAGTTAAGCCAGTGTTTAATTATCATGACGGTAGTAGTGATGGCATGCACGGCTAGATGTACAATCATCTAGTCCAGTGACTCTAAAAGTGAGGGCTGCTGCCCCCAGGGGCCACTGGGAGGGGGATATATATATATATATATATATATATATATATATATATTATATATACATATATATGTGTGTGTGTGTGTGTGTGTGTGTGTGTGTGTGTGTGTGTGTGTGTGTGTGTGTGTGTGTGTGTGTGTGTGTGTGTGTGTGTGTGTGTGTGTATGGGGGCCGCAGCTAAAGGCTATTGCTACTCGGGAGGGGGGGAATCCTCCGCATGGAAACGTTTGTGCACCCCTCCTGCCCTGGTTTAAATAAATGAGATCTGTTTAACTTTGCTGTGGGTGCTTTGAGGAAACCTGTCAGTCATGGTTGCTTAGAAAAGGAAAATAATAGATTTCGCTTTGAGGTTTTGCAAATACGATCACCGCCACCACCTCTCTCCACAACGCCGCAGATTGCACATTTGCAATATTTATTTGGCATTCGGGTGTCGACAACATCGGTTGGCAGACGGATGAACCCTGGTAATAAAACGGGTAGCGGCACCTGCTCTCTGGTCTGTTTGTTTTAAACAGATGCCCATAATAACTCTAATTTCAGGTAGTTGTGATGAGGACTCTATTACCTTGGGGTGTTGGGAACCAAAGCCTCCGTATGAAGTTAGCATATCAATAAGGAGGCAAGCCTGAGAGGGAAAATGCTGTATAAAGAGACTGAATGTCAATGTGGGTCTGATTAAAAAAAGCTGCACATACGGGCAGGGGGGCTCTGAGCCCGAGTGGTTGAGGAAATGTATGAATCGATTTGACTTGGCACGCGGCCTGATGGAAGGCAGCGAATGTAAAACACCATAAAGGGAGAGTCGCCTCAGTGCTTTCTGTTTTTATACGCACCACTCAATAGCAATCCTCTCCCCTATTCCTGAAACTTCCAGGCTGTGGCTGTCTGTGGGTGCTGTGGGACTTATTTTTTTGTTGATATTTCCCTCCAGTGATGAACTCATTGACGTTGCTATGAATGCACCGTTCGCTCCAGGCCAGGTGGTGATTGCCCCAGTCAATGATATCTAACCATACTGTTAACTCTGCTTGGTCTCTAATCTCATACCAGCTGGTGAAGCTGGTGATTTTAGCAATTATTTGATTTGGCTGTGGTGTTTGTATTTTAGTGAGCTTATGTACACTAAGGGATAAATGGAAAAAGGAAATGACACTTGCAGACCCGACCCAAACCACACATGTTGTGTCAGTCAATCAGATCTTTTTTTATTAAAAAATAAAATCTGTATTGCCAAAATGTCTAGCATTTTGTCAATACAGATTATTTTTTTTACCACATAGGGTCCCTATTCTGGGGGCGAACATTCTGCGAAAATGGCATCTATCTACAAGCTCACAACGTGTCATCTGGTCTTTTGTGGTGAAGATATGTGTAGAGGCAAAAAAGGAGCAGACCTAGTGTAGAGCCCAGGGGGACCCCATGCAGTCACCAAGCGTGTAAACCTTTGGTTAGGTTTTAGAAGGCGTCTTTAGAATCGGCCTCATGTCTAAATGGGTTAACCCGTTTTGGGCGGGAACTCCTTTTGGTGTTTTAAATTATAATTTAGCTATTGAAAAATAGCAGATCTACAAGCTCATAGCGCGCCACCGAGTGGCGCGCTACGAGCTTGTAGGTCTGCTATTTTTGAAAGATCGTGAAAATGTGCCTCAAATTTGGAATATATTTTTTCAGAACAAATGTTTTTAACTCAAATCTTTGCTTCTGGAGGGTCCCTGGAACAACATATTTTCAGATGGGGGGGTCTTGGAGGCCAATTACAGATAATTTTTGGGGTCCTTGACATGAAATATTGAGTGATATAGGCCTAGAAACATAGGTATTTCAGAAAACTGTCAGGATTTAGAAGACATTTTTTTTCCAGGCCTAAATGGGTTAATATTATAGCAGGAGCTCTGACTGTAATCCTGTTGCCAAGAGCTAGAAATAAGATCTATATACGTATATGAACCCCGGATGGACGGACCGACTGACCAATGAACCAAACCCAATCCTTTGAGTTCTGTCCCCATGTGTTCTGGTCTGATTCCTGTCAGCAGAACAGTCTTTACACTGTGGTGGAATGGCCTGGGATGAAAAACTACATTAACCCATTTTGGGCGGTTTTGGTGTTAGCATTATGTTATGCTTTAGCTATTGAAAAATAGCAGATCTACAAGCTCATAGCGCGCCACCGAGTGGCGCGCTACGAGCTTGTAGGTCTGCTATTTTTTTTAAATCGAAGAACGACTGACATAGAAACATAGCTTTTTCAGAAAACTGTCAGGATGTAGAAGACATTTTTAGAATCTGATCTCAGGTCAAAATGGGTTAACAGGAATTTCAAGGAGTGAGAGGCACTGATGTGACTCGAAGCTAGTCCAGAATCTCTGTCATGTGACTACTAATGCTTTTGCTCAGAATGCAGTCACATGCACGGCTTTCGAAACGTAAGAATGCGTAAAGAATTCCAACAAAACCATGACCATTTAACCCATTTTTAGCGGGAACCCCTTTTGGTGTTAGCATTATGTTATGCTTTAGCTATTGAAAAATAGCAGATCTACAAGCTCATAGCGCGCCACCGAGTGGCGCGCTACGAGCTTGTAGGTCTGCTATTTTTGAAAAATCAAAGAACGACTGACATAGAAACATAGCTCTTTCAGAAAACGAAGAAGACATTTTTAGAATCTGATCTCATGTCAAAATGGGTTAAATACCATTGGGGTCAGTCAAACACAATCATAACAGTGAAATACTGGGCTGTAAATCCGGTAAATCTGACAAAACCATAACCCTGAAATACTGTCTGGACTGCTACTGTGAGTGTCATATCATTTATCGCTATCTGTCTCTTGCAGGTAATCTGAGCATCCATGAGGAACTGGAGCAACTTGTGGCGCGCTTCCTCGGAGTAGAATCGTCCATGATCATGGGGATGGGTTTTGGCGCCAACTCCATGAACATCCCGGCACTGGTTGGCAAGGTATCCACGATTTTGCAACCCAGTTTTTTCACCCAGTGCCAATTATCTAATGTAATCCTGGGCGCTACACTTCCTCTGCCAACCTGGGGGGGCAGCGGACTGACCACATGCCTCCTTCATGAGGAGGCATTAGGAGTCCAAGTTGCTCCTTTACACCTGACAGGGGGGAATTTCCCTGGCCGGACATAGCGCGTGGAAGGAACACGTTATTCCGACCAGTTCCTTTCCCCTCCATCAGGCCAGGGGGAGGTAGTTTTAGAGACCAGGATTACTGCATGTTTTTGTGAGGGTACCTACCCTAGGGGACACCATGCAAACTCCACACAGAAAGTCCGTTCTTAAACACATAGAATGTCATACAGCATAGGAAGAAAAGCGCTTGCTCTATGGGCCCAAACGTCCACGGAATACGTTCATCTCATTAGCCTAGCTTTTGTTCCATGCTTGCATTACGGCCTAAATTAATGAATAATAATCGTCAACTACATTCAACTGCTAACAAATCCCCCACCCAGTACCATTAATTAAAGTTGTAATAATTACACATTACAGTAGCCAGGGGGACGGTTTGCTGTGACATTCAGACACATGGACAGGAAAGGGCAGGGCTTGATGAAAGGCACTGCTCGGTGCTCGGGGGCATTTATTACCCATAGTTACCCCCGGTCTGTTGGCACACCAGCACAGCTCACACACACACACACACACACACACACACCAGCACAGCTCACACACACACACACACACACACACACACCAGCACAGCTCACACACACACACACACACACACACACACACACACACACACACACACACACACACCAGCACAGCTCACACACACACACACACACACACACACACACACACACACACACACACACACACACACACACACCAGCACAGCTCACACACACACACACACACACACACACACACACACACACACACACACACACACACACACACACACACACACACACACACACACCAGCACAGCTCACACACACACACACACACACACACACACACACACACACACACACAGCACAGCTCACACACACACACACACACACACACACACACACACACCAGCACAGCTCACACACACACACACGCTCACACACACACACACACACACCAGCACAGCTCACACACACACACACACCAGCACAGCTCACACACACACACACACACACACACACACCAGCACAGCTCACACACACACACACACACCCACTATCACGGGTTACCAGGGGCAACACACAGCACGACTATCGCTGATTGGCCTTGATGGGAGCAGGGTGAGGTGAGGTTGAATGTGGTTTGGGGGTTTAACCCATTCTGGACTGAGGTCGATTAAAAAAAAAAAGGCTTCTAAATCCTAACATTTTTCTGAAAAACCCAGAATTACCCCCAGAATTATCTCTATTGGGCCACGGACCCCCATCTCAAAATATGTAGTTTCAGGGACCCCCCAGAAGCCAATCATTTAGTTAAAAATGTTCGCTCTGAAATATATATTCAAAGATTTGTGCCACATTTTCACGACTTTTCAAAAATAGCAGACCTACAAGCTCATAGCGCGCCACTCGGTGGCACGCTATGAGCTTGTAGATCTGCTATTTTTCAATAGTTAAAGTAGAACAGAATGCTTGAAACACCAAGAGGGGTTCCCGCCCAAAATGCGTTAAGTGCTGAGGATGTGGCCATTTATGCAGCTCAAGTGGTCGATGTACTGTAGCCCCTAAGGACCATTTTGGAGATAGCCCACCGCAGGGGGGGAGGGGTGTCCCAGAGTGTACTCTCTACACAGACGGCCAGTGGTATCGCACAGAGACGGGCTGAACTGGGCCAGGCCGTACTGGGCCAAAACTAGAGGGACAGCTGCTGGCAGGCTATAGGGACCAGCCAGCTGGACCTCAGGCCAAACTTGCACTGAAATGGTGTCCAGTACAAATGCACAACGAGAAGTAATTTCCTCTCGATGTTGGCAAACGTGTACAGTTTCAGTATCAAGCAGTTGTCACGAAGGTTTCGATTGTCACGTTATCAAGGTTCATTAATTTGCATAGGATTTGTGAATAGGGAAATCTTGGTGGGAGCATATTGCATGGGGAAAAGTACTCACTACAGATCTGACCGCGATTAAGACACAAATGATTTGCAGTAAACCATTGAGGGAATACAAATCTGCCATCCTGTATCTTCAGCAGTCACGTTCATTCTGTACGATTGAAGTGCCAACGCCTCTTTGAAACATAATATAGTTCAACTTAATCCATTTAGGCATGACCTCAAAATTAAAAAAAAATCTTCTAAATCCTCCAGTTTTCTGAAATAAATATTTTCACGATTTTTCAAAAATAGCAGACCTACAAGCTCGTAGCGCGCCACTCGGTGGCGCGCTATGAGCTTGTAGATCTGCTATTTTTCAATAGCTAAATTATAACATAATGTTTAAAACACCAAAAGGGGTTCCCGCCCAAAATGGGATAATATAGTTCAACTTAAAGTAACACACACTTTATGGTGAATACACACTTTTCTTTTTTTTGCTGATGACAGCAATTTCACTTCTCTTTTATTCATTACATTATTTAGTGCCCTGGATGCCTCTGAGATGATGCAGAGCTTTCCCACACTGTCCATAAACTACATTATGAGCAGCATGACGTCAACTAACATCACAAAGTCTCGGCAATGCCAGGCAGAGAAAGAACGCCGTCAATCTTGTTCTCGTTGCAACATTTTATCAAGTGTTTTCCAAGAAATCTGTGCATTATTTTAATGGAATCAATGCTACTGTGGGGGCGTTTTTTGTTCATGTTTAAGTAACTACTTAATGATATTTAAGTTTGCATAAACATTTTTCTGTCCATTATTCATCATATTAGTATTATTTTACAATGATAGTGAGAGAATTGCATTCAGCACCATGTTTTTTAGCACTATATTGCAAGATCATTTGGGAGCTTGAAGGTGATTTTATTTAGATTAGAATGACATCTTTGCTCTTTGCTGTTTATTCAGGGCTGCTTGATACTGAGTGATGAGTTGAATCACACGTCTCTCATCCTGGGAGCCAGGTTATCGGGAGCAACCATCAGGGTGTTCAAACACAACAGTAAGTACAGCCAGAGTCTTTCATTGTAAACCGTAAACACCTTAACCCAGGGTTCCCCAATTCATTTTCCTCAAGGGCCATATTTTGACTAGGGTACCAGGCTGGGGGCCGAGTCCGCACGAGTGAGGTCGAGGTCTTGCCCTGAAAATTCATTTTCAGGGCAGGACCCCATTTGAAAAGGGTTTGACATGCATAGCCTTTATTTGTATTTATTTTCTTCCGCGGGCCGCAAGGGGGCGCTCCGCGGGCCGCAAATGGCCCGCGGGCCGCCTATTGGGGAACCCTGCCTTCTTAACCCATTTAGGCATGACGTCGAAATAAATAAAAAAGTGTTCCGAAAGAATATATATAACATTCAAAGATTTGTGCCGCATTTTCACGATTTTTGGGTTAAGGCTCATACTGGATTTACGGTGGTGAGGTGACCACCGAACTACAACATGACGTCACGAGCCGCGGTGAAGAGCAAACCACCGCCACCGCTCCAGCCCTTCTCTCTGTTTTTACTCACCACCGCTCAACGTTATTTCAGCTCCGGTGGTCACCTCACCACCGGAGCGGTGGTCACCTCACCACCAAAAATCCAGACTATGAATAGGCCTTTACTCCGATTGCCTTTGTAACCCCAGTTCACCACCAGTTGCGTTAAAAGGGCTGTAAGTGAAATGGTTTATTTTGTTCAAATAACGTAAATGGGTGTAATAAATAGTCTGATAGCAATCATTGCTAGATTGTTTGTTCAGTGACAGGGGAGGGTCTCTCCAGCTGTTTAGTAAAAGGGATGGAAGGATACAGGATATCAGTGACATCAGAAAGTGGTGAAACAGAAGAAAAACTGAAAAACTTTGCCCTGGGAAACTATCAAATTGAAGCTGATAAATTACCTTTGTGGGATCTCTCTCCTGAATGGATATAAGAACGTGTATTTTCTGTTACTAAAGCCCTGCAGAGACAGATTCTAAAAATGTCTTCTACATCCTGACAGTTTTCTGAAAAAGCTATGTTTCTATGTCAGTCGGTCTTCGATTTTTCAAAAATAGCAGACCTACAAGCTCATAGCGCGCCACTCGGTGGCGCGCTATGATTATTTCTTATAATGATGATAAGAAATACACTTACTGTACACCCCCTTTAATGATAATTGATAATGTCATTATTTTTGTTACGAAAGGAACGAGCATGAATAATATAACACCCCGATATGTTCTGGCATTGGAAAACTCCCTCCCTCCCGTAGGAGACGAACCCCTGGCTGCAAATACGTACTGACAGGTACAAGCAGAGCCTGTCCTCCCTGCAGACTCTAGCCCATTTTGTGCGGGAACCCCTTTTGGTGTTAGCATTATGTTATGCTTTAGCTATTGAAAAATAGCAGATCTACAAGCTCGTAGCGCGCCACCGAGTGGCGCGCTACGAGCTTGTAGGTCTGCTATTTTTTGAAGAATCGAAGAACGACTGACATAGAAACATAGCTTTTTCAGAAAATTGTCAGGATGTAGAAGACATTTTTAGAATCTGATCTCGGGTCAAAATGGGCTAGAGGCCAAGTGTCTGAAAGTAGAAGCCCTCGGGCATCTCCGCGGCCCGACCCCTCCCATCCTCCCTGCCCCCCCGGCATTACACCCTGGCCTGCTCCACTCTCTCCATGCCAACACTCACTTTTATTTCATTTTAAGCACATGAACCCCATTTAAAAAAAATGGCTAACGCAGCCGATCCACAAGCTCACACAGCGTCACGCAGTCGTGCGTGACGCTGTGTGAGCTTGTATAATAATACTAATCTCTCTAAATGTCCTAAATGTTTTAAGCCATTTTGGGCGGGAACCCCTTTTGGTGTTAGCATTATGTTATGCTTTAGCTATTGAAAAATAGCAGATCTACAAGCTCATAGCGCGCCACCGAGTGGCGCGCTACAAGCTTGTAGGTCTACGAGCTTTGAAAAATCGAAGAACCACTGACGTAGAAACATAGCTTTTTCAGAAAACTGTCAGGATGTAGAAGACATTTTTAGAATCTGATCTCAGGTCAAAATGGGTTTATTTAGTAAAACATTTCGTGAATGTTGTTAGTTTTTCAATTTCTTTGATTTTTTCCCACCTTCAATGACATGACCAAAGTAGGGAAATACCAGGTTGTAAAATGGTTGGGTACGAGGCTTCTGTTTGCTAAGAGGGTTATTATACTGCTCAACTTAACAACAACAAAAGGCAGGTACAGGCATTGTGAAAACACAGTGCTGCAGAGTGCAAGTTTTATATTTGTGAATGCACGCCAACACAAAGCATGTCAGGCCAAGCATTCTGATGATGAGTGATACCACTCAGTTTGAAGGGGAGAATCTGTTTACAGAGATGTGACTAAACAGGTTTGCTCGTTCTCCTATAAGCACACACACACTGGAGAGCATTCCTATCCTATGTGGTGTGAAATAGTTCAAATAGATCTGGAAGAGATGATACAGCTAACACTTTGAAGTGTAACACAGTCTGTTGTTTGCATTTAAATGCAAAACGTGTTTTTTTTGCACACTGGCGGGTCATCTAAAAAGACGAGCTTTCAACACTTTATGGAAATCTCCTATTGAACTCCTATGCATACAACTTGCATAGGAGCGTGTTAGTTAACATCAGACCGACGGCTTATTTTAGCTCTGTGACTTTACCGTTGGTATACATTCTAAACTACATTCCATGGCATTAGGTATGCAGAATTGCAGATTGGAGAAGCCACTCCTGTAGACTTCCGGAGTGACACAATACTCTGGTTTGTTGACATGGTCAGGTCATTATCTGTTTTCCCTTTTCGGGATAATATTTAACATTTTGGGCGGGAACCCCTTTTGGTGTTAGCATTATGTTATGCTTTAGCTATTGAAAAATAGCAGATCTACAAGCTCGTAGCGCGCCACCGAGTGGCGCGCTACGAGCTTGTAGGTCTGCTATTTTTGCAAAATCGAAGAACCACTGACATAGAAACATGTGCTTTTTCAGAAAACTGTCAGGATGTAGAAGACATTTATAGAATCTGATCTCATACAGTTCTTTGGGGGTTTCTTGAGGTGTGCATGTCTGAAGTAAAACATTGAAACCCAACTTAATGCCACAACCAACTGTTATGCATTTATTATGCTTCATTCAAATGGTTGTTGTAACCTGATTATTCCATCTGTGTTTGCATGGAAACACTGAGTGAGTTTGCTTTAGTCTTTGCTGTGCTTAGATGTTGTGCGTTAGATGTTTTCCCCCCCACCATTTCAAATCAAGATTAAACTTTTTAACAAAAATGCATCAATTATACAAAGTGGGACAGTTTACTATGCATGTTGTAGCCAGCTATGAAGTACAGTATTGTAAACCAGTGGTTGCCAAAAAAAAATCATGTCAAGGACCCCCAAATTGACACTCATTAGCCCGCGGACCCCCATTAGAAATGATATGCCAGGGACCCCCGTAAGAGAAGATTCTCACGGCTCTAAGCAGTGATTCTCAACTATTTTCATTTCAAGGACCCCCAGTTTGACCTGAATTAGGCTACGGTCCTCTCATTTAATGGCATTTCTATCTCTGGGACCCCAATTTATATTGTAAAATCAATGTTAATTTAACCCAGAGAATGTACAAATGGAACCAAATGGACCTGTCGGGGTTCATTTGGTTCCATGTGTACACTCTCTGAGTTACAGACCCATAAGGCTCCATTTGGTTCCTAATTATCATTTAGCTGGGGACCCCCTGGGACCCTCTTAAGGACCCCTAGGGGTCCCCGGACCCCCACTCTGAGAACCACTGTTGTAAACCCAATTAGGCAGACCCTATAGGACAGCTGGTGCTCACAGGCCAAGGAAAGACCTCATTAACTACAGCTGTTCAATACTGCCATCTGCTGGTTGAATTCCTGTGCCTGCAGCAAGGCATTATAAAAACCATTGCCATCAATATAGTCATTCATTTGGAAAAGTACATTCCATGAATTGTCTGTGAACGGAAAAGGGAAAGCAGATAATGACCTGACCATGTCAACAACCAGAGTATTGTGTCACTCGGAAGTCTACAGGAGTGGCTTCTCCAATCTGCATACCTACACTATGGAATGTAGTTTAGAATGTATACCAACCAGAGGCGTATCTACAATAAGGCGAGGGCAGGCGTCCGCCTGTCCAAATCCATTTCTGGCCTGGCCAAAATCCATATAATGAGAAAAAAAGAAGACAAAAACAAGACATGAGAACTATTAGTTCTTGGTGTTAGCATTATGTTATGCTTTAGCTATTGAAAAATAGCAGATCTACAAGCTCGTAGCGCCACCGAGTGGCGCGCTACGAGCTTGTAGATCTGAACCACTGACATATAGAAACATAGCTTTTTCATAAAACTGTCAGGATGTAGAAGACATTTTTAGAATCTGATCTCAGGTCAAAATGGGTTATTGGGGTCCGTGTAGCGCATCTGAGAACCAACGCCAGGGTGGGTAGAATCATGTCAGAGGGTTAGACGTTGCAGGTGCGCACCGTGCTGCGTAGGCATTTCCTGTTTTGTAGTTTGTGGAAGGTGTTGCTGGCAGATAAAGTGTGTGTGTGTGTGTGTGTGTGTGTGTGTGTGTGTGTGTGTGTGTGTGTGTGTGTGTGTGTGTGTGTGTGTGTGTGTGTGTGTGTGCGTGTGCGTGTGCGTGTGTGTGTGCGCGCACGCGCGTGCGTGCGCCCTGCGGGGAGTGATTGTTGGATGTGGACTCGACAAATGTTGACTTTGCATGCAGTGATTTGCTCAGCGTGATAGAACTCTGTATTGTTTGCAAGGAGAGAGGCTCTTGTATACTTTATTGTTATATGCACTTTTATGGGGATCACGATTGATGCTTTTGTGTGTGTGTGTACTGACTGAGCTCAGATTTTAACTCGCTGAACCTTTCTCGCCCTCTTGTTTTTAAACTGTGTGTGTGTGTGACTGTGTGTGTACGTTTGTGTGACTGTGTGTGTACGTTTGTGTGTCAGACATGCACAGTCTAGAGAAGCTACTGAGAGAGGCTATTTGCAGTGGGCAGCCTCGCACCCACAGACCCTGGAGGAAGCTACTTATCATGGTGGAAGGCATCTACAGGTCAGCAGCGCCGCCTCCACACACACACACACACACAGAGCTTTAATTATACCACATATACGCGCACGCGACACACACATCCTCTCTCTCTCTTCTCTCTCTCTCACATGCTCACGTGCACCAGTGCAGATACGTACATGCGTGCGGCCGGACGTGCACAATACCAACACACGGCAGACAAAGGTCTCTGGCTACTCGATCCGTTTAATCAATCAGTGTAACTGCAGGCTTTTTACAGGTGCGGTTGTTTTATTGGAGTTCAGCTCAAGCGGCCTCGGACTCCACTAAGCGCCGAATCTTTATTTCTAACTCGAGGACAGCTCACTGCACTGCCTGTGTGTGTTAATCAGCCCTGTAATGGACTCTGCTACTTATTGCTTAGCGTTTTACCCTTATTCTGTGCGTGCGTGCGTGCGTGCGTGCGTGCGTGCGTGTGTGTGTGTGACTGTGTGTGTGACTGTGTGTGTGCGTGCGCATCTTGGTGGGTACTCTTTGATTACTAGAGGGGGGTTGGGAGGTATTGTGTGTCTCCTGCCAGTGAGCAATCTGGAACCCTGGTGACCCTCTCCATCTGCTCGTTAGCTCCAAATCAAGGCCAAAAGAAGCCAAAGAGATTGACTCCAATGCACCTCCAGCCCCCACTCTCTCTCTCTCTCTGTGTGTGTGTGTGTGTGTGTGTGTGTGTGTGTCTTTCACTGCCTTTCAACGCCTTCCCACCTTTTCTGCTATTATCCTCTTTCCATTTCCAGCATTTCTCGAGCATTCGTTTTATTTATTCATCACCTACTTTCTTCTTCTTCGCTCAATCGTAGCCTGCCGCCGGGACTTAATAGTTTTGCATTGCAGTTTTTTGCCTTCATCACAAACCAGTCCCGATGCTGAACTCCTGACTTCGTCTGTCAAGTGTTTAGCCTGAATTCACCCGACATATTAATCCAAATGATGCCTTTATTGCTCTTATCACAGTGATATAGCTCAGAGACATTAGAGGGGGAAGCGGGGGCCATGTTGTTGCGGCTTTTCTGAAAGGGATTAATGCAGCCCGTATACCCTGGCCGGGAACATCAAAGGGCTTGGATAAAGACTGGAACATGTTTCAGCTGATATCCAGAGCCCCTTTTCCCTTTGATGTCCACACAGGTCCTGGAGAACCTCTGTGGCCCCTTTTTTCCACCGGGGTTGAACCGGTTCACTTCTTTTTTTTTTTACCCCCTCGCCTAATATTGAACCGGTTCAGAGTGTTTCCACTGAAAATGAGCGTTGATTCGGGAACCGGAACACACAAGACAATTTGCCACTGGTTCCATGAAAAAAATCTTGAACGGAACCATGTTCTAGAGAACCAACGTTCTTTTTGTGGGAAAGGGGCCTGTGAGAGGGTTATCCACCGTTGCAGGGACAGTATAGACACTTTGTATGTATTTTAAGTTTTAAATGTTCTGATTTACAGTTTAGACATTTAGCAGATGCTCTTAATCCAGAGCGATTTACAATAGGCAAGAACAAAAAAGCATGGGAATACATCACATACAGACACAGTACATAAAATGCATTTATCATGAAACATGCGTAAGCTAAGAACGTAACTAGAACATATCTATATAATGACACTATACATATATGCTATACTATGCTATACATATGTACTATGAAGTGCTATGACTACATACAATGCAATTATTGTGCTGTCTACATGACATGCTATAAGTCTTTTTCAAATGCTATCTAAGTCTAAAATGATGAATTGAAAATGGAGGATGCTGATGTAAACCAGTGCTTTTTCTGGTTTTATCCTCGTTAGCAGATTTTGTGTTTACCTAGCAGATGTTTGTATCGACCTGTACTTTCATTGAACTGTACCGGGTGACTGTACCCATTCTACAAACTGTTAATACGAATTTCAATCGATCAATATACAGTAAAGCCCTCGTCTGTCTTCAATTAGCTCTTGTAGAGTATATACGTAAATGTAACCAAAGGGACCCGTAAGGGTGATTTAACTCTTGAGAATGTACTACAAATGGAACCATGGGTACACTCTCAGAGTGAACCCATTTTGACCTGAGATCAGATTCTAAAAATGTCTGTTTGAAAATGACAGTTTTCTGAAAAAGCTATGTTTCTATGTCAGTGGTTCTTCGATTTTTCAAAAATAGCAGACCTACAAGCTCGTAGCACGCCACTCGGTGGCGCGCTATGAGCTTGTAGATCTGCTATTTTTCAAAAGCTAAAGCATAGCATAATGCTAACACCAAAAGGGGTTCCCGCCCAAATGAACCCCCAGGATTTGACTGTGTATATGGGGTCTGGAATGGCTCCGGGTCCCCCAGCGATGCCCCCAATCCTCTTGTCTACTTTAGAGACCCTTACAAGGCCTTCCTCTGAGGCACGCCTTTTAAGGGCTGAATGATGGACTGTTGTAAAAAGAGGTGGGGGGGGGATTAAAGAGACGGATAGCAGACTTGAAAGATCAGTGGGGTAGTACAGTATATATGCTGTTACTCTGCAGTGAGGACAGCATAAACCAGGCTTCAAATCAACTGGTCAAATCCAAAAGATGTTGTGTGGATCTGGGAATTGATGTGGACACAGTGTCTACATCGTAGGACTGATGGGCCGATACGACCGCTTTGGCTTCCATTTATGAAGGAAGGAAGGTTCAAACATAATGGGGAAAAAAGGCATGGAGGTACTTCTTTCACAATCCATTTGGCCCAACGGCGGCAGCCCATTACAGAGCCACATGAATAGCTGTTACCATTTACCTTTTGAAATGGCTGAATTTAAATTGAATTTAGCAGCCAAATATCATTGTGGGGGGTCCTTTGGCACAAACCACTGATTTAAAAGGCATTTGTAGAACCAAGACTCAGCCAGGTCTTAATGGGTTATTGATTGATTGATTGAATACTTTATTAACAGTTTGCAGAAAAAGGCCACTGGAGAGTACAGTTCAATACAAGCTCTGCTAAAAGGATTTAAACCCCAAGCCAAGCCTATGGCTTGTTTCCATACTTCCATACTTCATACTCAATTCATCAAATCATTTAATGATGTTCTTATATATATTTGAACAAATATTTGAAAATCTACTGAATGTTCAAAGTTATTTTTTATTTTTTTGCAATTGAGCTCAGAAAAACCTAAAGAAAATAATAAAATGGTCAAATTTGACATAAATTGACATAAAGAAAAATGTTATGTCACCAGACCTTTAATCCAGTGGTTCCCAAAGTGGGGTCCGGGGACCCCCAGGGGTCCTTGAGGGAGTGTACATTTGTACACTCTCAAGAGTAAAATTAACTTTGATTTTACAATATACATTGACGCATGTCAAACTGGGGGTCCTTGAAATAACAAATGGTTGAAAATCACTGCTAGAACCGTAAAAATCTTCTCTTATGGGGGTCATCCTTGCAATATCTTT
The DNA here is from genome assembly GCF_951216825.1 of Electrona antarctica. NCBI lineage: Eukaryota > Metazoa > Chordata > Actinopteri > Myctophiformes > Myctophidae > Electrona > Electrona antarctica. The sequence continues at coordinate 3,981,376 of NC_136791.1, read as the reverse complement.
TCTAATGGGGGTGCGCGGGCAAATAAGTGTTCATTTGGGGGTCCTTGACATGAAGATTTAAAGATCTAAATGTATTGTCTATCTATGACATTAACATTGTACTTTGTTCTTTCATCTATAAATGTACTTACCTTCCAAATATGCTTCCTATACCTTTTCAAAGAATATTTTAAGACCAACTCTCAAGTTCATGATTATAATACTAGACAATGTGCTAATATCCATCCTCCCTTCAGCCGTACCACTCTTAGCCAGTTCTCCATAAAAGTCAGAGGTTCTTTACTCTGGAATTCACACATACTTATTGCCAACTCCTCATCTTCACTCTGTAACTTTAAACATAGATTGAGGGCCAGCCTCTCGAAGCAACTTTCTCCACTTGATTCTAACATAGTGTAGCTTTATTGTGCATATTCAGACACAGACAGACATGCATGTACACTTAGGCACACTCGGGCTTGCACGCGCGTGCATGCGCGCACGTACACACTCGCACACACATCACACACACTTCACAAGTGTAAATAATGTATTTGTTGTTGTATTTTGTTTTTGTTATTTTCCATACCTATGTTTGATTACTTTGTCTACTTACTATTTGTATATTATCTTTGGTGAGAACCACATATAAGCCCTCCATGGGTTTCTTTTCACACCTGCACATATTTCTCTTCTATTGATGTTACCCTAATAAACTAAAACTAAACTAAAAAGGTTTGGGAACCCCTGCTTTAACCCATGCATGTGTGTGTGTGTGTGTGTGTGTGTGTGTGCATGTGTGTGTGTGTCTCCAGCATGGAGGGCTCTGTGGTGCGGTTGGCTGAGATCGTAGCCCTGAAGAAGAAGTACAAGGCCTACCTCTACCTGGACGAGGCGCACAGCGTGGGCGCGGTGGGGCCGACCGGGAGGGGCGTGACGGAGCTGTTCGGCGTGGACCCGACCGACGTGGACGTGATGATGGGCACGTTCACCAAGAGTTTCGGGGCCGGCGGAGGCTACATCGCCGGGAAAAAGGTTCGGATTTGGTTTGGATCTTTGTGTGTTTATATATTATTTTTAATACTTTATTTAACCCGTTTAGGACTGAGACCGATTCTAAAACAATGTCTTCTAAAACGGTTAGTCCCAATACTTGATTCTGATTGGCTGGTTACCGTCACGTGACCGGTGTAAATTTCACCGATAACCCACACCTTCAATCACTTTATATCATTTGCAGCTGATTCCGCATCTCTGTAGCTGTACTGGGGAAGGGGAGTGCTTGATTGCCTTACAAACCCATGCCGTGCGGGCGTCTAAGCACTGCCCGGCTCATATGACTGTGAATGTGTGGCTCCAGGCAGCCCCGTAAAGATATCAAGCGCTATTCTCCCGTCGCATAGCCTACTTGCCAAGCACAACAAGGAAGTGATGTGGCTCGCTCTGGTGGCGCAAAGCGTAGCTACTTTTGTGAATTCAATAGTTTTATTAATATAATAAAACTACTAATATTGCTATATGTTTGTAACCGTTTTACAAAAGCAATAAGCCACTCGAGGCCCCAGCTTACCGGGTATTTTACAATGGCTGGGAGGGTAGAAGACCCTCGGCTGCGCCTCGGGTCTGCCTACGCCCCCAGCCATTGTAAAATACGTTATTTTCGGTGCATAATGCTGCCGCACGCTGTGTAAATGAAGCACACACACACACACACACACACACACACACACACACACACACACACACACACAGAGACAAGACAGATGTCCTTTGTCATTCACGTGTAGTGTTAGTGCTAATTGGCTAAACCTAAACGAATGGGACCACCTTCTGCACAGCCTCTAGTTGGATCAATTAGCAATTAGCGACAATGCTGAAGATGAATGACGCTTCACCTTACCTATTTCAGTGCTCATCTCATCTGTCCCCCCCCCCCACACACACACAGATAATCAATGTGAAAAGTGGCGTTATTTAACCCATTTTGACCTGAGATCAGATTCTAAAAATGTCTTCTACATCCTGACAGTTTTCTGAAAAAGCTATGTTTCTGTCAGTGGTTCTTCGATTTTTCAAAAATAGCAGACCTACAAGCTCGTAGCGCGCCACTCGGTGGCGCGCTATGAGATTGTAGATCTGCTATTTTTCAATAGCTAAAGCATAACATAATGCTTACACCAAAAGGGGTCCCCGTCCAAAATGGGTTAAATGAATACACGCCATCTTTACAAGTAGAATCATAGATGGACTCAAACTGCGTGTAAAGCAGAGACTGATGGCATTGCATTTTGCGCGTGTTCAGCGTTGAGTACAGTCTGTTGCCGTTGAGGTGATGCAAGTCTAATTCATGTTGTCCCCTGATTGGTCACTGTGTGCTGCTGCTTACTAGAGCGTTTTGTGGATGCACGTCGTGCAGTAAATACATAACAATGGATACAAAGGTCTGGTTTAATTACGACAACAACCAACTCATGTTTTACTACTAGGGTCACGTGCTAAAATAGGTGATCTATTTCATGGCAGACCGGGCATGCAAACTGTGTGGTAGACGCAGTCGTGGAAAGTACTTAAGTACTGTGCTTAAGTACAATTTTGAGGTATTTGCACTTTAGTTGAGTGCTTCCCATTTCCAATACTTTTACTTGTACTCCGAGGAAAAGATTGTACTTTTTACTCCACTGCAATTATTTGACAACTTTAGTTGCTAAATGTAATGCATTTTGATTATTATTACAAAACATACATTAACCATTTCAGCCCTATATACATTTCTGCCATTTGAAAATAGCAGATCTACAAGATCACAATGTGTCGCGATGCGACGCATTGTGAACTTGTAGATCTGCTATTTTCAACCAATTTTTAAAAAAAGAGTGATAATTATACACTTAAACTTGAAATGGGACATTCTGCATAATGAATACTTTGTACTTTTTGGTACTTGAACTACATTATTTACACTCTCAGTCTCAGAGTTAAATTAAGTTAGATTTTACAATATGTATGGGGGTCCCAGAGATAGGAATGCCATTAAATAGGGGGACGTAGCCTAATTCAGGTCAAACCGGGGACCCTAGAGCCGTAAAAAGCTTCTCTTATGGGGGTCCTTGGCATATATTTTCAAATGGGGGTCCGCAGGCTAATGAGTATCATTTTGGGGTTCCTTGACATGAAAAAGTTTGGGAACCACTGGTCTACATGCTGTGCATGCTGCACCCTTTAAGGGTCAAATTGATTGATTGATTGATTGATTGATTAGGATATTAGACACAAATGTAAAACAGCAACAGAGTACAGTCAAAGTTAACACTTGGTCTAAAAGGCATAGCACCAACAAAAAAAAAGAAGTCCTTGCGCAGTTGTTTCCATTCTGGCCCTATGCAATCAATTGTGACCAGATTTGACTGAGAGCCTGCCATCGCGCAAACTCCAGCTTTTCACCAGAGGACAAACACTTTATTTTTTTTAATCCAAAACGAGTTAATAGCACAGGCAGACTCTTCACATACTAGAGCATGTCTGAAATAAATGTCAGAGCTGAAATCGACATATAAATATAAAATAAATGCTTAAACATGTAGCTAGGTGTAATGTTAGAGACCACAGAAGACATGTAAATATGAAATAAATGCTTAAACATGTAGCTAGGTGTAATGTTAGAGACCACAGAAGACATGTAAATATGAAATAAATGCTTAAACATGTAGCTAGGTGTAATGTTAGAGTCCACAGAAGTGAACCTTTCAAGCCTGTTTTCTGCAAGATATTACTCTATAAGCCACATCTCCAAAACCGGTGGGTCAAACTGAACAACCAATATGTCAATTTGAAGCTATGATTCCCTGCTTTCATATGACGTGGAAAAAACAATGGCAGTCCCTCAGTGAAATTTAGTCACAATTCATAAACATGACAAATGGTGTAGTTTCAAGTGAGTATTATTAGTATTGTTTTAACTCCCAGTATGGCGTTGATGATGTCTGCTACAGTGCATTCCAAGAAAGGCTAAGCGTAATAATGCACACCATTAGCGCATAGTCAGGTGCAGAATTCGGGCATTGATAATACTAGTAAGAACGAGAAAAGAAATCGCACACTCGGAACGCTATAGACGCCAAGTCCAATTTAATAGTCGTTTCGGCCAATGACTTCATCTGGGTCCATTAAATTGAGTTGGCATTTACTGTGTGTGTGTGTGTGTGTGTGTGTGTGTGTGTGTGTGTGTGTGTGTGTGTGTGTGTGTGTGTGTGTGTGTGTGTGTGTGTGTGTGTGTGTGTGTGTGTGTGTGTGTGTGTGTGTGTGTGTGTGTGTGTGTGTGTGTGTGTGTGTGTGTGTGTGTGTGTGTGTGTGTGTGTGTGTGTGTGTGAGATATATTTTTTTTTCTTCTCTCTTCTCGCTTGCGTACGTCTGCTGTTGTCAGTCACAGAAAGGTTTACTACATCTTGACATTCAAGGCCTTTCCCATGAACATTTACCCAGTGCTCATTCATTGTCTGAACTGATGTGAAATCCCTCACCCACCCACCTGAGCAAGCTGCAGGAATACACAAATATTGTTCGCGATGATGACTAACATTTCAGTATGATCCACTGCTATAGAGTAGTGGTTCCCAAAGTGGGGTTCCAGGGGGTCCCCAGCTATTAACCCATTTAGGCCTGACGTCGAAATTAAAAAAAAAAGTTCGCTCTGAAGAATTATATATCTATTCAAAGATTTGTGCCGCATTTTTACGATTTTTCAAAAATAGCAGACCTACAAGTTGTAGGTCTGCTATTTTTCAATAGCTAAAGTATAACAGAATGCTTGAAACACCAAAAGGGGCTCCATAAATTTGGGGGTCCCAGAGATAGAAATGTCATTAAATGGGTGTCCGTAGACTAATTCATGTCAAACTGGGGGGTCCTTGAAATTAAACGGGTTGAGAATCACTGCTAGAGCCGTAAAAATCTTCTCTTATGGGGGGTCCCTGGCTTACCTTTTCAAAAAGGAAGGGCGGGGGGGTCCGCAGACTAATTAGTGTCAATTTGGGGGTCCTTGACATGAAAAAAGTTTAGGAACCACTGCTATAGAGACGTATGTAATGTATGAGTGTCACACCCCCCCCCCCCCCACTCCCCCCCCCCCTCTCTCTCTCTCTCTCTCTCTCTCCCCCCTCTATCCTCTCTCTCTCTCCCTCCTCTCTCTCTCCTCTCTCTCTCCTCTCTCTCTCCCTCCTCTCTCTCCTCTCTCTCTCCTCCTCTCCTCTCCTTTCTCTCTCTCTCTCTCCTCTCTCTCTCCTCTCTCTCTCTCTCGTAGCCCTCACATGTCCAACAAATGTGTCTCACATCCTTTGTAATTCCTCTCGACTCCATTAAAAAACGTGCGCTTTAGTACATAACCACACACCAGCTTTGCGGCAGTTGATTAGAAAGCAAGAGAGGAAATGGCCATGCTGTTTGAATTAGGCCTCCTATAGCGAGGGACCCTTCCTGCCCGCCGTGCCCCATGTTGGGCTCAGCCCTGCTCCGCTCCGCTCCGTCATAATAAGAAGGTAAAAAGCTGGCGGACGGCCAGCCCCTTCTTGTGGCAGGCATCGGAACTACGCTCCAGATTTAACAGGATGGCCTTTAACAAGCATGATAATGTTTGAAGTATTGAACACTCTGACTCGTCTGACAGCTGGCTATAGTAAACGACACAGAGAGAGAGAGAGAGAGAGAGCCTTTAGATTTTTTTTACTTATTTGTTGTTGTGTTTGAAAAGCCCCCAAATCTTGCATTAAGTGGATTCAGGTTGACCGACAAAAGACTTAGCAGATGTGTTCTGGAAAACAGTCGGAGCCATTTTATCAGTCTACCAAAGAATACGCACCCTAATGAATAGACTCCAAAACTCCATATAAAATCACTTGAACCTCACATGAGGTAGGGTTAGTTTATTAACCCCATTGCCCTGTGTGTGTGTGCGTGCGTGTGTGTACTGTGTGCACGTGCGTGTGTGCGTGCGCATAATATGCATTACTAGCAGTGCTGCTGGTCTGCTGCCTTGTGGTCTTTGCAGTGTCACATCGGTATTGCGGCCGAGCTTCGGAGAAAAGCGTAAACACTCGAAGCGGTCGCTCCCTGCCCTCCTCCTCCACAGATGTGGGAGGGATTTCGGACATGTTCCCTTAACCGGTTTATCTCGGTCGTACCAAGAAAAAGAAGAAAAAAAAGAGAAAAAAATCCCACCAGGCCCTAAAGCGGTGAAAATCCCACCCCAGCCCTTTAAATGAAAACAGATGTCGGGTCGTTGCGAGGCTCCTTTTCCGAGGTTTGGAGCATATCCCCCTCTCTCTCAAATCCCTTTCCTCTCACATCTGTGCGAGAGGAGTCCGTCACCGCCACCGCCCAGCGGAGACAGATGGCAGCGGGTTGGAGAAATGGTGGCCAGACGGCATCTCCGGCTACATGTCATCACCCCCCCCCCCCCCCCCCCCCCACACCACCACCGGCCGCCACACAGCTCCGGGCCAACTCCAACCTCAGACCACTTATACAGTACACACACACACACACACACACAGACCGACCGACACGTGCTTTGGGGACCGTGACCAAAATCAGTCCGGTTTCCTGAATCCTGCTCTCCAGATACTTGACAAGTGATAGTGGAATAGAGTCCGCATGCTGACATTTGGGAATAATAATGAGACTTGGCCACTTTGTCCTGCTTGTGCCTCAGCAGCGCGTTTCCAATTTCCAACACTGGCCTGTCTCAATATATATGGCGCTCTGGCTGCCCTCCGAGAGAGAGCACAGAGCAGGGGAAACAACCCTGGGCGGTCACACAGCCCTCTCTCTGTGAGGTAAAGGTATAGCAGCGCCCTGGGCGGTCACACAGCCCTCTCTCTGTGAGGTAAAGGTATAGCAGCGCCCTGGGCGTCCACACAGCCCTCTCTCTGTGAGGTAAAGGTATAGCAGTGCCCTGGGCGTCCACACAGCCCTCTCTCTGTGAGGTAAAGGTATAGCAGCGCCCTGGGCGTCCACACAGCCCTCTCTCTGTGAGGTAAAGGGTTCACACAGCCCTCTCTCTGTGAGGTAAAGGTATAGCAGCGCCCTGGGCGTCCACACAGCCCTCTCTCTGTGAGGTAAAGGTATAGCAGCGCCCTGGGCGTCCACACAGCCCTCTCTCTGTGAGGTAAAGGTATAGCAGCGCCCTGGGCGTCCACACAGCCCTCTCTCTGTGAGGTAAAGGTATAGCAGCGCCCTGGGCGGTCACACAGCCCTCTCTCTGTGAGGTAAAGGTATAGCAGCGCCCTGGGCGTCCACACAGCCCTCTCTCTGTGAGGTAAAGGTATAGCAGCGCCCTGGGCGTCCACACAGCCCTCTCTCTGTGAGGTAAAGGTATAGCAGCGCCCTGGGCGGTCACACAGCCCTCTCTCTGTGAGGTAAAGGTATAGCAGCGCCCTGGGCGGTCACACAGCCCTCTCTCTCTGTGAGGTAAAGGTATAGCAGAGCCCTGGGCGTCCACACAGCCCTCTCTCTGTGAGGTAAAGGTATAGCAGAGCCCTGGGCGTCCTCACAGCCCTCTCTCTGTGAGGTAAAGGTATAGCAGCGCCCTGGGAGGTCACACAGCCCTCTCTCTGTGAGGTAAAGGTATAGCAGCGCCCTGGGCGTCCACACAGCCCTCTCTCTGTGAGGTAAAGGTATAGCAGCGCCCTGGGCGTCCACACAGCCCTCTCTCTGTGAGGTAAAGGTATAGCAGCGCCCTGGGAGGTCACACAGCCCTCTCTCTGTGAGGTAAAGGTATAGCAGCGCCCTGGGCGGTCACACAGCCCTCTCTCTGTGAGGTAAAGGTATAGCAGCGCCCTGGGCGTCCACACAGCCCTCTCTCTGTGAGGTAAAGGTATAGCAGCGCCCTGGGCGTCCACACAGCCCTCTCTCTGTGAGGTAAAGGTATAGCAGCGCCCTGGGCGTCCACACAGCCCTCTCTCTGTGAGGTAAAGGTATAGCAGCGCCCTGGGCGTCCACACAGCCCTCTCTCTGTGAGGTAAAGGTATAGCAGCGCCCTGGGCGTCCACACAGCCCTCTCTCTGTGAGGTAAAGGTATAGCAGCGCCCTGGGCGTCCACACAGCCCTCTCTCTGTGAGGTAAAGGTATAGCAGCGCCCTGGGCGGTCACACAGCCCTCTCTCTGTGAGGTAAAGGTATAGCAGCGCCCTGGGCGGTCACACAGCCCTCTCTCTGTGAGGTAAAGGTATAGCAGCGCCCTGGGCGTCCACACAGCCCTCTCTCTGTGAGGTAAAGGTATAGCAGCACCCTGGGCGTCCACACAGCCCTCTCTCTGTGAGGTAAAGGTATAGCAGAGCCCTGGGCGTCCACACAGCCCTCTCTCTGTGAGGTAAAGGTATAGCAGCGCCCTGGGCGTCCACACAGCCCTCTCTCTGTGAGGTAAAGGTATAGCAGCGCCCTGGGCGTCCACACAGCCCTCTCTCTGTGAGGTAAAGGTATAGCAGTGCCCTGGGCGTCCACACAGCCCTCTCTCTGTGAGGTAAAGGTATAGCAGCGCCCTGGGCGTCCACACAGCCCTCTCTCTGTGAGGTAAAGGTATAGCAGCGCCCTGGGCGGTCACACAGCCCTCTCTCTCTCTGTGAGGTAAAGGTATAGCAGCGCCCTGGGCGTCCACACAGCCCTCTCTCTGTGAGGTAAAGGTATAGCAGCGCCCTGGGCGTCCACACAGCCCTCTCTCTCTCTGTGAGGTAAAGGTATAGCAGCGCCCTGGGCGTCCACACAGCCCTCTCTCTGTGAGGTAAAGGTATAGCAGCGCCCTGGGCGTCCACACAGCCCTCTCTCTGTGAGGTAAAGGTATAGCAGCGCCCTGGGCGTCCACACAGCCCTCTCTCTGTGAGGTAAAGGTATAGCAGCGCCCTGGGCGTCCACACAGCCCTCTCTCTGTGAGGTAAAGGTATAGCAGCGCCCTGGGCGTCCACACAGCCCTCTCTCTGTGAGGTAAAGGTATAGCAGCGCCCTGGGCGGTCACACAGCCCTCTCTCTGTGAGGTAAAGGTATAGCAGCGCCCTGGGCGGTCACACAGCCCTCTCTCTCTGTGAGGTAAAGGTATAGCAGAGCCCTGGGCGTCCACACAGCCCTCTCTCTGTGAGGTAAAGGTATAGCAGAGCCCTGGGCGTCCTCACAGCCCTCTCTCTGTGAGGTAAAGGTATAGCAGCGCCCTGGGAGGTCACACAGCCCTCTCTCTGTGAGGTAAAGGTATAGCAGCGCCCTGGGCGTCCACACAGCCCTCTCTCTGTGAGGTAAAGGTATAGCAGCGCCCTGGGCGTCCACACAGCCCTCTCTCTGTGAGGTAAAGGTATAGCAGCGCCCTGGGCGTCCACACAGCCCTCTCTCTGTGAGGTAAAGGTATAGCAGCGCCCTGGGCGTCCACACAGCCCTCTCTCTGTGAGGTAAAGGTATAGCAGCGCCCTGGGCGTCCACACAGCCCTCTCTCTGTGAGGTAAAGGTATAGCAGCGCCCTGGGCGGTCACACAGCCCTCTCTCTGTGAGGTAAAGGTATAGCAGCGCCCTGGGCGTCCACACAGCCCTCTCTCTCTCTGTGAGGTAAAGGTATAGCAGCGCCCTGGGCGTCCACACAGCCCTCTCTCTGTGAGGTAAAGGTATAGCAGCGCCCTGGGCGGTCACACAGCCCTCTCTCTGTGAGGTAAAGGTATAGCAGCGCCCTGGGCGTCCACACAGCCCTCTCTCTCTCTGTGAGGTAAAGGTATAGCAGCGCCCTGGGCGTCCACACAGCCCTCTCTCTGTGAGGTAAAGGTATAGCAGCGCCCTGGGCGTCCACACAGCCCTCTCTCTGTGAGGTAAAGGTATAGCAGCGCCCTGGGCATCCACACAGCCCTCTCTCTGTGAGGTAAAGGTATAGCAGCGCCCTGGGCGTCCACACAGCCCTCTCTCTCTCTGTGAGGTAAAGGTATAGCAGCGCCCTGGGCGTCCACACAGCCCTCTCTCTGTGAGGTAAAGGTATAGCAGCGCCCTGGGTGTCCACACAGCCCTCTCTCTGTGAGGTAAAGGTATAGCAGCGCCCTGGGCGTCCACACAGCCCTCTCTCTGTGAGGTAAAGGTATAGCAGCGCCCTGGGCGTCCACACAGCCCTCTCTCTGTGAGGTAAAGGTATAGCAGCGCCCTGGGCGGTCACACAGCCCTCTCTCTGTGAGGTAAAGGTATAGCAGCGCCCTGGGCGTCCACACAGCCCTCTCTCTGTGAGGTAAAGGTATAGCAGCGCCCTGGGCGGTCACACAGCCCTCTCTCTGTGAGGTAAAGGTATAGCAGCGCCCTGGGCGTCCCCACAGCCCTCTCTCTGTGAGGTAAAGGTATAGCAGCACCCTGGGTGTCCACACAGCCCTCTCTCTGTGAGGTAAAGGTATAGCAGCGCCCTGGGCGTCCACACAGCCCTCTCTCTGTGAGGTAAAGGTATAGCAGCGCCCTGGGCGTCCACACAGCCCTCTCTCTGTGAGGTAAAGGTATAGCAGCGCCCTGGGCGGTGACGGAGAAACCACTCCTGGTGCCGTTACTCGATTCTCAGGTGTTGGCGTTGCACGTGAGCTCTCTCTAGTGGCCCTAAAGGACAAGTACAAGGCCAACCTTGTGCTTTATTTTATGGATCTATTATGCCCCGTTGCCCGGGATTGTTTTCCATAGTCGATGGATTTTTCTATATTTGTGTCTTTTTTTGCTCCCATTTGGACTTTGATTGGCTCTTTAGGGTATCCCTGTTGTACAATGGGTTGGGTTCAAAACTCAACCCATTAGAGTTAGTAAAGGGAGTGAAGGAATGAACTGTTGGGTTTAGCCACATAAAAAACGTAATTTTAACACTTTCTGTACACTTTAAAAAAAATAAAGTATAATCATAGTACCTTGAATATATATTCTCTCAGAGTGAATGTTTTTAATTCAAATGTTTGCTTTTGGGGGAGTCCCTAAAACAACATATTTTAAGATGGGGGTCGGCGGCCAAATACATATATATTTTTGGGGGTCCTTGACATGAAAATGTTTGAGAACCACTGACATAGAAACATGGGTTTTTCAGAAAACTGTCATTTTCAAACAGACATTTTTAGAATCTGATCTCAGGTCAAAATGGGTTAAAACGATGCTCTGATCCAAAACATGGTAACATTTCCTCACACAGCACATTTCTGATGAACTGCATCATGTCATTAATTCCAGGAGCTGGTGGACTACCTGCGGAACCACTCCCACGCCGCGGTGTACGCGTGCGCCATGTCGCCGCCCGTCACGGAGCAGGTCACGCGCGCCCTCAAGTGCATCATGGGCCTCGATGGAACCACCGTGGGTGAGGATGAATCGATGCTTTATTTCACACCCAGGGAGATCCTTATCACAGAAGAATATAAATACTATATAAAACAGTATAAATCACATGAAGTAGGTTTTGTTTCCTACATTTGGTTTTTAATTATTATTATTATTTCTAAACATTTTCAAAAAACATTCCCCCAAAAAAAGTTTTCATGAATTCAAAACACAAAGTAATTTTTTTTTCAGTAATTTCATGGAGAAATCAAAGTAAAAATCTAAGGAGTGCCATCAATTTGAAAATAAACATTTTAAAAAGCAGTGAAAACGGCAGATCTAGAAGCTCGCTTGTAGATCGGATTTGTTTTCACTAGTTTGAGTCGAATTTCTCTTTTGGGTCACGGGCTAAACCACTAAAATAGCCCTGTGTCTGTCCCTCCTGCTCATCTGCAGCAACCTCAACCTCCATCATACCTTCGCCATCCACAAAAGTTATTTGCCAAAATTCACTCGCAGAATAATATTAATAATATGTATCCCACTTGAAGACACTTCAGTGCTCCATGTGCTACGTCCAACCAGGGAAACTTCCCACTGTCAGGGAGCAACTTGGACACTCATGCATGAAGGAAGCATGAGTTCAAGTCCGTTGCTCTCCCCAGGTTGGTGGAGGGTGTGTAGAGCCCAGGATCACATTAGATAATTGACACAGGGGTGAAAAATGGGTTACAAAATCGTGGGATAAAATGTTTTTTTTTAAAAAAAGAATACACTTCATTGTACTGATCCCGGAGTCCCCCCCGGGCTCTATACTCGGTCTTCTCCTTTTTCCTTTTGCCGAAAATAACAAGTGAGCTTGTAGATCTGCTATTTTTAACTGAACGTTCGCCCCCCGAGAATAGAGAATGGTAGGTTCATGTGATCACGCGACAACAACTTTACTGTATATAGGACTATTTTGCAAATCGGAAACAAAATGGTGATGCCAGGGTTAAAACAGATGAGAGTATCCAGAGGGCACTAGGAGGGCACGACTGCCAACGTCAAGCCCTCATTTATGCTTTGCCGCACGACCGCGTTTGCGCCTCGAAAAACCGGGCCGTCCCACACAAACTCACAATGAGCCTTTTTTTTATTAGGTAAGTCCAGTTTCGCATTGGAAAGACAAACAGCTGCTTGGTCAGAAAATGTGCGAGCAATTACGGGGGTCCGTCAGAGGGGGGAGAGAGAAGAAGGAGGACGTGCTGCTTCGGCGCACACGTGACCCCGGCCTCGCTGGAAATCAGTTTCACATGTGCGCGCTTGTGAGGAAACCTGTACCTCTGAAACGTCTCCGCTTTAATGGCTTCAGACACCAGGGCAGTGAAGCAATCACTGCTACCCCGCATTAGCAGACAGAATGCAACCTCGCTCTACAGCAGTCCCTTTCTCTCATTGAGTTGTAGAGCGCAGAGTTTACTAATAGTGGTGGTAGTGATTATAGAATAATACTAGGAGTAGTAAAACTATTGATCGATGCGGCGGGACAGACCACAATGAATGCAGTCCAAGTAAATCGGGGCCCCATTCGGGATACTGATACAGACAGTAAATAGTGCCCAATAGTGCATTCACTGTGTTGCTGGGAAAAGCTTTTTAACGTGTGTGTACCCCGGGAAGAGTAGCTGCTGCCATGCGTGGCATTTAACCCATTTTGGGCGAGAACCCCTTTTGGTGTTAGCATTATGTTATGCTTTAGCTATTTTTGAAAAATCGAAGAACGACTGACATAGAAACATAGCTTTTTAAGAAAACTGTCAGGATGGAAGACATTTTTAGAATCTGATCTCAGGTCAAAATGGGTTAATGAGGATGTAAATGAACTATAAACAACAATAAACAATAAACTACTTGATGCAAATGGCCAAAGGGAGAGTATTATGCAAACTGTATGGCATCACACAACATGAATAAATATAATGGCTTACATTGGTATGCTGGAATAGCTACAAAGGGTTGTGCAGAGGACTCTTGCCGGCCGCGACACATTGACCTATTCTTGTTGACGCATCTTAGAGCAGTGGTTCTCAAAGGGGGGTCCATGGGGTCCCCAGCAAAATGATAGTTAGGAACCAAATGGACCCTTATGGGACTGTAACTCGGAGATTGTACAAATGGAACCATTTGTACACCCTCGGAGTTAAATTTACATTGATTTTACAATATAAATTGGGGTCCCAGAGATAGAAATGCTATTAAATGGGGGCCCATAGCCTAATGCTGTTGTTTTTAAATGTGCTATATAAATAAAATTGACTTGACTAATGCATGTCAAACTGGGGGTCCTTCAATTGAATTGGTTGAGAGTCACTGCTAGAGCCATACAAATCTTCTCTTATGGGGGTCCCTGGCATACCTTTGCAAATCGGGGTCAGTGGGCTAATAAGTGTCAATTTGGGGGTCCTTGACATGAAAAGGTTTTAAGAACCGCTGTCTAAGAGTGCTAATGAGGTTGCCACTGCGAAGAGCGGAGGAGTCATGTGTCATAATGTGTGCGCTCGGAGATGAGTAACCACCCCCTCTAATGGAGATGCCTTGCATCTGACGTATAGCCCAGGAAAAAAAGATTCTGTTTGTTGTGGAGAAAATCAGAGAAATCAGTCCTTGACCTTTTGTCTCACGGAGAGGGGAGGGGTTTGCACAGCAAACGGTGGACTCCTTTTTCAAAACATAGGCCCACTTTCTGTGGTGGAGTGAGTCGAGCACACTGTCCATCAGGAGATTAGCCGGACTCGCTGCGGGCTCGAGGGGTCAAGTGATCTGTGAGAGTATATGTCCCGATTGTTTGTTCTCTCTCAGTGCGTCTCTCACTTTATACGTCTCTCTCTCTCTCTCTCTCTCTCTCTCTCTCTCTCTCTCTCTCTCTCTCTCTCTCTCTCTCTCTCTCATGCATCAGGCCTGTGTTGTCCCTCTGTGTTTGGCCAAACGCCACCAGTGCAATCTGGGGGGAAGTGGTTGTAATGTGTAAAAGCACTTGGAGGAGAGCGCAGCAGCATCCACACATTGTAGTACTCAGCTGACAGCAGACGTATGACCTCTATCATAAAGAGGAGCACTTTACTAACTGCTTCTTGGCCTTTACACACATACTGGATAAAACCACAAACACTCACGAAGCATCAGACTCTGCACTAGGAATTATTGGGTAAAGTGAAGAGTGAACCTCTTAAAAAGAGTGTGAAAGTTGTATCGTAGCTGATAACCTAGGCATGCAAAAACATCTTTTCTTTTCGGGCTAATTTCCTAATTACGCCAACATTATTTTACTATAGAGGGTATGCATGTGACATCATCATCAAACCAGGAAGTTATGCAGGAATGCCTACTGAGTGGCAAAAAACTACTTTCTGCCTTGACAGCCCATATATCAAAACAGAAAAGTCCTATCTGATTGCATTAAACAACGTTAAACAATGTTAAACTCACTTTGCATGTTGCTTTGCCACTCGATGTGCCATTCACTTTAAGCATGTGCATACCCTCTATAGGTGAATTCGTTATAGATTTGTTATAGATGGAAATATCGCTATTTCCATGGAGCAGCCAGTTAGTTCATCAATGCGGGCAGACGATGCTATCTATCTGGATGTTTCCTGTACATCACCACAGTAATGTACTATCGATGGCTAAATATTGGACTTGGAGGCCATGCTGTTATTAGACTATCGCCTGCAGCCATCAGGCTCCAACAACCAGAGCTCGACTCCCATGATGACGTAATGCCTGATTTATGTTCAGTTGTGAGCGGGTGTCGTGCACCGAAACTAGCGGATACCTATTGACGTTTTGACGTGGACTCTTGCATAAGTCACATCTGGACGCTTCCACGCAAACCATAACCAGGTGCTGAACATTGACATACAGTATGTTTGTAAGGAGAGCTGTTGGTAAACTGTTTATATTTCATACATGACAGTTGATTGAGACCATACATTTATTCATGCTCACTCATATAGTCACTGTTTAAAGACAACTATACATATCTACTCTTAGATCGATAGATTTTACTTTTTATCGAAAGATCTTGCAGATATTTAGTGCTAGAATCTAGGTGTAACACATTTTAATTTATCTTATTTTATTTGAATTAATTATTCTTATTATCAGTACTAACATCCGCTATTTTCACTAGTTTCGGTCAGGGGGAAAACGTTGAATCTCTTTTGGGTCTGGACCTGAAAGGTTTGGGCAAACAGTGGGTTAAAGGACTCCTTTACTCTCTCTCCCTTTGAGAGCAGCTGCCAATCTGTTCCCAGGTAATCGGAGGGAAACCAAGTTGTGTTCCAAGGCTGCCTTTGTGTGCCAAGATGTGTTGTAGCAGTCTGGCTCCCCACTGACTCACATCATTAGCCAGCCCAGGGGCTTTAATAGCAGAGAAGGCCCCTTTACTTCTGCCCAGATTTGATTTTGTCTCTGAAAATATTTCTCCGAAAGAGACGTTCTACTATATACTTATTACTTAAGCATTATTTGTTTTCGGTGTCTCTCGTGGCTGCGCTCCAGTAGGCAGTCCAGAGTCGGGGGGCCGTTTTGTGTGAAATCCATCATATCCTATTTGCGAGGCCGTCGTCTTGGCAGGCAATGCGAGCAGAGTTTACCATACTGTCAGGCGGACAAAACCGAACCATCTGCTGCGTGCGGCTGAACCGTAATCATGATTGAGTCTGCGGTGACCGCTGGAACGGCACAGATGGAGGTGCGGGAATGGAGAGGAGTTAGTTGCTACCTCGTGAAAGGTCACAGCGCTCTGGCTAAACGCCTGACAGAGGATGTCCTTCTACTCTGGCACGCTCATCTCTGTCCCCTCTGTCCAGAGGATGTCCTTCTCCTCTGGCACGCTGATCTATGTCCCCTCTGTCCAGAGGATGTCCTTCTCCTCTGGCACGCTCATCTCTGTCCCCTCCGCTTCCAAAAGACTTTGGAGAGGAAACGCTGCAGCACCGTGCATGCAAATTGTATCTTGTCGGCTGGAAACCCCATGTCCATAACTGTTACTTTTTAAGGAAACCTCATGTCCATAACTGTTACTTTTTAAGGAAACCTCATGTCCATAACTGTTACTTTTTAAGGAAACCCCATGTCCATAACTGTTACTTTTTAAGGAAACCTCATGTCCATAACTGTTACTTTTTAAGGAAACCTCATGTCCATAACTGTTACTTTTTAAGGAAACCCCATGTCCATAACTGTTACTTTTTAAGGAAACCCCATGTCCATAACTGTTACTTTTTAAGGAAACCTCATGTCCATAACTGTTACTTTTTAAGGAAACCCCATGTCCATAACTGTTACTTTTTAAGGAAACCTCATGTCCATAACTGTTACTTTTTAAGGAAACCCCATGTCCATAACTGTTACTTTTTAAGGAAACCTCATGTCCATAACTGTTACTTTTTAAGGAAACCCCATGTCCATAACTGTTACTTTTTAAGGAAACCTCATGTCCATAACTGTTACTTTTTAAGGAAACCTCATGTCCATAACTGTTACTTTTTAAGGAAACCTCATGTCCATAACTGTTACTTTTTAAGGAAACCTCATGTCCATAACTGTTACTTTTTAAGGAAACCTCATGTCCATAACTGTTACTTTTTAAGGAAACCTCATGTCCATAACTGTTACTTTTTAAGGATTCAAATTTAAACATGGCAAAAGTATAGCCGATCTACAAGCTCGAAAAGCGTAGGTTTGCGCCATGTTTCGTGCTTTATGATCAGTTAGTTAGTTGATCAAGTTGATCAAGTTAGTATGATCAAGTAGGGCAAAAACATCAGACTTGTCTGAAGTGAGTGGTGCAACAGCGCCCCCTGTTAGTACCATAAACATACATAGGGACGGACGGACACTACTAGGAGTAGGATTTGAACCTTTTTTTTGAGTGGTGCAACTAGCACCACTCAAAAAAAAGGTTAAAATATGAATGTACAAATGGAACCAAATGGACCCGTTGGGGTCCATTTGGTTCCATTTGTACACTCAGAGTTACAGACAGACCCATAAGGGTCCATTTGGTTCCAAACTATCATTAGATGGGGACCCCCTGGACCCCCCCACTTTGTGGAACCACTGCTTTACACCAGTGTTTCTTTGCAGGCATCAGACGGGTCCAGCAGCTGGCCCAGAACACCAGGTACTTCCGGGCCAGACTTCAGGAGATGGGCTTCATCATCTACGGCAACGATGACTCGCCTGTGGTCCCCATTCTGCTCTACATGCCGGGCAAAGTGGTGTACGTATGCAAGGACTACTCTCACTGACCGCACTTCTTTAACCTCCCCCACTACGTATTATATAAAATTGTGTTGCAGTTTCAACTTTATCATAGATTTCATAGATGACTGCTTCATAGATGTGTTTTTGTTTGTTTACTTAGATTCATGTTATTACCGTGTGTATTCAGACATTTTACCACCTAAATCCTCAATACTTGGTAAACTTTGACCTTTGGGCTGTGTGTACTTTGCCTGCTCTTTTCTCCCACTACACCAAACCCCTTTGCGGGAAATGGCTGATCTACAAGCTCACAACGCCTCGTGCTGCGATGCGTTTGTGAGCTTGCAGATCGGCTATTTTCGGGTTGCTTTATGGGGCTATGACGGAAAAGGCTCGGCCCCCTCTGGTCTTTAAGCGGGTCTTCTTTTTGACCTTACGATTTAGCTGGCCCTCAGACCACCGCAGTGACCTTGTTGGGATTATACACCTCAATAAGATCCGACAGATATTCAGGGGCCAAACCATTCAGTGATTTAAAAAACAAACAATACAAATTTTACAGTAGTTGAGGTTTGTCTCCTGTTCATAATGAACAGTAGCTGTGTTTAGATTGAATGTGATTTCACTCGTAATGCCACGGCGAAGCTTGACGATGTGGTTGTTCTGTTCATCAGGGCGTTCTCCAGGGAGATGTTGGAGAGGAAGATCGGAGTAGTGGTGGTGGGCTTCCCAGCCACGCCCATCACGGAGGCCCGCGCACGCTTCTGCCTCTCTGCAGCGCACACCAGGACCATGCTGGACGAGGTTGGTTTGATTGATTGATTGATTGAAGTATTTATTAACCCATTTTGACCTGAGATCAGATTCTAAAAATGTCTTCTACATCCTTTTTCTGATCTAGCAGATCTACAAGCTCACATCGTGTCGCAGCACGATGCGTTGTGAGCTTGTAGATCTGCTATTTTCACCATTAAACATTTCACCGTTAAAATCTTATGACATTTAGTCGACCAAAACTAGACTAACACTAAGACATTCCTGGTGACTAAAATGTGACAAAAACTACATAAACTAATCAAGAGACTACTAAAATCTTATTTTGCTGTCAAAATCAACACTGCATCATCATTGTGCCCCTCCCTCAGGTGCTACGCCATCTGAACGAGGTGGGAGACCATTTGTGTCTGAAGTTCTCTCGACGGAAATATTCCCCTCGGCCGGAGCTCTGCGAGACGGACTGCTGAGATGACCCCTGACCCCTATCCCCTCCCACTTCACTCTGTCAGAATGGGTGTGGCTTCTGGGTTTTTTCCCATCATGCCACAGGAGGCTCATCATGGACTTGACGATGTAGAGTGAGCGGTTCTTGGCACAATCAAGGACTGTCTAAAGAGGACGAGACGCGAAGACCGTACGGGCGACGCCATGTTGCTTATGGTGCTCCATGGAAGGAAAGAAACATGCGCAGTTGAGACCAAGGAAGCTGAACGCGGAAGTGTTGGCTGCATATAGCCCATTGCGCATGTTTCTTTCCTTCCATGGAGCACCATAAGCAACATGGCGTCGCCCGTACGGTCTTCGCGTCTCGTCCTCTTTAGACAGTCCTTGGGCACAATAAGAGTTTAACGTGTTTGTTTATATGAATGTGTAAATTAAGAAGAATGCTACTCTACACACGGGCACAACTATTTTCTTTTGTTCTCCGTTTACTGTATATATAATGCTGAGATAATTTGCACATCCCTGTTTTCTTTTCTCTCCATGTCTTGATAAGATAACACATGAGCACTCGGTATGTTTTTTGTTTTTTTTGTTTTTTTATATACATAAACAAGTCATAAATTATTTGCACTTGGATTTAGATGTCAACCTTTTGTGCTTTATTTTGAAAGCAGATGTTGACTTTGGTATTGTGCTTTTGGGGATGTGTCCTATATATAGATGATAACTAATCTTACTTCTTTGTAATGCAAGACGGTGGAGAGCCAAACATATTTCTCCATTTCATAGTAAGTAATGTTAAAGAAAACTAATCTCCTTTAACTGATTTATACTTCTGAAAATAGTAGATGTACAACTTCACAACTTTAGTGGTGAGCTTGTAGTATTTTCACAGCGTGACACTGACTGGCGCACAACTATGTATAATAATTCCAGCATGAGGGTTGGGTGCAATTCTTAGGGAGGGGGGGAATGAGATCCAGTCACACGACACTTGAACATTCCTTTTTGACATCTATTTCCAAACTAATACTACTGTAAATATAATTGATATTTTTTTAAAGAAATCTTTGAACAAAAAAGTGGAGGAAGATGTATTTTACTGAACCCAAATGTTTATTTTGTTTTTTTTTATATAAATGATTCTGCAATGCCATTTTTAGAAAATCCTCTAATGCTTTCATAAATAATAGATTGTGTACCGGTTGGTTATTACTTTGACATGCAATTAAATGTCGACAGGCCTCACACACGGCAAAGGAAGTGCATTGGCTTGTTTTGTGGTAAGACTTCACAGAATGTAATCCATTCGGGCCCTTTTCTTTTTTTTTTACACTCTCTGAGTCAAAGTAGCACGGAGGATTTGGACTGTGCACATTCACTGAGTTCTAACAGCGTAATTATTGCTGTTTTTTAAAGAGATGCTGCTTTCTTTCATAAACACACGCACACACTCTGTCTGAGATCTGTGACGGTAAGCATGCAGAGTATGCATCACCTGAGCCAACGCCAGCCTAAACCTAGCAATTAGCGCTGAACTCTAAATTCTCTTGGTATGGGGTAACCATTTGATTAACGCCGAAAGGAATGTAGACGGATGATAAATGCGTTTTCACAATGTGTCAGATCGAGTCTACTAGTCGACACTTGTTTGCCCTAGAGACTATAAAATGTTTGTGGATTTTCCATCACACAAACAACACGGCGTTTTTACAACATCGAATAAGACGAATCACATTACAGCTTTGGCAGCTCAGCGCCTACTGCAGTCGTCGTAGAAATACTATTGTTCTTTGTTTAAACCATTTTGACCTGGGAACGATTCTGCAAAGGTCTTTTTTTTTGGAAAAAGCTATGTTCTATGTCAGTCGTTCTCAAACACTTTCATGTCACTTTTCACGATTCTTCAAAAATAGCAGATCTACAAGCTCGTAGCGCGGCACTCGGTGCCGCGCTACGAGCTTGTAGGTCTGCTATTTTTCAATGGCTAAAGCATTACATAATGCTAACACCAAAAGGGGTTCCCGCCAAGAATGGGTTAAAGGAGAATCCCAGTCAGTCGGCAATTCCTTTGTATTGTATTTAAGAGTAAATATGAATTTCTGTGTGTCATGAACTGTTATCAATGGAAAAGAGTTTGTCCTACCGTCTGACAATGTATGTCATCATACCAAAGGTTAAAGCTGATTTATTGAGAACACTACAATTAGTAAATGGAATGTCAAAGTTTAGACTAAATGGCTATGAATGCAAAAGCTGTGAATGGAGAATAATAGTGAAACAATAACAGAAGTGCCCTGAGTGTTCATTTAACTCAGGATACGTGTTTGTATCCTCTCAGAGCAAAATGACTGTCTTAATCAATTTTCTGAAAAGTAACAGTTTTTACACCCAATATCGAAGATACACACATGAACACTTAACGTGACTGCATGCATGAACGCACACGCACACAGCGGTGGCAGTGTGAAATACTTGGATACTCAAACTATAATAATTTTAAATTGTTGTGCAACTGACTAAGCCTTAGATAGTTGTAGTCATACTTTGTAAGTGGCTGTGCATAAGAGCTTAGATCTACTGAGTGCCTAAATTGTAAAAGTAAATTGAAGACTTTTGTTTTTTTGGCTCCAAAACAAATGTCAAAATGAAAATCACATTTTCACAGGCACGAAAACAAATGGACCTTCCTGTTCTATATGTAACTACGCTTCCATTTGGTTCCATTTGGTTCCATGTGTACCCTCTCAGTGAAATGAACTGTGGATTGCCATTTTTATGTTTTAGTTCACTTCAGATAAGTCGGTGTACAGCAGACAGACAGCTAGAAAACCAAAGGCAGAGAGAGAGGGGAGAGACGGGCTTGACAAGATGGGGATTGGATTCGAACCTGTGTCCTCACCCCTCATGCACACAAGGTGCACTAACTGAGGCGTGCTTGTAGTCACACAGAGTATAATCACTTTCCTTACTTACATATACTATACATATATACTATACTATGCTATACATATGTACTATGAAGTGCTATGACTACATACAATGCAATTATTGTGCTGTCTACATGACGTGCTATAAGTCTGTTTCAAATGCTGTCTAAAAAGTGCTATCTAAGGGGGTAGGATAAGTGCTATGGGCCATGATGGAGTCTGAAAAGGTGGGTTTTCAGACTACGGCGGAAGATTGGGAGTGATGCTGCAGTTCTGATTGCAACGGGGAGTGCATTCCACAGTTTTGGGGCCAGAAGGGAGAAGAGTTTGGGACGTGTAGACATACTGACTTACAGCAGTGAATCTGGAATATTTTCTTTCACCAGCTAAAATTGCTTAATAGGCAAACTGTCAAATTACCTTGAACACTTTTTCAACGACGAAGACCCTAATTCTGGGAGTGTGGAATTTCAACCAAACTCAGTCGTGACAAGTGTCCATTTGTACATGCTGAGTTACACTTTATGTCACATTTTAGTTAAAATGAACACTCAAGATTTTAGAAATTAAAAACAATAACAGCAATGAAACAACAGGATGTTAATTCAAGTTGAGTGTCAAGGCAAGGTGCAAAGCACATGTCCTGCCAAAGCTTCCCTCCCCTTGGTCCTCAGCTCCAGTGCAAAGCGGCGAATGGTCTGCACTGGCATTCAAAACATCTGTCCGGCCAGACTATTGGTGGCGAGGCCCCATGGACCTGCACCGCGCCGCTCGCGTTTGAACTTGCAGATCCACATACATTGGACTTATTGGAATGGCATGTGGCGGCTATTCTGAAGGGGGGGGGGATCCTCTGCTAAAAGTCCTTTGATGTCCTCCACTGTGTCCAGGGCAAGGCAAAGCCATTCTAACGGCTCTCTCTGTTTTCCATTTTGTCCCACATAGAAGAATGTTTTGAGGTGAGGAAGACTAAAGACAGATTTACATGTTTCAGACAGCAGAGCTTGGCATGAATGAAGAGAGATCCCAATTGATGATCGCTGCAAAGAGTTAGAGTTGTGGTCACTAATCAGCAAGGAGGATTAAGTGGACCTGGCCGATATAAGGAGGATTAAAGGAGCATTCAGTGATTTGACTTCATCTAAATATCACTTATTTTTTCTTTTTTTCTGGATAATCCTCCCTACTATAGAGTGTGCTGACCATATAAGGAGTTCCTCCCTGTTCCCAGTGAGCCCCTGGGGTCAAAAAACCCTAGTTTCAGTTTTGGTGGCGGGTGGCAAAGCCTTCATCCAATCAGGATGAGAGGGGCCTTCCTCCAATCATGATCAAGTGGGGACGGGCCTTGGTGCACATGCTGTTGGCCTGTTGCACTTCCCCCCACTGTAGAGCGTGCATGTGCACATTTTGTTACCGGGGCGGACTGGGTGATTTTCCAAATCACTCAAATCACTGAATGCTCCTTTAAGTGGACCTGGCCGATATGTATTTGATGAGGACATACAACTTAGAGCCTGACATGAGATGAGTGTTTTGCAGCCTAATGCACACAAATGATTAATAACCATGATCACAACTTTCCTGGGCAAACAAGACTAATGCTGACAAAAGCAGCTGCAAGAACGAAACGTTTGCGAACTAAAGGGAATTTCTTTTTGTGGGATAATTAAATGCTAATCGTTGGAGAAGGCTTTTTTTTGCCACACAGGCTATAAGTGTTAAAGTATTGTTGGCTGACAGAAGGGGAAATTTTTTGCTGTGTACTCAGGAGTGCTTCCACAATCCACATCACCCATCATTACCTTTCTGTTGCCTATGACACCACAGTCAAAACAGATAAACAAAATGTAGGGTGGGTTTATCTGTGATTGGCACTGATTGGTTAAGATATTTTATCAAGCCTAATATTAGGTTTGAAACCGTACCGCTCAACTCAACCACAGGGAATCCTCCATGGCCCAACGACCATGTTAGGCTTATGGTCTTCGGACGGGACTCTTGTTACTCTTAGTACTGTGGAAGTACTCACATTTTGTACTTAAGTAAAAGTATCAATACTGCAATGTAGAACTACTACGCCCTTAGGCTGAGCTCACACCTTTCATGCAATTCTCTGTGCTCGTTGGGTGTTGTGTCATGGCCGCCCAGCGGCCCAATGCATTTCCAATGGAGGTCACATGGTTTGACCCAACATTGTGTTGTGTGAGGGGGAGGGGCGCACGACTGCGCCCCTCCCCCTCACACAACACAATGTTGGGTCAAACCATGTGACCTCCATTGGAAATGCATTGGGCGGCCATGACACAACACCCAACGAGCACAGAGAATTGCATTAACCGTGTGAGTGCACCCTTAGGCCTCACTCAGACCTTTAAAACATTGATGCATGTTTGTTGTATGAATGTTGTGAGTGTCATGGGTCATGTATGAGGGGGAGGGGCGCAGTCGAAACACAGCCGAAAGCCATACAACAGCTTGTAGTCCAAAATGTGGACTACAAACCATGTGACTCCCATTGGAAATGCATTGGGGCAAGCTGTGTCACACCCTTTGTATACAACAAGCATACAGCAATCTGTTGTGAGTGAGGCCTTACAAGTAAAAGTCTGGAATTCTACATATATTTGAGTAAAGGTACAAAGGTATTGGCACAATAATGTACTTAAAGTATCCAAAGTAAAAGTACTACTACTCATTATGCAGAAATATCTCATTTCAAATGTATAAACATTGTATAACGCATTGTGAGCTTGTAGATCGGCTATTTTAAAATGGCTGAAGTGGTTAATGTATATAATGTAATAATAATCCAAATCTACACAGTAACTAGTAACTAAAGTTTCCAAATAAATGTAATGGAGTAAAAGTAAAAAAAAAATGCCTCTGAGATGTAGTGTAGTAGAAGTAAAAGTATTGGAAATTTCAAATACTCCAGTAAAGTAAATGAAATACTAATACTTAGTTACTTTCCGGCATTATACCACCACAAGGTGATACGTGTTTTCAAAAGCAAACCCACTTTTGGTGCATGAAACAACATCCCGCAGTGCTTTGAAGCCGAGGCGGAGTGCTCTAACAGGGTGATAACTGCAGTCCATTTGTCTTGCTGTCGTATGCAACGACACCTCCTTACGATGCCATGATCACAGGCTGGTCGCACGTCTCAAGGACCCCCGCGGACACCCATTTTTGTGGTTGTGTTTTGATAGTACAGAATTGTTTTGTTCGACTAAAACTATGACAAAAATAAATGTTCGTCGACTGCCGTTTTTCACTGACAAAAACTAAATGAAAACTAAGCTATGATGACTAAAACTAAGACTAAATATATATTGAATGTGTAAACTGTAAAAGTGTAAAATCAGTCATTATACAACAGCATCAAGGCCCGCCAAAATTAATTTCAGTCGACTAAATCTCCTGTAGATTTAATCGACTAAAATGTTGTGATTTTTAGTCGACTAAAACTAGACTAACACTAAAATATTCCAGGTGACTCAAATGTGACTAAAACTAAATGAAAACTATTCAAGAGACTATAGGACTAAAACTAGAATAACAAATTGCTGTCAAAATCAACACTGTTTGTATGTATACGGTAACAGTGGAGTGAGACCTACAGTAAAAATGGTAAATGGTGCATTTATATAGCGCCTTTATCCAAGGCGCTTTACATAGATTGTGCATTACATTCACCCATTCACACACACATTCATACACCGATTGCAGCGGAAGCCATGCAAGGTACCAACCAGCACATCGGGAGCAATTTGGGGTTCAGTGTCTTGCCCAAGGACACTTCGATATGTAGACAGGAGGAGCCGGGATTCGAACCGCCAACCCATGGATCATTGGACGACCTGCTCTACCTCCTGAGCCACAGTCGCCCCTGAGTGAATGAGCTGAATAGTCATTCGTATTCTCTCTTCCGGCCGGTGAAATCATAAACTGTTTATAATTTAGCTGGAGACCCACTGGAACCCCCTCAATGACCTCCAGACGGCTAGGCGTCCTTGAGGGTTTTTTCCAAAGTGTCCCCACTAAAAAATGAGTATAGTTTGATGATTTCACAATATATAATTCAGTTCAGAGTGGCAATTCTAACAATATGCTTCAATACCATGAATTTATTTTTCATGTACAATTCGCCGACACCGATTTCATTTAATTTAAACCATCTTTTCACATCAGGGTTCTGCAGGACAGAATGATTTAAGATGGCACACACATGGCATAGGCCTGGAAGTCTGTCTGGGGATGACAAGAAAAAGTTTGAAAAGATGGACTTTTTGTGTGTGCAATGTGAGTGCTTGAGTGAGACAATTCCAATAGTGTTGGGCAGACTAAGGGATGTTAATTGGCAAAAAACTAAATAGCTATAATTCAAGTATCTGCAATAATTGCGACCACAAGGTCGCAATTAACTATGAAATTGTGCAATTCCCGTCAGTTGTTTGGTTGGTTGGTCACCCCAGGCATGACCATTTATGGTGACATCATCAGGGATGGAGATCCCTGATGTCATCAATATTAAGCCCATATATGGAGATCCCTGATGTCATCAATATTGGCCATCAACTCTACATCTGACCTCAAACCCTTAGATCTCCATATATGACCTGTTCTGACTTCCCATATGTTGATCCTTCCCCATCCATCCTTCCTCTTCGATGTCTCCCTGTTGACTGATACCTGTCCTGCCCCAAAGCTATTAGTGCAGCAGCACCCAGCAGATGGCGAAAACTAGAGTTCTCAACAGGCCTGAAAAAATGAAGGCCCGGCCCTACCTGGGCCCTCATCAAACCCTGTATACACTCAAGACACTGCCCCCGTTGCCACCCTTAGATCTCCATATATGGAGCTGACCTGGAGCTGACCTGACATTCCATATAATGTTGATCTGACCTCATCAAACCCTGTACACGCAAGACACGCTCCACACATATGGCCAGTACAGAATTCATTCCATATGCTGATCTGACAACCCCCATGCCAAAGCGCCAGTGCACGCCCAGCAGTCTGCTGTCACCCAGGCGGATGCGTGCAGCACGCGACCTATAGGTCACAAGTCTTAGAGGTTCTTGTGCAATGTACTAGTCTGTAGTTCTCAATTAAAGGGGAATTTCTCCCTAACCCTTTTCTTACAAAGCTGAAGCTGGAGCTGGTCCTTCAGCTGCTTCTGGGGGGGTCTAACGCTAGAACTCCTATTCAATCGCGCAATTGTTTTTTGTTTACATCTGTTCTAGATGATGTGACAGCAACACTCCATGCATTGTTGACACTATGTGAGCTGATGTTATAGACCCCCCCAGCAGCAGCTCCAGCTCCAGCTTCAGCTCCCCTATATCTTTATTTTTTTTTAAATATTTTTTTTGGTCAATATACATAATTATCAACTTACTTTTGTAAAAAAAAAAGGGTTAGGGAGAAATTCCCCTTTAAGAAGTGTTTTAATCACGTTTGTGACGCCATTCGTTTACTTCCTGTTTAAATTGAGCGTAATTCCCACCCCTCACTCTCTCTCCCCTCCCTCCCCATCGTCCATTATTTCCACAAACACAATCGCCTGTAAACGCAAACGCCTGGCGACTGTGTGGGCGACCTCCCCGGGCTTTTCATGGCGACCTCGCTGGACTTTGTGGGCCACCGTACAGGTGGGAATTGGGGGCGACCATACCTGTTACCCCCCCGGCTTTCACTGGAAAATATCCCGTTAACGCACTCATTTTGACAGCCCAATGTATCCCATCACGAACACACACACACACACGCACACGCACACACACACACACACACACACACACACACACACACATGATTAATTCCTGTTCTGTTCTTTGACTATATATAGAAGTGTCTATTTGTACGTCTCTAAATGTTTTGATGAATTGAACAAGGTGGACCCTCTTGTAAACTTGTGTGTAGTGTAGTGTAATGCTTAATTGGGTTGTCCACTCACAGTTGATTGATTGATTGATTGAAAAATGTATTAACAGTTTGCAGAATTACAGTACATTTCAAGCACAAACTCAATACAAAGGCTGTTAACTGTGAGTGGACGACCCAATTAAGCATTACACTACTTGTTTCCAATAGGGTCCACAATGTTCAATTAATCAAAAACATTAAGAGACGTACAAATAGACACTTCTATATAGACAAAGGACAGAACAGGAATTCATCATAAAGGAGGTAAAAAAACCAGTTAACAGTCTTTGTATTGAGTTTGTGCTTGAAATGTACTGTAATTCTGCAAACTGTTAATACATATTTCAATCAATCAAAACACAGGCCTATATATTTTTGTATAATACAAATTAGTGCTGCACAATAAATCGAAAAAACATCAAGATCTAGTTGGCTGTGTGTCCAGTTCATTTTAGTTACTCTGTTTTTGTTTGTTTTTTAAATGAATATTTTCACGGAACATTCGTGCGAATCGTGATCTATCAATTCTTGTGGAGGAAATTGGAGATTTACATTTGAGCAAGAATCGTGCAGCACTAAATACAAATACATTTCGAGCAGTGTTGTTTTCGTCGACTAAAACTAAGACTCGACTACCTTTTTTCACTGACGAAAACTAAATGGAAACTAAATGAAAACTAAGATGTGATGACTAAAACTAAGACTAAATGTATTGACAATTTCGTCAACAGATAAAAACTAGACTAAAATGTTAGGAAGGGACTAGTGGACAAGAGATTCAGTATAAGTCATTTTACACTTGGTTGCATGCTGAAAATAGCAGATCTACAAGCTCACAACGCGTCGCGCTGAGCTTGTAGATCGGCTATTTTCAGCAAGTGTAAAAACAGTCATTACAACGGCATCAAGGCCCTCCAAAATACATTTTAGTCGACTAAATCAACTGTAGATTTAGTCGACTAAAATCTTATGACATTTAGTCGACTAAAACTAGACTAACACTAAAACATTCCAGGTAACTAAAATGTGACTAAAACTAAATTAAAACTATTCAAAAGACTATGACTAAAACTAAAATCAAAATTTGCTGCCAAAAACAACACTGATTTCGAGTGTGTACTAGTGATAAGTATAACTGGCAAAGACTAAGTTGACGCCCCTCCCTGTGCCACGCCGGGCATTAAAGAGTTACAAAAAGTGGAAAAAAAGGAAAAGAGAACTAGGGGGAGGGAGTCTTGACAGCAAACCAGCCGAGGGGCGTATAAATCACTTCGGGAGCGCTCAACAGGACCAGCATGTGTGCCTCTGTCTCTGTAAACCGTGCTTTGCTTTGGTACTACTAGTATTCGGTTCATTCAGCAATCAGCAGCACTTCATCTGAGACTCATGCAATGCAAGTAATCTGCAGAAGAATGGATGCACATCGCTTCTGAAGAGGACAGAGAACTCCTTTAAGTAGCCCTAGAGAGAGGGGACGATATTATTTTGGTTTGGCTGCGGGACACTTTTTGTTCGAAAGGTATCATAGTCTAGAACTTCTTTCAAACAAACCATCCTTTTTTTGCAGCGTTTTTTTTCTCTTCTTATTTTCGGATTGGGTGTCTATTTCTCACGTTGCGCACAATAATGTGGACAAATCAGAGAATGTGCAGTGCGGTTGAGATGGAGGGACAGAGCAGTGAATAGAGCAGAATGTGGCGGGGGGATACTACGGTGGTCTCTTGAGACTCAGTGGAAACCGACGGGGGCGCAACAAGAGATAGCCTAATACAGTGCGTTCAGCCCTGTGCGCTCGAAGCGCTGCAAACCAATGCATACATTTATTTTTTAAATGGGCAGATCTTCCTAGAGAATCTCGCTGATATGCTTTTAATGTATAGCCTACGTTTAAGCCTAAGCTAACCTCTTTTGAGAGGATATATTTCAAGAGCAGGGGGGTAAAAGAAAAACAAATAAGATACAAATTAGCATTATATACAGCCGTCGAGGATCTGGGCTTTCATCTCTGTATGTATCGCGCTGGCAGTAAACTTTATGAACTGATTTGAAGGTTGGTTACTTTTGTTTTGACCGATCGTTTCCAAAAGAGTGAACTTTTGGGGGGAGAGACTCAGAGAGATCGTGCCGACAGACCGCGCTGCAGAGGGGCCGCTGGACCTCGACCGAACCACTGCCCCCGGCCCGGCCCGGCCACCCACCACCAGTCCCCCCTCCGTCCCAGCAAGTGTGTTGTTCGATCCACCCCCAAATTCCCTTCACATTGCAATTCTGGTTCCCGAAGTGGCTCCGAAGTGGTGTTGCGGCTCCTCGTCCCCGGCGGATCCGGAGATCGGAGTCTCTGCGGCGGGAGGAGGCGGCGGCGTCGGGGCTCCCTGCACCGCGCACTGTCCAAAGAGCGGGCGCGTTAAGAGGATGGTTCGACTGGCCGCAGAGCTCTTGCTACTACTGGGACTCCTGCTGCTAACTTTGCACATAACGGTGTTGCGGAGCAGTCCACTGCCGCAAGGAAATGTCACTTTGAGCCTGGAGGAGCAGGAGACTTTACTGACTGAGGTGAGTTGATCTATTCTAAACCAAACCATACTGCAACTGCACAGTTTTGGTTCCCAAACTTTTTCATGTCAAGGACCCCCAAATTGACACTCATTAGCTCGTGGACCCCCATTTGAAAAGATATGCCAGGGCCCCATAAGAGAAGATTTTTATGTCTCTAGCAGTGATTCTCAACCCGTTTCATTTCAAGGACCCCCAGTTTGACATGCATTAGTCTACGGACCCCCATTTAATGACATTTCTATCTCTGGGACCCCCAATTTATATTGTAAAATCAATGTTAATTTAACTCTGAGAGTGTACACATGGAACCAAATGGACCCGTTAGGGTCACACTCTCCGAGTTACAGACCCATAAGTGTCCATTTGGTTCCTAACTATCTCTGGAACTCCCTCAAGTACCCCTGGGGGTCCCCGGACCCCACTTTGGGAACCACTGATCTATTCTAAACCAAACCATACTGCAAACTGCACGGTTTATTGGACTCCACTTCTTCAGTCAACACCAAATCACTTCACAACTAAAGTACAGTGAGTTTTAAGATCTGTAAATGTTTCCCCCCCCAGAATATGGATGCTTGGGTTCGAAGTGGCTAGAGAATTATATATTTTTTCTTCTTATGATCTTATGCTTCTGAAGAGAAAATGATATATACGAAAGAAACGCTTGCCAGCTGATATAAAAGGGTCTTGTTGTGAGGAGCCCTAAATGGTCCCAGATGGTTTCGATAAGATGCTCATATAAGCCTGTGGCTGCAGCAGCAGGTCATATAAAGCCTCCTTTACCCCGATGGTGCTTTTGGAGTCTTTCGAGACTGTGTTAGAAGAAGAAGAAGGATGCTGTCTGTCTCTCTCTATATAGGTTGTCTCCTGGGAATGGCAGTCAGTCAGTGGAGAGAAATGGAAGATGAGGCAGGGTCAGGGGGTCGAGTCCCCCTACACACACCCCTCCATTGTTGGAGGTTAAATGCTAGCTGCGGGCACTTCTCTGTCATCATGGACTCATCACTGTCATCGTCCCCATGCAGCGCTCGGTTGATGAGACAGGGGGGGGGGGGGGGGGGGTACCTCCAGGGGTTAAGATCTGAACCCCCAGTCGTAACCGCGCCCTCCACACGCACGCACGCATGCACGCACGCACGCACGCACGCACGCACGCACGCACGCACGCACGCACGCACGCACGCACACACACACACACACACACACACACACACACACACACACACACACACACACAGCCCTATATATGACTTATCTTAGTTGCGACTAGTGCGATGTCTGTTCTTGCGTATATAATGCACCTTGGTTGAAATGACCTCGGACACACAGTGGAAACAAAGCCTATAAGCAGGTTAAATGATTTGAGAATGAAAGCGAGGTGGCTCAAATGAAAAAAAATAACAGACTGTCATATAGCAAAGATTCACAAGGGTCATGTGATATGTGTTGAAGTTGGTGTATAATTATGACGACATCTGTGTGTGTGTGTGTGTGTGGCTCTCCTCGAAAGTCTGGTTGGCAACAGTTTTTTTGGGGGGGAGTAAATCTTGAAAAAACAAGAGGGTGACCGCACACGCCAATAGCCAGAGTGCCAATATTTTATTAGGACAGCAGGTAAGACGAAAATGAATCTAACGTTTCGGCGGTTAAGCCTTCATCAGGGAATGAGAACACCATAAAGCCAAGGCCGTCACTTGTTAGCATGACGCTGCCTCGGACAGGTTTAATAGTTTAACTGCCCTTTTTAACATCAGAGCAAAGCATGCCTCCAAATCCTGACCCAAAGGCCTCCAAATCCTGACCCAAAGGTTAAGACGGGTTCAGGATCAACAGGCTTCAGCATAGAAGGTGTTAAGCATCCTTCGGCTCTGTATTGATGTATTTTTAGTGTGCCACTGAAATACCATGGCCACTCACGGACCACTGTGTGTGAGCTAATGACACATGGCTTTCATACCTACTGGGCAGGCTTGGCGTGGCTCTTCCTTCCCCTATTAAATGGTTTAATTGGGATGCTGGAACATGATCGGAAATGGAATGTCCGCTCGCCGACCACGCATACAGCAGAGGACGGTTTAGTGCCGTCCTTTTTCTGTCTCTGCTGCGGATGCTGCTCGTCATCATCATCATCATCATCATCATCACCACCGCAGGTTGACCTGAGAGTGCGCAGCAGTGGCGAGCACCGCGTTCCCATTGGATGTCGTGGCATGCGAGGCGAGGAGGGGGAACTATCCCAGGAATTCGCTAAGCATTTGTCACATGGCCAGAATGTTAGATAGAAGCAGCAGGACCAGGATCACGTGGTGGGAGATCTTCCCAAGGAATCCTAGTATACAGTATTACCCTAACCGCGGCAGGGCGGCAGTGGCTCAGCGGTAGAGTGGCCGGTATATAGAACAGCCGGATGGGAACTGCAAAAGGTTCCCAGTTCGTTCCCGGTCTGGTCTCCCCCCAGAGTTAGTGTCGAAGTGTCCTTGAGCAAGACGCTGAAGACCCTAATTGCTCCTGATGTGGAGGAGGTTGCGGCCTTGCACGGTTTCCTCCGGGCATGAATGTGTGTGTGAATGTAATGCACAATCTAAGCGTTTCTGGGTTTTTTTTGCCCACGCTACAAGTTGAAGCCGCGCACTAGCGTCATTTCCATCAACCAGCTGTTTAAAAACCATTTTGGGCGGTAACCCCTTTTGGTGTTAGCATTATGTTATGCTTTAGCTATTGAAAAATAGCAGATCTACAAGCTCGTAGATCTGCTATTTTTGAAAAAAAGAACCACTGACATAGAAACATAGCTTTTTCAGAAAACTGTCAGGATGTAGAAGACATTTTTAGAATCTGATCTCAGGTCAAAATGGGTTAAAAACCTGGAAGAGACGCAGGCCTGGCCTAGGCCGCTTTCTTGACGTTATCATACCCTTTGGATAAAGCGTTATGAATGCACCATTTACCATTAACCCATCCCATCCCACCCCACTGACACTACACGTTAATAAGTGACCTTTATGAGTACATTTGGTTCCATGTTTACACTCGTCTCCGTCCCACCCAAAACTCCACATGCTCCCAACGTCTCCCACTGAGGCCTGAATTGTTTTGTGCTCATGAATGGACTATGCCCTGCACAGTCCATTCCACTGAGGCCATGCTTCACTGGTCCACTACTGAAGACGATGATGTCACCTTTTAGCCAGGGCTTGTCACGGCCCAGGGGGTGTATTGTCATCTCAAGGTGTCATATTTAACCCATTTAGGGCCTGACGTCGACATTTTAAAAATGTTTTCTAAATCATGAAAGTTTTCTATATCAGTGGTTCTCAATATTTCATGTCAAGGACCCCAAAAATGATATGTAATTGGCCGCCGACCCCCATCTGAAAATATGTTGTTCTAGGAACCCCCCCAGAAGCAAATCTTTGAGTTTGAAAATGTTGGCTCTGAAAGAATATATTCAAACATTTGGGCCACACTTTCACGATTTAAAAAAAATAGCAGACCTACAAGCTCGTAGCGCGCCACTCGGTGGCGCACTATGAGCTTGTAGATCTGCTATTTTTCAATAGCTAAAGCATAACATAATGCTAACACCAAAAGGGGTTCCCGCCCAAAATGGGTTAAAGTGCCACTCACAGAGAGACACACAAATGACAGAATGCGGCTGCGTGCACCTGGAGGAAGAGAGCGAGCGAGTGCGAGAGAGAATTTTGTCATAGACTTAGCAATATTAACACTGATTCACAGAGGCTGCTTATTTTTAAGGGTGAGTTATACTTAAATAAGCCTCACAATGAGTCACAGACACAGTGCAAGTGTGTTGTAGATCGGCTACAGTATTGTCATTTTTCAATGTGTGACAACGTCACACAACAATGGTATGCATCGTGTTGTTCGTTCATGGAAATACAGTAGAGTGGAGTTTCATCAATACGTCTAGTTTCCACAGCAAAACTAGCAACTAACTAGCTACTGTCTTTGTTAGCATAATGATGCCTCCGTTGTGTGTGTGACAGAGCAAAATGAGCACGCATGCACCACCACACACACAGTACCACACAGGGGGGAAGGATGCTTTTCTCTTTCACCTAAAAGTGTAAGAGTTGAAAAGCATCTGACACAATGTCCACTGCCTTCATTTCCTGCCAGTCTCCCTGGGGGGGAAGCCCCCCACCTCCCCACCCCCCTCCCTGGCTCCCAATTGAAAATGGAGTCATGCTCCTTTAAGCAGGCCCTCACAAAGTGTAAAAGGGGGGACGCGGGAATACCAGGACGTGCAGTGAGATGTGATGGGGTTGGGGTTCGGGGGGGGGCAGCTTCATTCATTCATGGCTTTTTCAGGATGGGGGGGGGGGCATCCTGGGAGGCCCCAGATGAACTGAGGGAATGGCGTGTCACTTTTGATCTTCAAATTAGAGCACGTCCTATTGGTCGTGGACGAGCTCTGATGAGCAGTATTATAACACAAGCCCTGGCCTGAAGTAGCCTGCCATTAATAAAACATTCACTGACCGTGCGTGGTCAGTCAGGGCTCCATACTGCACTCTACGCCATATCTCTTTGCCGGACATAGCCGATCTACGAGATCGACAAGCTATTCTATTTCTGGCAGAATGTTCATTCCCAGACTATACAGGGATGCTAGGGCTCATGTGGTTGATGATTTTCGTATCACGTGTGTGATTTTTCTTTTACCAAATTTCTTCCATTTCCCTTTTGTCTTCTCAGTGTTTACTGTGTTTTGTTTAATGATTTTATCTTCATCACATCCCTATACTGATAGGACTGCTGTAGGCCAAAGGAATATCCTTTGGCCTACAGCAGTCCTACAGCAGTGGTATACCTAGGGAATGTGTTGGAAGCCATTTGACATCATTTGGCAAACATAAGCAGTCCTCTAGGAACTCATGGAAGGAGATGCAACAGCAATAGATATTAACCGTTTAATGAGTTTCAACTGCCTACAGAAATAAAAGAGCATACTTAGGAGGCAGAACAGTACGCAAGAAAGGCCACAAGCCAGACATGCATGCACGCACGCACGCACGCAGCCACGCACGCACGCACGCACGCAGCCACGCACGCACGCAGCCACGCACGCAGCCACGCACGCACGCACGCACGCACGCACGCACGCACACACACACACACACACACGCACACACCATAATAGTGGTCATGGCTGACAGTTATGTACATTTCTCAAACCAGCAACTTATTGGTAACTTCACAGAAACTGTCCAAGGTGCTGAAATGACCATAAACCTATATTGTCCTCTATATTAATATTTCCAGTTGTAGGCTTTGTCATAATATCTCATCATGTGGACATGTAGTTACTGAGCAGAGCACATCTACTAATGAATCACACTTATTGTCATAGAAGTGACGGTAGCTCCAGTTTATCTTTAGGACAACACACTTTGCTTTGTCAGTTGAACTCTGCTAATAAACAAACCGCAATCATTTACGTTCGGACACTGACATTATGTGATTGTCTACACCATTGTTACATATTTCAGCAGGTCACCAATTTCACCGTAACACCGCCATGCTGGAGTGGCCGAGTGTGAGTGAGCAAGTGGCCGAGATTTGGGATATTGGAATTCAGCTTAGCCCACAGCCCTCCTTTGAGACGAGGTTCACTCTTTCCCGGAGCATTGGGCTTGGTTTTGAGGTTATAATTCTGTTAGGGTATTAAGGTTAGGGTTAGGCATAGTGTTTGTGTCTTTCTGAGGTTAGGGTCAGGGTTAAGGTTCAGGCATAGTTTTTGTGAGGTTAAGGTTAGGCCAGCTCAGTGGCCTTGTGGTTAGGGTGTCCACCCTGGGACTGGGAGGTCGGGGTTCGATCCCGGCCGGGTCATACCAAAGACCCAGTGCCTCCCTGCTTGACACTCAGCATCAAGGGTTGGATTGGGGGTAAATCCCTGCGACATACTAGCATCATGTCCAGGGGGTGTACTTGTACATCATGCTGCCTCACGCTACAGAAACAGGAGATAGGCTCCTGCCCTATGGGCCTCATGGCTACAGAAACAGGAGATAGGCTCCTGCCCCTATGGGCCTCATGGCTACAGAAACAGGAGATAGGCTCCTGCCCCTATGGGCCTCATGGCTACAGAAACAGGAGATAGGCTCCTGCCCTATGGGCCTCATGGCTACAGAAACAGGAGATAGGCTCCTGCCCTATGGGCCTCATGGCTACAGAAACAGGAGATAGGCTCCTGCCCTATGGGCCTCATGGCTACAGAAACAGGAGATAGGCTCCTGCCCTATGGGCCTCATGGCTACAGAAACAGGAGATAGGCTCCTGCCCTATGGGCCTCATGGCTACAGAAACAGGAGATAGGCTCCTGCC
Organism: Electrona antarctica; assembly: GCF_951216825.1. NCBI lineage: Eukaryota > Metazoa > Chordata > Actinopteri > Myctophiformes > Myctophidae > Electrona > Electrona antarctica. Next base: position 3,944,871 of record NC_136791.1, on the reverse strand, counting down.
CTATGGGCCTCATGGCTACAGAAACAGGAGATAGGCTCCTGCCCTATGGGCCTCATGGCTACAGAAACAGGAGATAGGCTCCTGCCCTATGGGCCTCATGGCTACAGAAACAGGAGATAGGCTCCTGCCCCTATGGGCCTCATGGCTACAGAAACAGGAGATAGGCTCCTGCCCTATGGGCCTCATGGCTACAGAAACAGGAGATAGGCTCCTGCCCTATGGGCCTCATGGCTACAGAAACAGGAGATAGGCTCCTGCCCTATGGGCCTCATGGCTACAGAAACAGGAGATAGGCTCCTGCCCTATGGGCCTCATGGCTACAGAAACAGGAGATAGGCTCCTGCCCTATGGGCCTCATGGCTACAGAAACAGGAGATAGGCTCCTGCTCTATGGGCCTCATGGCTACAGAAACAGGAGATAGGCTCCTGCTGGCTACAGAAACAGGAGATAGGCTCCTGCCCTATGGGCCTCATGGCTACAGAAACAGGAGATAGGCTCCTGCCCTATGGGCCTCATGGCTACAGAAACAGGAGATAGGCTCCTGCCCTATGGGCCTCATGGCTACAGAAACAGGAGATAGGCTCCTGCCCTATGGGCCTCATGGCTACAGAAACAGGAGATAGGCTCCTGCCGCTATGGGCCTCATGGCTACAGAAACAGGAGATAGGCTCCTGCCCTATGGGCCTCATGGCTACAGAAACAGGAGATGGGCTCCTGCCCTATGGGCCTCATGGCTACAGAAACAGGAGATGGGCTCCTGCCCTATGGGCCTCATGGCTACAGAAACAGGAGATGGGCTCCTGCCCTATGGGCCTCATGGCTACAGAAACAGGAGATAGGCTCCTGCCCTATGGGCCTCATGGCTACAGAAACAGGAGATAGGCTCCTGCCCTATGGGCCTCATGGCTACAGAAACAGGAGATAGGCTCCTGCCCTATGGGCCTCATGGCTACAGAAACAGGAGATAGGCTCCTGCCCTATGGGCCTCATGGCTACAGAAACAGGAGATAGGCTCCTGCCCTATGGGCCTCATGGCTACAGAAACAGGAGATAGGCTACTGCCCTATGGGCCTCATGGCTACAGAAACAGGAGATAGGCTCCTGCCCCTATGGGCCTCATGGCTACAGAAACAGGAGATAGGCTCCTGCCCCTATGGGCCTCATGGCTACAGAAACAGGAGATAGGCTCCTGCCCTATGGGCCTCATGGCTACAGAAACAGGAGATAGGCTCCTGCCCTATGGGCCTCATGGCTACAGAAACAGGAGATAGGCTCCTGCCCTATGGGCCTCATGGCTACAGAAACAGGAGATAGGCTCCTGCCCCTATGGGCCTCATGGCTACAGAAACAGGAGATAGGCTCCTGCCCTATGGGCCTCATGGCTACAGAAACAGGAGATAGGCTCCTGCCCTATGGGCCTCATGGCTACAGAAACAGGAGATAGGCTCCTGCCCTATGGGCCTCATGGCTACAGAAACAGGAGATAGGCTCCTGCCCTATGGGCCTCATGGCTACAGAAACAGGAGATAGGCTCCTGCCCTATGGGCCTCATGGCTACAGAAACAGGAGATAGGCTCCTGCCCTATGGGCCTCATGGCTACAGAAACAGGAGATAGGCTCCTGCCCTATGGGCCTCATGGCTACAGAAACAGGAGATAGGCTCCTGCCCTATGGGCCTCATGGCTACAGAAACAGGAGATAGGCTCCTGCTCTATGGGCCTCATGGCTACAGAAACAGGAGATAGGCTCCTGCTGGCTACAGAAACAGGAGATAGGCTCCTGCCCTATGGGCCTCATGGCTACAGAAACAGGAGATAGGCTCCTGCCCTATGGGCCTCATGGCTACAGAAACAGGAGATAGGCTCCTGCCCTATGGGCCTCATGGCTACAGAAACAGGAGATAGGCTCCTGCCCTATGGGCCTCATGGCTACAGAAACAGGAGATAGGCTCCTGCCCTATGGGCCTCATGGCTACAGAAACAGGAGATAGGCTCCTGCCGCTATGGGCCTCATGGCTACAGAAACAGGAGATAGGCTCCTGCCCTATGGGCCTCATGGCTACAGAAACAGGAGATGGGCTCCTGCCCTATGGGCCTCATGGCTACAGAAACAGGAGATGGGCTCCTGCCCTATGGGCCTCATGGCTACAGAAACAGGAGATGGGCTCCTGCCCTATGGGCCTCATGGCTACAGAAACAGGAGATAGGGTCCTGCCCTATGGGCCTCATGGCTACAGAAACAGGAGATAGGCTCCTGCCCTATGGGCCTCATGGCTACAGAAACAGGAGATAGGCTCCTGCCCTATGGGCCTCATGGCTACAGAAACAGGAGATAGGCTCCTGCCCTATGGGCCTCATGGCTACAGAAACAGGAGATAGGCTCCTGCCCTATGGGCCTCATGGCTACAGAAACAGGAGATAGGCTACTGCCCTATGGGCCTCATGGCTACAGAAACAGGAGATAGGCTCCTGCCCCTATGGGCCTCATGGCTACAGAAACAGGAGATAGGCTCCTGCCCCTATGGGCCTCATGGCTACAGAAACAGGAGATAGGCTCCTGCCCTATGGGCCTCATGGCTACAGAAACAGGAGATAGGCTCCTGCCCTATGGGCCTCATGGCTACAGAAACAGGAGATAGGCTCCTGCCCTATGGGCCTCATGGCTACAGAAACAGGAGATAGGCTCCTGCCCCTATGGGCCTCATGGCTACAGAAACAGGAGATAGGCTCCTGCCCTATGGGCCTCATGGCTACAGAAACAGGAGATAGGCTCCTGCCCTATGAGCCTCATGGCTACAGAAACAGGAGATAGGCTCCTGCCCTATGGGCCTCATGGCTACAGAAACAGGAGATAGGCTCCTGCCCTATGGGCCTCATGGCTACAGAAACAGGAGATAGGCTCCTGCCCTATGGGCCTCATGGCTACAGAAACAGGAGATAGGCTCCTGCCCTATGGGCCTCATGGCTACAGAAACAGGAGATAGGCTCCTGCCCTATGGGCCTCATGGCTACAGAAACAGGAGATAGGCTCCTGCCCTATGGGCCTCATGGCTACAGAAACAGGAGATAGGCTCCTGCTCTATGGGCCTCATGGCTACAGAAACAGGAGATAGGCTCCTGCTGGCTACAGAAACAGGAGATAGGCTCCTGCCCTATGGGCCTCATGGCTACAGAAACAGGAGATAGGCTCCTGCCCTATGGGCCTCATGGCTACAGAAACAGGAGATAGGCTCCTGCCCTATGGGCCTCATGGCTACAGAAACAGGAGATAGGCTCCTGCCCTATGGGCCTCATGGCTACAGAAACAGGAGATAGGCTCCTGCCCTATGGGCCTCATGGCTACAGAAACAGGAGATAGGCTCCTGCCGCTATGGGCCTCATGGCTACAGAAACAGGAGATAGGCTCCTGCCCTATGGGCCTCATGGCTACAGAAACAGGAGATGGGCTCCTGCCCTATGGGCCTCATGGCTACAGAAACAGGAGATGGGCTCCTGCCCTATGGGCCTCATGGCTACAGAAACAGGAGATGGGCTCCTGCCCTATGGGCCTCATGGCTACAGAAACAGGAGATAGGGTCCTGCCCTATGGGCCTCATGGCTACAGAAACAGGAGATAGGCTCCTGCCCTATGGGCCTCATGGCTACAGAAACAGGAGATAGGCTCCTGCCCTATGGGCCTCATGGCTACAGAAACAGGAGATAGGCTCCTGCCCTATGGGCCTCATGGCTACAGAAACAGGAGATAGGCTCCTGCCCTATGGGCCTCATGGCTACAGAAACAGGAGATAGGCTACTGCCCTATGGGCCTCATGGCTACAGAAACAGGAGATAGGCTCCTGCCCCTATGGGCCTCATGGCTACAGAAACAGGAGATAGGCTCCTGCCCCTATGGGCCTCATGGCTACAGAAACAGGAGATAGGCTCCTGCCCTATGGGCCTCATGGCTACAGAAACAGGAGATAGGCTCCTGCCCTATGGGCCTCATGGCTACAGAAACAGGAGATAGGCTCCTGCCCTATGGGCCTCATGGCTACAGAAACAGGAGATAGGCTCCTGCCCCTATGGGCCTCATGGCTACAGAAACAGGAGATAGGCTCCTGCCCTATGGGCCTCATGGCTACAGAAACAGGAGATAGGCTCCTGCCCTATGGGCCTCATGGCTACAGAAACAGGAGATAGGCTCCTGCCCTATGGGCCTCATGGCTACAGAAACAGGAGATAGGCTCCTGCCCTATGGGCCTCATGGCTACAGAAACAGGAGATAGGCTCCTGCCCTATGGGCCTCATGGCTACAGAAACAGGAGATAGGCTCCTGCCCTATGGGCCTCATGGCTACAGAAACAGGAGATAGGCTCCTGCCCTATGGGCCTCATGGCTACAGAAACAGGAGATAGGCTCCTGCCCCTATGGGCCTCATGGCTACAGAAACAGGAGATAGGCTCCTGCCCTATGGGCCTCATGGCTACAGAAACAGGAGATAGGCTACTGCCCTATGGGCCTCATGGCTACAGAAACAGGAGATAGGCTCCTGCCCTATGGGCCTCATGGCTACAGAAACAGGAGATAGGCTCCTGCCCTATGGGCCTCATGGCTACAGAAACAGGAGATAGGCTCCTGCCCTATGGGCCTCATGGCTACAGAAACAGGAGATAGGCTCCTGCCCTATGGGCCTCATGGCTACAGAAACAGGAGATAGGCTCCTGCCCTATGGGCCTCATGGCTACAGAAACAGGAGATAGGCTCCTGCCCCTATGGGCCTCATGGCTACAGAAACAGGAGATAGGCTCCTGCCCTATGGGCCTCATGGCTACAGAAACAGGAGATTTTCAATAGCTAAATTATAACAATGCTTAAAACACCAAAAGGGGTTCCTGCCCAACATGGTTTAAGGTTATTGTAGCAGTCAATTTATATTGGGGGTTGGGAGGGGGCGGGGCGGGGGTCCCGAGACATTGCCAAAGCATTTCCGGGGGTCCCCGGCCAAAAACGTTGAGAACCCCTGCTTTAAGGCAGTGGTTCCCAAAGTGGGGTCCGGGGACCCCCAGGGGTCCTCGAGGCAGTTCCAGGGGGTCCCCAGCTAAATGATAATTAGGAACCAAATGGACCCTTATGGGTCTGTAACTCAGAGACCCCTAATGGGTCCATTTTGGTTCCATTTGTACACTCAGAGTTGGCAGCGGGGGCAGTGTCTTGAGTGTACAGGGTTTGATGAGGGCCCAGGTTGGGCCGGGCCTTAAGTTTCGGGGCCTGTTGAGAACTCTAGTTCTCGCCAGCTGCCGGGCGCAGCTGCACTACGGGTGGGGAAGGATCAACATATGGAATGTCAGAACAGGTCAGCTCCATATATGGAGATGGAGGTGTGATGTCACAAGGTGTGACCATATATGGAGGCGTGATGTCACGAGGCGTTACCATATATGGAAGTGTGACGTGACACACGGAAATTCAGGTTTTCATAGTAAATGCGACCTACAGTCGCAATAAATATAATAAAGTTGGGAAATGACTATAGTCTGGTTTCCTCTGGCAACCACACTAATGATTATTAATTATGCTTAGTTGCTTACGTATGAGATGACCTAGGCGTAACATGTAAATGGAAAAATCACACCCGTGTGAAGTGAGGGGCGCTCTTACCATCATACATCATCAATCATGCATCACATTCCGTGCTCAACCAATCAAATCATCACAAATGTCATTCCATCACAAGTTGCGTCTTCACTTTTCTGCCCTCCCCTTTGGCTTCGATGTTTGTGTTTACAACACCGACATGGAAAGCTGGGCATAGGAGGGGCTAGCGCCCCTCAAAAAAAACAAAGAAGAAAGAACTAGAATGGACCCTTGTGGAACAAGGGTCCATTGAGCTGGGCTGAAGAAGAGTCCTTACCAACAACAACAACAACAGAAAATGGTCCGTTGCTAGTAGGGTTTAAGTGGTTCAAATTGCTAAGTGATGTATTTTAGCCCGTAGCACTTGCTGTAGCACTTGCCCTAGCCTCGATGACCTTACAGGCAGGCGTATGCATACATACTAGGCTCAACTTATGTAACTTAGATGTAAACATAGCACTCTATAGTGTATACACAACGTAGTTTCATTATATACAGTAGATATTCCACTGTTAGGTTCTTATAGCTTACGTATGATTCATGACCACATTTTATGTATTTTATGTAATTACCATGTTTTTTTTTTTCTCACTTACTGTAAATCGCTCTGGATTTAAGCATCGGCTAAATGCCTAAATTGTAAATTGTATTTCTTTGATTGAGAGCTGGGGTGGTGGAGGGATTATGTTTTAGGGAAAACAGGCCTTGCCTGATCACCCTTTAGTCACAGCTGATGAGCGACTTCAGAAGGGGACTGGAGGGTTGACTTGTCACATGGACGCCTCAAAGCCCCAGAGCCATGCTTCACATGGCTGGTGTTCACATGATTTACGCAGGGAGGCCTAGTGCTTCAACCCAAAAACTATGCTTTTGGGGCTGAAATGACCGAGTCCCAGTGTTCCATATCCTGTTTATCTCGGAGCCATAATTTGTTTGGTCTCGGTCAATAACAGAACATTCTTTGTGGTAATAATTGGAATCTTAATTCCCTGAATGTTTAAATCACTCTCTCTCTCTCGTCCACTGATTTTATGATTTTGTTTATCTTATGAGGTGTATACAGCATTCTTATTTTTATTTGGGTGCACTCAAAAATGTTGAACTCATTTATATTGTAACCTTTGGTCACGATTGAGGCGCAATTATAGATATATAATTATCTAGTTATATGGCCACTAAAAAGATCAATTCATATTTCAAGTTTTGAGGTATCGCATAATAAATGTATGAGCCTGGCTTCACTCACAATGAAAGGGATATGCAGTCGGCTTTTGTGCCTGTCTGTATTTTTTAATATTTGTTTTTCTGCCTTTTATTGATAGTATCAAGTGAAGACGGACAGGAAAGAGGGAGAGAGAGACATGCAGCAAAGGTCGTCATGAACGTGACTAAAACTAAATGAAAACTATTCAAGAGACCAGGACTAAAGTTAACCCATTTTGGGCGGGAACCCCTTTAGGTGTTAGCATTATGTTATGCTTTAGCTATTGAAAAATAGCAGACCTACAAGCTCATAGCGCGCCACCGAGTGGCGCGCTATGAGCTTGTAGGTCTGCTATTTTTGAAAAATCGAAGAACGACTGACATAGAAACATAGCTTTTTCAGAAAACTGTCAGGATGTAGAAGACATTTTTAGAATCTGATCTCAGGTCAAAATGGTAAGTAGCCTTGCCGAGCCATGAGGCCCATAGGGGCAGGAGCCTATCTCCTGTTTCTGTAGCGTGAGGCAGCTTGATGTACAAGTACACCCCCTGGACATGACGCTAGTATGTCGCAGGGACTTACCCCCAATCCAACCCTTGATGCTGAGTGTCAAGCAGGGAGGCACTGGGTCCCATTTTTTAGAGTCTTTGGTATAAATATCAAAATGGGCTAAATGAAAATTTGCTGTCAAAATCAACACTGTGTGTGTGTGTGTGGGGGGGGGGGCTTTTAACGTCCACCACGCGACGTGACTGAGCTGACACTTTCTGTCTGTGACTGGGACCACCGCAACGGTACTGCAGTGCTGCCTGCCTGCCATATTCTCAGGCCTCTCTGCCTCTCTCTCTCTGCCCCGGCCTCTCTCTGCCTCTCTCTCTCTGCCTCTCTCTGCCTCTCTTTCTCTGCCTCTCTCTGCCTCTCTGCCCCGGCCTCTCTCTGCCTCTCTCTCTCTGCCTCTCTCTCTGCCTCTCTCTGCCTCTCTGCCCCGGCCTCTCTCTGCCTCTCTCTCTGCCTCTCTCTGCCTCTCTGCCCCGGCCTCTCTCTGCCTCTCTCTCTCTGCCTCTCTCTGCCTCTCTCTGCCTCTCTCTGCCTCTCTCTCTCTGCCCCGGCCTCTCTCTGCCTCTCTCTGCCTCTCTCTGCCTCTCTCTCTCTGCCCCGGCCTCTCTCTGTCTCTCTCTGCCTCTCTCTGCCTCTCTCTCTCTGCCTCTCTGCCTCTCTCTCTGCCTCTCTCTCTCTGCCTCTCTCTGTCTCTCTCTGCCTCTCTCTGCCTCTCTGCCTCTCTCTCTGCCTCTCTCTCTCTGCCTCTCTCTGCCTCTCTCTCTCTGCCTTTCTCTGCCTCTCTGCCTCTCTCTCTGAGCGGATGCTGGGAGCACGGGTGGGGAGTTTGTACTGAGGGGTGAATGCGTGAGTAAGAGGCCTGCATTCTTGGATTCTACTTTTGTTTCTACTTGGCCTTTTCTGTTGTCTTTCGCATGATCAGGTAAAGTTATCCTTTTCGTTATTTCGCTGGATTGTGAAGTTACGCGGCTGTTTGGCGTGACTTGGGAAGAGGCTTGGGGGGGGGGATGGCGTCTCAAGGGACGCCGTCTCTGTCCATTAAGCATGGAGTTCGGCTGGTACCTCAGCCTAATGTTATGGTGGAAGAGGTTTTGTTGGCTGTCGGAGAATTGATTGAGCACGCTAACCTTGAATATGCATCGCGCATGAATAAAGGTGTTATCGTGTTTGTGAAAGAGGAAAGATATGTGCATCAACTTGTTGCGAGCGGCGTGTTTATACGTGACCTGTTTGTGCAGGTTTCCCCGCTGTATGCACCCTCTACGAGAATTATAGTTTCAGGTGTACCGCCGTTTATTCCAAACGAGCTGTTAGAGCAAGAACTCAAACGCTTTGGCAAGTTTTCCAGCCCACTCAAGGCTGTAAGTCTCGGGTGTAAAGACGCGAAGCTAAAGCATGTCCACTCACTTCGCAGACAAGCATACATGTTCCTCGATTCTCCTACACAGGAGTTGGAGGTGTCATTCAAAGTGAAATATGACAACAGTCATTATATGGTCTATGCTAACGGTGGCAACATGAGATGTTTTGAGTGCGGGATGTTTGGACATAAGCGTCTTGCGTGTCCGCGAAAACAAAGAGCCGAGGCTACAGCAGTAGCAAGGCAGGCTATAGCCAGGGCACTGAGGGCAGCCGCGGCTGCGGCCCCGCCCCCTGATAATGATGACGTTAGCGCAGCAGACGAGCAGCCAGTGATAGAACAGAATGATGTTATTATCGCGGCAGACGAACAGCCAGCGGTAGAACAGGATGATGTTGTTAGCGTGACAGATGAGCAGCCAGTGATAGAACAGATTGATGAGACACAAGGATCAGCAGATGAGGCTGAAGTTGTGAGTCAGTCTTCACAGTTGACACACTCGCAAATTGAAGCGGACGTGGCTAAGGCTAATGCTGGTGCTGGCACCAACGTAGGTGCCTCTACAAGCTCCTCAGAGGAGGGACTGTCAGTGCCTAGTAGTAGCCCTAGTGATGCAGTGACAGGAGGAGGCAACACCTCCTTGTCAAACAGTCAGCAGAACAGTGAAGTGGAGATGGAAGAGGAGGAGTATGATGAAAGTGAGCCAGAAAGTGAAACTGAAAAAGAATCCAAGGGGGGGAGAAAAAACGAGTTTTACTCCTTGGATGAAATAAATGATTTTCTGGACGAGACATTTGGGAAATCTGTTAAAGTAAATGACTACTTTCCTAATATAGAAAAGTTCATAAGGAGTGTTAATGTCTTACAGAAAACAGTTGGGACTGACTTATTGGATGAAAGAAAGAGGTTTCGTCTGAGGAAGTTTGTAACTTCTGTGAATAAGGTAGTGGAAGCACCCACAAAGAGGGCAGGAAAGAGGGCTGCTGCCCTCAAGAAGAAAAAGTAAATCATGCATCACAAGGGGTCTTGCTCACTCTTGAGCTTGTTTCTACTGATCTCTATTTCTCTGCACTCTTGTTTTCTGATGGGGGGGCTTAAGATAGGTTCTTTGAATATGAATGGAGGGAGGGACAGGCATAAGAGGGCTCTAATAGCAGAGATAGTAGAGCAGAAGAGAATTGATGTGCTTTTTTTGCAGGAAACTCACAGTGATGAGGAAAATGAAGTAGACTGGGGCCTGTTTTGGAAAGGCTCCTCTTTTCTAAGTCATGGTAGTAATGTCAGTGGAGGCGTTGCAGTTCTCTTTTCAGACAAATTAAATGTGAATATTTTATCTAAAGAAGAGCTTGTAAAGGGGAGGGTGGCAGTGGTCAGAGCAGAAGTTGAGGGGTGTGTGTTCTGCTTTGTCAATGTTTATGCCCCTAACCAAGGTTCAGAGAGAATAACTCTTTTTAATAAACTGAAAGACGGGCTAGCCATGAATCAGGACCTCAAAATTGTTTCCGGTGACTGGAATTGTACGACAGATTTTACTCTCGACCGTATGAGCGAGGAGCCGCACTTACAGTCATCAGTCAGTTTGAAAACCACAATTAGCCACTTAGAATTAGTAGATGCATGGAGATTGAAACACGAAAAAGCAAGGCAGTACACATGGATTAAGATAGTGGATAACAGGGTGAGTGCAGCTAGACTGGACAGGATATACATATCAGAAAGGCTCAGAGGTCAGCTGACTAGTAGTTGTATTAGTCCAGTGGGGTTCAGTGATCACCATCTAACTACTGTATGTCTGAGTCTTTCTTCTGGAGAAAAAGTTAATAGTTACTGGCACTTCAACACAAAACTGTTGCAAGATACAACCTTTTGTCAGAATTTTAAAACTTTTTGGTCAATCTGGACTCAGAAAAAAAGTGACTTTGAGTCATTGAGCATGTGGTGGGAAATAGGGAAAGCCCAAATCCGTGTTTTTTGCCAGCAGTATACATCTTACACTACAACTAACACTAGGGAAGTGATGGATAAGTTGGAAATGGAAATAAAGAACATTGAAAGTGGACTACACTCTGACACAAGTTCCAATGATGAGACTTTGCTTCAGAAAAAAAGACTGGAGCTTAATTCCTTTATGAGGGAGAGAGTAAAGGGAGCTCTCGTTAGAGCTCGTTATACGACAATTAAGGACATGGATGCTCCAAGTTCGTTCTTTTTCAACCTGGAGAAGAAGAAAGCAAAGGGGAGGCAGATGTCCTGTCTAAGACTGCCAGATGGCAGGGTTTCTACAGACTCTGGTGAGATGAGGAGATGTGCTGTTGACTTCTACACAGCTCTATTCGGAGCGGAGCCGTGTGAGGAGCAGTGCCAGTCAGAACTTTTGGAAGGTCTAGTCAAGCTCACGCCCAGGGAGAGAGCTGACCTGGATAGGAACCTGTCTTATGAAGAACTGACCACAGCAGTCGGACAGCTAGCTGCTGGCCGAGCGCCAGGGTTAGACGGGCTGCCCATTGAGTTTTACAAGGCTTTCTGGGAATGTATGGGACATGACTTTCATGGAATGATGCTGGAATGCTATCAAAACGGCTCGCTGCCACCTTCATGCAGGAGAGCAGTTCTCTCGCTCCTCCCCAAAAAGGGAGACCTAGCCCTCCTAAAGAACTGGAGACCTGTAGCATTACTGTGCTCGGACTACAAAGTGCTCTCCAGGGCGCTGTCCAACAGACTGAAGGACCACCTAGGTGTATTAATACAACCAGATCAAACTTATTGTGTACCAGAAAGGACTATTATGGACAATTTGTTTTTAATTAGGGATGTGTTAGAGGTTTGCAAGTCACATGACATAAATGTTGGGGTCTTATCAATTGATCAGGAGAAGGCTTTCGACAAAGTCGACCATGGTTATCTTTTCTCCACCTTGAGTGGCTTTGGTATTGGGAAGAGTTTCATAAAATGGATAGGCTTGCTGTACGAGGATGCAAGCTGCATGGTTAAGGTGGGAGGTGGGTTGAGCAGACCTATACCAGTCAGCAGGGGGATCAGACAGGGGTGTCCCATATCCGGTCAGCTCTACAGCATTGTTATAGAACCACTTTTATGTAAATTCAGGAGCACTCTTAATGGCTTATCTCTGCCCGGAATGACCCAAAGTCCCCCTTATGTTGTCTCAGCTTATGCTGATGATGTAAGCATCTTTATTAAGAACCAGGAGGATATAGAAGGAATAAAAAAATGCCTTGACATGTATCAAAAAGCTTCATCAGCTAGGGTGAACTGGGGGAAGTGTGAGGCCCTACAGGTGGGGCACTGGAGAGGGGAGGTGGTTCCCAACCTGCCCGGAGGTCTACAGTGGGGAAGGCAGGGGATGAAGTTTCTGGGAGTTCACTTAGGTGCGGCAGAATATCAGGAAAAGAACTGGGAGGGAGTGCTGGAAAAAGTGCGTGTCAGGCTGTCAAAGTGGAGATGGCTCCTACCCCAGCTATCTTTTAGGGGGAGGGTCTTGGTCGTGAACAACTTAGTTGCATCTATGCTCTGGCACAGACTGATTGTTCTACCTCCACCCAGGGGCCTAATAGAGGAGGTGCAAAGATTGTTGGTCGACTTCTTCTGGGCCGGGCAGCATTGGATAAGGGCTGCAGCTCTGTACCTTCCAGTGGAGGAAGGTGGACAAGGCTTAATAGACATTTCCTCGCGAGTGTCTGCTTTCAGGCTTGAAGCAGGCCAGAGACTGCTGTATGACTGTGGGGCAAGGTGGCTGGGCACAGCCAGCCTAATATTAAAGAAGGCCGGTCGCCTGGGCTACGACAAACAGCTGTTCTTATTGAACCTGAACGAGGCGGACACTACAGGACTTACACCGTTCTATGTCTCAGTCCTTCAAGCGTGGCAGGTTCTTCAGGCCTCCAGGGACCCTGGTGACATACCTGGGATGTGGATTTTCGAGGAACCACTGTTCTTCAATGACTTTTTAAAGACTGAAACGCTGTCATCACCCAGTCTGAGGGCTGCTCTACGAGAGGCAGGCTGTGTCAAGCTGGGGCACCTGCTGAAAGCCACACAGACATCCGTGGATGTGCTGGGGCAGATGGCCAACATCAGATCCTCAAGGCTCTTGTCGAGGATAGTTCGAGAGGTCCGTGGTTCCTTATCGGAGCCCCTAAGAGTGTTTGCTGAAAACCGTGACAACTCTGATCAATGGGATGATGACTGTGTGTACAGTTTCCCATCTCTAACTGTCACTCCGGCTGTTGGGGAGTGGCAGGAGGGGGAGGACCAACTTCTCTCATTCAAAACCCCAAAACTGGGACAATTCAGTGAGATGGAAAAAAAGGAGGCCTATCACATCTGTGTTAAGGTCTCACATGCACGCTCGTTGACGGGGTACAGAGCATCAAGGTGGGCTGGGGTTTTCGGCCCGGACTCTTCCCCGAAGGGTTGTTGGAGGTCGTTGTACAAGAAAAAAAAAGGAAAAAAAAATACTCTGTATCTTATTCATGTACTGCGTAGCTGATTGAGGGTGGAACAATTTTTGTTTTTTACCTTTCTGTAACGAAATGAGCTGATTTGGAAAGCTGTGGTTTTAATAAAGAGCTTTTAAAAATCAAAAATCTCTCTCTGCCTCTCTCTCTCTGCCTCTCTCTGCCTCTCTCTCTCTGCCTCTCTCTGCCTCTCTCTGCCTCTCTCTCTCTGCCTCTCTCTGCCTCTCTCTCTCTGCCCCGGCCTCTCTCTGTCTCTCTCTGCCTCTCTCTGCCTCTCTGCCTCTCTCTCTGCCTCTCTCTCTCTGCCTCTCTCTGTCTCTCTCTGCCTCTCTCTGCCTCTCTGCCTCTCTCTCTGCCTCTCTCTCTCTGCCTCTCTCTGCCTCTCTCTCTCTGCCTTTCTCTGCCTCTCTCTCTCTGCCTCTCTCTGCCTCTCTCTCTCTGCCCCGGCCTCTCTCTGCCTCTCTCTCTCTGCCTCTCTCTCTCTGCCCGGCCTCTCTCTGCCTCTCTCTCTCTGCCCCTATCTGCCTCTCTCTCTCTGCCTCTCTCTCTCTCTCTGCCCCTCTCTGCCTCTCTGCCCCCGGCCACAAAAACACTGGGTAAAAAAGAAAGAAGCAAAAACAAGGCACAAGATTGATGGCTGTCTTTGATCTTATTTTCTGCCACCCCAGAATGGATGATTGCCGGCTACTTATAGCTGTCTGTCCAATTGTGGAGTAATTGCTCCTTCTGTGCATATGTGACAGGGGACATATGCCTCCTCAGGGCCGTCCCTTTGGGACGTATTTACAACCCCTCGTCAGACGACGACGGGAGTGTTTTTCTGTCTACCCAGAAGGAAGGAGAAGCAATTATTTTTGCAATGTTTGCTCAGGTTTCTGTCTATAGAGCCCCGGCCATGGACATGGACTCGGAACCCGTCTGGGCTGACATAGTTCTTTTCTAACAACCAGTGCATGCAAAGAATCATAACATGCTATATATGTCCACTACATAATACTATGGTAAAGAAGTCGAACTTTCTGTTGGTTAAAAATGGAGCAAAAACATTTAAAAACAGCTACGTGACATACATAGGTCCTGAGTATAGGCCTTCCTTTAGTGGTTTTATGGTCTGGAGGAAGCAGACAGCAGCAAATGTCTGTTGTTTGTCCTGCGTTTACATTACAGGCCGTAGGTGTTTCAGTGCCTCTGTCTGTCTGGCTGTGTTTGGGACATTTGACAATTAAGACTGTCCACAGGATGTAATATGAAGAAGAAGGTGCATTTATATAGTGCCTTTATCCAAGGCGCTTTACATAGATTGTGCATTACATTCACCCATTCACACACACATTCATACACCGAAGGCAGCGGAAACCATGCAAGGTATCAAGCAGCACATCAGGAGCAATTAGGGGTTCAGTGTCTTGCTCAAGGACACCCGGGTTCGAACTGGCAACCTTGCGGTTACCATCCGGCCACTCTACCCCCTGAGCCACCGCCATTGCCGTCATTGCCACATGAATGAACCCCATGCCAGCATGAGATGTCGGTCTAATGTTGCTGAGCTGGTAGATCGACTTTGGATCTTGAGGGACATACTGACTCGTATAGTTAATATTAAGTAACTATTTACCGAATTCTGTGAGAAGGAGATCTTTATATCAGAAACATTGTTATCCGTGATGGGGAAACTGGAATAACTTCAACTGTGTCACAGCACAGGTTTACAGGTGGATAAAAAGGGGGGTAAAATGATTACTTGTAGGCGCTCCCATCATTTGCAGTTCAGGAAAGGGGAAAATAAAAGAGATAGGAAGAAAAACACCTTTACACAAACTGACTGAAAAACACCTTTACACAAACTGACTGAAAAACACCTTTACACAAACTGACTGAAAAACACCTTTACACAAACTGACTGAAAAACACCTTTACACAAACTGAAGAAAAACACCTTTACACAAACTGAAGAAAAACACCTTTACACAAACTGACCTTTATTCAATTGCTCTTTCAGTTCCGTTGTGCTTTGCATAAGGATGTCTGAGACTGAGTTATCGCGCAATCATAAACGCACTTCCCTAAAAACAAATTAGTTTCCGCAAATGTTTGATCCTTCAAAACAGCGGTTTTCAACCCTTTTCATATCAAGGCTCATTATTTATTCAGCATTTGAGCCACGGACCAACATTCGATGACATTTAGCCTCTCAGACCCAAAACTAAAGAATACTTTGTTATTGTTGGATGAAAATTTGGCAACATCTTGGTACCAAGATGTAATGCAGATGTTGAATTTAGCTCTTTAGGGCTTACGGGTCCATTTGGTTTCATTTTACACTCTCAAGAGTTAACAATCTGTAAGGGTCCATTTGGTTACCAACTCTCCATCATTTAGCTGGGGAGGACCACCTGGAACCCCCTCAAGGACCACTGCTTTAAAACCTGCTGCTTTAAAATAACGAAATAATGCAATTAATAACGTAGCCCCATCATGTCCTTCTTTTCTGTACAGAACAATATCAATGTAAAAAGCAGCTCGTCTGCCCAGCTGGCCCCTGAGGACCGGAGGTCTGGTCCAGAGCACCGGTCAGCAGCCCAGCGGCCCGGCGGTACCCTGCCTTGGGGCCAGGGTGCTGCTGGGGGCAGCCTGCAGCGGGACGGGCCCGGCGCCTTCCTGCTGGACCTGCACAACTTCCCTGACTTCTCCAAAGCGGACATCAATGGACAGAATCCAAACATACAGGTAGCCAGCTTCGCGCTCACACGCGCATGTGTGTTTGTGGGTGTGTGTGTGTGTGTTGTGTGTGCGTGCATGCACGCTAGGGATCAGTGGTGGAAAGTAACTAACTACCGGTAAGTACATTTACTTAAGTACTGTACTTAAGTACAATTTTGAGGTATTTCTACTTTACTTGAGTATTTCCAATTTCCAATACTGTGGATGGTGCGCGCATGTGTGCACCTGCATGTGTGTGTGTGTGTGTGTGTGTGTGTGTGTGTGTGTGTCTCCACCTCTCTGCAAGACATGGCTACTCAAGCACACAGGACAGGAAGAGCAAACAGGAAGGGTCAGAATAGCTTGGTGCACATCGCTACCCCCTTTCTCTCCCTCCATTCCTCCCCGGTCTCCTTCCCTCTCCCTCTCTCTCTCCCTCTCTCTCTCTCTCTCCCTCTCTCTCTCTCTCTCCCTCTCTCTCTCTCTCTCCATCCCCCTTCACACTCTCTCCGACTCCGAGCGAGCGCGGCTCAAGATAGACGCTGAGGTCAAATCTCACGTCCATCATAATGACAGCTGAAAGGCAGACACTAACCACCACCAATGCCTCACTGCTAACCCAATGTGCAGGGAGGGCTGACTGCAGCTTATGTAAATGTGTGGCGAAGCCCTTCGCCCCGTAAGTCCCCTCAGTGTGCAGATGGCTGGAGCAACCGCTGCCATGTTTAACCCATTTTGACCTGAGATCAGATTCTAAAAATGTCTGTTTGAAAATGACAGTTTTCTGAAAAAGCTATGTTTCTATGTCAGTCGTTCTTCGATTTTTTGAAAAGTCGTGAAAGTGTGGTGCAAATATTTGAATATATATTTCAGAGCTTGTAGATCTGCTATTTTTTTTTAAAGTCGTGAAAATGTCTATTCTTTCACAGTGAACGTGATAATATCTTTGTTCTGGGGCACCCCTGATATTTTCAGATGGTGGGGGTCGGCCGGCCACTTCACATGAAATAGTTTGAGACTGACATGTCGAGACATTTAGAAGACGTTGTGTAGAATCTGGCCTCAGTCCTCAATGGGTTAAATCATTCCCAGTGTTTAATCCGGCGAAGGGGCTCTCCTCCTTTTCCCATTTCTGAGAGCATCTCACTGCTAAGTCCCAGCACGGACAAAGTGAATTAACATCTCAAGATGTGGGAAGAGAGAGCAGGGCAAGCAATTGAGCAAGAGAGTGAGGGTCTGGGTGAGAGGGTGGTGGTGGTGGTGGAGGGTGGAGGGGACCTCTTTGATCCTGGGATTCATCTGGCTTTCATGGTCTGGAAGAGGCTGAGCAGCCCTTTGAACTCACTGTTTAGGTGGAGAGAGCCAGGGAGTAGGTGGGAGGGTGGCTGTGCACCAGAGTGGAGGTCTCTCCCCCCCCACCCCCCACCCCACCTCATCTGTGAGGCACATGTGTTAGGACATGGAGGGAAGGGGGGGGGGGGCTATTGGCAACAGAGGGGATCAGAAAGTGTCACCCGCCCCCTCTAGGCTTGTCCCCTTGTAGTCGAATAATCAATTAATTGGTCGGTTTGGTCTTAAGTCAACCGCGCGCGCGCACACAGATGGACTCACACACGCACGCACGCACACACGCACGCACAGTCGCACACACACGCACCCAGAAGAATTTCTCTCCAAATTATTGTCATGGTGCGATTCAAGACAAGTATAGGACCCAAAATGCTGAACAGACAGGCAGGAGCAGAGAAGGTCGAATTCAAGTATTTATTAGGTTCATGTGTTTGGTCCGACGGAGCAAACCTCAAACCCTCACCCTAACCCTAACCTCCCCCGGGGCAGCACACCTAAACCTAACCCCAACCCTCTCCCGACCCCCAACGCACCTTCGAACCAATGCTCCGTCGGACCATAGTATGCCTCCCGTATTTATTATGCTGAAAACACTAGGTGAACAGAACACCATAACAAACATCTATACTCAAGCAGGGAAGATATAATAGGGATTAGGGAACATAAGGAACTGAGGGTTTAAGTAGACACAGGGATAACAATACACAGGTGAACAGAAGTAACAATCAACACAGGGATTGGCTGGGAGACTTAACAGGACACAGGAGGAGAAAACTAGTAATCACAGCCTGGGAGGTGCGACAACACAGGCAAACAACAACTAGGCAACACAGGAAACACCATAGAGCGTCGCAGTCCCGCCCCCTCGAGAGACCCGGGAAATAAATCCCTGTTCATTTTCCTCCATAGACTTTTCAGAAAGTATTTATTTAAAGACGTTTACGCCGCGGACAAAGCCAACTCTTGTCGTGACAAATCATGACAATAAACACAATGTTTTGGGCCAAACAAAGAATTAGAAAGTAGAAAAAATCGGCAGGTTACAACACTTTTTTTGTTGTTTTTCTTCTTTGTAATTATTTGTTTGGTCCAAAATATTGTGTTTGTTGTCATGATTTGTCACGACTAAAAGGTCTTTAAATAAATACTTTTTGAAATGTCTATGAGGAAAATGCATTGGGATTCATTTCCTGGGCCTGGCGTCGTCATGAAAGGGGGCGGGACTGGGCCTGGCGTCGCCATGAAAGGGGACGGGACTGGGCCTGGCGTCGCCATGAAAGGGGGCGGGACTGCGACGCTCTATAGGACATCACTACATAATAAAAGTATACAGTACAGTTCATGACTTGATTTGATTTTTATTTGGATCTCTTTTAGCCTTTCGGCTAATCTTCCAAGAGTCCAGAAATAAATTAGAACATTACAGAATACATTATATTACATTACAAAATAGTACATTGCATTTCAAAAATACATTTCAAATTGCACTGATGCAACAGCGAGTCAAATATTACAGCGTAACAAAAATACCTATACCTCTAATCCTCAACTCATACAACCACTCATACAACCGCACGCGCGCACACACACACACACACACACACACACACACACACACACACACACACACACACACACACACACACACACACACACACACACACACACACACACACACACACACACACACACACACACACACACACACACACACACACACACACACACACACACACACACACACACACACACACACACACACACACACACACACACACAGCATAATGCCTGCCCACAGACAGATACAGTTCATTCACCTATCTATAGTGGACTATGCATGGCAGGGTCGTCCTCTTCCCTGAGCCAGCTGAAAACCTGACCGCATACCAACACAGAAACTACAACTAAAAAAACAAAGCTAAACAGAAATCACAACATAATAGTGAATCAATAAAAGCAATCCCAGCTATAATGATGAGTTCCATAATAAATTGAACTGCCCTAAAAATAAAAGATTGGCTTCCCATACTAGTTTTTATTTTTGGTAGAACATAAATGACAATTATACTGTATAGAAGCATCTCTTCTCCTGCGTTAACTCTCTGTGTGTTCCTTCCTGAACCTATAGGTGACCATCGAGGTGGTGGACGGCTTGGAGGGCTCTGAGCCAGAGAAGGGTCTCCTAAAGGAGAACAAACCCAACTGGGCTGCTACCAACTGGAGAAACTGGTGGCCGCACACCTCCTCTGCCTCTTCGGCCTCCTCCGCCGGCGCCTCCTCCTCCTCCTCCGCCTCGGCCTCCACTCCCCATCGGACCCAGGAGGACCAGGACCAGGCCTTCGGGACCAAGTCCGAGGACAGCAACTTCCTCCGTCCCCTGGGAGACTGGGACAGGAGAGGAGGCACGGGAGGAGGAGGCAGCAGCAAGGCTCAGACAGAGTATGGTGAGTGTGAGTGTGTGTGTGTGTTACCCGAGTACTGTATTTGTGCCTGTTTGCGTGCTGAAAATAGCCGATCTACAAGCTCACAACGCGTCGCACTGCAACCAATTGTAAAAAAGACTCGTGTCTTTTACGTATACCTGATCTCTTCATGTCCACTAGTCCCTTCCTAACATTTTAGTCTAGTTTTTATTTGTTGACGAAATTGCCAATATATTTAGTCTTAGTTTTAGTCACCATAGCTTAGTTCTCCATTTCGTTTTCGTCAGTGAAAAAAGGTAGTCGACGAAAAATTTTCGTCATAGTATTGAATCAAAATCAAAGTATTGAATCAACACTGGTACCGTCCGTAACTTTGTTTCTGGTCTTTTTGAGTAGTGCAACCACTCCAAGGAACAGCAATGTCCGTGTTAACCTATGTGACTTTAACCTATGTGACTTCTATGTGACTTTAACCTATGTGACTATGTGACTATGAGTAGCAGTAGGGGCAAAAGTGGCGCTGTTGTGGGGAGGAGGGGAGTTGCACCACTCAGTTCACACGGGTGTGATTTCTTTTTTTTTACACCGGAAATGAGTGTACACTGAGTGAGCAAGTCATATATACCATTTACTCGGGATCCAGGGGCTCTCATTTGGACGCCGGTGGACACAGCGTTGCCACAGACTGGGGCATAGTCTGATGTGGAATCTGTAATTTGCAGATTTGCTGATTCAAGCTGTCACCATAATAAGTACAGTCATTCCAGCCCGGCCTCTGGGAGCCCTTGATTGAAGCCTTTAACACTCTTTTATGAGACAGATTCCTCTGCGGTGCGGCCCTGGCTATGTGACACAGTTTAAACGCCTCCCCGACATCAAAGTCCCACAGCCGGAACGGGGCCAGGAGAGCAGCGATGTGGAGGCTGCCGTACTCCTTCTCACAAGCCTCTCCAGAGAGAGGAAACCCCGCAGATAAATCTGCTACGGAAGAATTCACATTCATTCTCGTTTTACAGTATCCCGTCCTCTCCGTGTCGCAGCATGCCCAAACCAACATGGTTGAACAGGAATGCATGGGCGATTCCATCCACTCCGCTTATGGCTGCTAGGAATGAGCTTTCGTCAAACTGCTTCTTGTCAATGTCAAAACCGTTGACCACCGTTTAGTGCATTTGGCTTATCAACTACGGTGAACTCCAGGCCTGTCTAGGTTCCACGGCCACGCCAGTGGACCAGAACATATTTTATCCTTGTTTTTTTCTCATGGTTTGTAAACGTTATAATAGTCAGAAATGCACGCTGGGCGGTGTTGGTGGACTGTCAATCAAACATGTTGCGTTCGCTCAATTGTGTACGACACGTTTAGCTAAACAGCAAGTTGCTCCTTGTCTTGCTATGCTCGGATGAGCTGCCAACAGCTCGTTGGCCATCATACTGTACATGCAGAGAGAGGGTTGAAGAGGTGGAGCTAGATCGCAATCTGGCCTCGCATTCATCTAAAAATGCTCATAATGAGGGGCAGATGTTGGTGCGTGTGTGTATGCGTTGCGTGTCAACTTGTGGACATTTATTCTGCTCATTATTAATGGGGTCAATATTGCTTTCAAGATTTTTGAAGGGGGATCGGAAGCCTGGATTGATCGCACTGTAGCTGCTTCCATGCATATACATCCATTACAGTGATCTGCCCACCGGTCATTAGAGTTAAAGAGGATTTCTTACCTTCAGGCCCCATTTTCTTTTTAACCCATTTTGGGGGCGGGAACCCCTTTTGGTGTTAGCATTATGTTATGCTTTAGCTATTGAAAAATAGCAGATCTACAAGCTCGTAGCGCGCCACCGAGTGGCGCGCTACGAGCTTGTAGGTCTGCTATTTTTGAAAAATCGAAGAACCACTTACATAGAAACATAGCTTTTTCAGAAAACTGTCAATGTAGAAGACATTTAGAATCTGATCTCAGGTCAAAATGGGTTAAGTATATGAACAACAGATAGACCTACTGCTGGCAGTGTGCCATTATCTCAGAGCAGGTTCTGTACAAATCTGTAGCAGTGGATAGAACTTCAGTCTCGCAGTTGTAATCTGCCAAATGCTCCCTGACTGTCTGTGCCATCAATTTAGCCCCTCTAGAAAGGGCACGATCACAATAGGTCAGTCAGATGGGTTCACTGGCTCTCTAGAGCAGGGGTGGGCAACTTTGACGATGGAGAGGGCCGCTATATTTCCACACTAGGGCCATATATTACTGTCGTAGCAAAAATAGATGATCTATAAGCTCAAAACACGTCACGCTGCGACACGTTTTGAGCTTGTAGATCGGCTATTTTTGCTATATTTGAATTGAAATCTTGAATAATTTGTTGCTATTTTTGAATTGGAATCCTGAAAATTAACATTTTTACGTAATTTCAAATACCTTTAATTATACTGTGTTGAGCAATGAGCTACTAATTTAGACTGAAGTAATTAAAGCGGGTCATGTTTGCATGTTGTGGAGTTGTAACAGCTAAAACCAATATTATATCAGTTTTCTGACATTAACCTGAGGGCCACATTAAGTGAAGGTGGGGGCCGCATGTGGCCCCCGGGCCGCCAGTTGCCCACCCCTACTCTAGAGGACACTGGTGGGGCTTTTAGATTCATAAGGTGGTCATTCTCTCACTGGACATGATAAAAAAAACCACTCGTTGGAACTGAGCATCACTCTTGCTCTCACACTAGACATGACATGTTCGCTTGCTATACAAGCTCATAACGTGTTGATGTCGATCGGCTAGTTGAACTTAAAATTCAACTCGCAAAAAAAAAGGCAAAGAAGTTTAGAGATAAGGGCCCCAGATGCCCTTACACTTGTTTGGTCCTAGTATGTGTGTGTGTGTGTGTGTGTGTGTGTGTGTGTGTGTGTGTGTGTGTGTGTGTGTGTGTGTGTGTGTGTGTGTGTGTGCACGTGTGTGTGTGCGTACACTGTACATTGCACAGACTTCTGGTATGTGGTTTAATGTCGAAGGTAACTTTTAGCCTGCCCACAATCACACAGCCTTAAAATGATGTCCTGTGGTTCCCAAATGGTGGGCCGAGGGACACCGGTCTACCGGGAGACACTGGTGTACCGGGAGACACTGGTCTACGGGGAGACACTGGTCTACCGGGAGACACTGGTCTACGTCTACGGGGAGACACCGGTCTACCGGGAGACACCGGTCTACGGGGAGACACCGGTCTACCGGGAGACACCGGTCTACCGGGAGACACCGGTCTACCGGGAGACACCGGTCTACGGGGAGACACCGGTCTACGGGGAGACACTGGTCTACGGGGAGACACTGGTGTACCGGGAGACACCGGTCTACGGGGAGACACCGGTCTACCGGGAGACACCGGTCTACCGGGAGACACTGGGCTACGGGGAGACACTGGTCTACGGGGAGACACTGGTCTACGGGGAGACACTGGTCTACCGGGAGACACTGGTCTACCCGGGAGACACTGGTCTACCGGGAGACACTGGTCTACCGGGGGACACTGGTCTACCGGGAGACACTGGTCTACCGGGAGACACTGGTCTACGGGGAGACACTTGTCTACCGGGAGACACTGGTCTACCTGGGAGACACTGGTCTACCGGGAGACACTGGTCTACCGGGGGACACTGGTCTACCGGGAGACACTGGTCTACCGGGAGACACTGGTCTACCGGGAGACACTGGTCTACCCGGGAGACACTGGTCTACCGGGAGACACTGGTCTACCGGGGGACACTGGTCTACCGGGAGACACTGGTCTACGGGGAGACACTGGTCTACCGGGAGACACTGGTCTACCCGGAGACACCGGTCTACCGGGAGACACCGGTCTACCGGGAGACACCGGTCTACCGGGAGACACCGGTCTACCGGGAGACACCGGTCACCGGTCTACCGGGAGACACCGGTCTACCGGGAGACACTGGTCTACCGGGAGACACTGGTCTACCGGGGGACATTGGTCTACCAGGAGACACTGGTCTACCGGGAGACACCGGTCTACCGGGAGACACCGGTCTACCGGGGGACACTGGTCTACGGGGAGACACTGGTCTACCGGGAGACACCGGTCTACCGGGAGACACCGGTCTCCCGGGAGACACTGGTCTACCGGGGGACATTGGTCTACCAGGAGACACTGGTCTACCGGGAGACACTGGTCTACCGGGAGACACTGGTCTCAGTGTCTCCCGGTAGACCAGTGTCTCCCGGGAGACACTGGTCTACCGGGGGACATTGGTCTACCAGGAGACACTGGTCTACCGGGAGACACTGGTCTACGGGGAGACACTGGTCTACCGGGAGACACTGGTCTACCGGGAGACACTGGTCTACGGGGAGACACTGGTCTACGGGGAGACACCGGTCTACCGGGAGACACCGGTCTACCGGGGGACACTGGTCTACCGGGAGACACTGGTCTACCGGGGGACACTGGGGGACACTGGTCTACCGGGAGACACTGGTCTACCGGGAGACACTGGTCTACCGGGGGACACTGGGGGACACTGGTCTACCGGGAGACACTGGTCTACCGGGAGACACTGGTCTGCCGGGAGACACTGGTCTACCGGGAGACACTGGTCTACCGGGAGACACTGGTCTGCCGGGAGGTCTACCGGGAGACACTGGTCCACCGGGAGACACTGGTCTGCCGGGAGGTCTACCGGGAGACACTGGTCCACCGGGAGACACTGGTCTGCCGGGAGACACTGGTCTACCGGGAGACACTGGTCTACCGGGAGACACTGGTCTGCCGGGAGGTCTACCGGGAGACACTGGTCCACCGGGAGACACTGGTCTACCGGGAGACACTGGTCTACCGGGAGACAAGGCCAGGTCGGCCTTCGGATTTTGTGACAACCACACATGAAGAATCTTTGAAATGTATCCTAATGCTCACTCATTTCGCAATACATACCAAACAAATACAGATTTTAACCACTTTCAACCATCCCTATTTTGGGCATGACAATATAGGGGAAACTTATTATTTTAAAAAAAAGTTTCAAAAGAAAATGGAAGATCAACAAGCTTCCCGTGCATCATGACGTGATGCATTGGGAGCTTGTAGATCAGCTATTGTCACTATATGCGGTGAGATCTTTGACTTGTCTATTGGTGTTCCTTGGCCTGAAAAGCACTGTCCTATATACGCCACTCAGGTCTCTCATTCCTCCTATGGGTTCTAAAATGGTAAATGGTGCATTTATATAGCGCCTTTATCCAAGGCGCTTTACATAGATTGTGCATTACATTCACCCATTCACACACACATTCATACACCGATTGCGGCGGAAGCCATGCAAGGTACCAACCAGCACATCGGGAGCAATTTTGGGGTTCAGTGTCTTGCCCAAGGACACTTCGACATGTAGACAGGAGGAGCCGGGATTCGAACCGCCGACCCATGGATCATTGGACGACCTGCTCTACCTCTTGAGCCACAGTCACAGGTTCTCTCTCTCTCTGTTTCATCTCTCCTCCAGACTACATCGATGGGGAAGGGGACTGGAGTAACTGGTCTGCATGCAGTGTGAGCTGTGGGAATGGAAACCAGAAGAGAACCAGGTCCTGTGGCTACGCCTGCACGGCCACAGAGTCACGCACCTGTGACATGCCCAACTGTCCAGGTAAAGGGTTAACATGTACTGTACACACTTCCCATTCTGGGCGGGGAACCCCTTTTGGTGTTAGCATTATGTTATACTTTAGCTATTGAAAAATAGCAGATCTACAAGCTCATAGCGCGGCACCGAGTGCCGCACTACGAGCTTGTAGATCTGCAATTATTTTTGAAAAATCATGAAAATGTGGCGCAAATCTCGGAATACATATTCTTTCAGAGTGAACCTTTTTAAATGTTTTTTTTTTGTGGCTTTCGCCTTTATTTTATATTTTTTTATGGAGGGACAGACAGTAGGCTGACAGGAAATGGGGAGAGAGATGGGGGGGGGGACATGCAGTAAAGGCCGTCGGGATCGGGAGTCGAACCCGCGGCACACTGCCAGACTGGATTACCAGCCAAGGTGCCTGGACCGCTGAGCCACGGCCCAGGCCAGAGCCAACGTTTTTAACTCAAATCTTTGCTTCTGGGTGGGTCCCTGGAACAACATATTTTCAGATGGGGGTCAGCGACCAATTACATATAATTTTTGGGGTCCTTGACATGAAATATTGAGCACCACTGACATAGAAACATAGGTATTTCAGAAAACTGTCAGGATTTAGAAGACATTTATAAAATTTCGACGTCAGGTCTAAATGGGTTAAAGATGGAGTGCCGTGACTCCCCCCCCCCCAGGAGAAAGATTTGTTTTCAAAAAAGTGTACAGAACGTGTTAAAATGATATGGCCACACCCCCCAGTTTAAGTATGCCTGGTTTGCCTGGTGGGTGGTGATGGGTGGTGATCCACCTGAACTGAACCCACAGCTGTTGTTGTATGATAAAGGGGGAGGGGTTAGCGGAGGGGATGATATTGTGATGTCACTATAGCACTGTCATTTTGATTGGGCCTTTTGACCTGGGCCTCGATTGGGCCTTTTGAGAAACCAAAAATACACAGGGAAGACATATTACAATATTATAACCACACCTGGGGGTATAATATTAACTCCATAGACACATACAAAACAGAAAAAGTTAAAAAAATAAATCACGGCACTCCATCTTTAAATAATTCCATCTGTCAGAGTTTTCAGGCAAGCCAGTACGGTACTTTCCAGAACAGCAGAAACCCTGAACATTAGAAAACATGTTGCTTCAGAGGACATAATATCCACAACAGATTTACCAATACCAACATTTTAGTTAATAGACCATAACCGTTTAGTTAGAAACCAGTCGAGCGTAGAGTCCTTGTCTAACGTTAGCCTTCCAATGGTTTCCAGCCTGCGTTGCTACGTCCCGTGAATTTGTTTTGTCACTTTGCTACTCAAGTGACAAAACAAATTCACACAACGTAGCGAAGCGAGCTGAAAACCAGGCTATGGTTCCACGCTAGCTGCTGCAACATGTTTCGCATTGAGGTGATGCCGGAGGCTTGACGTGCCGCGGTGACAACTGAAGCTAATTCTTTATTCTATTTAATTTGTACACAACAGTGCTTTAATCCATGCTATCGGATAGCTTTTTAAATCTAAATTTCCCTTCCATGGGGACAAGAAAAGCGATCTCAGCGTCTTCGTCGTACATTCGTATGACCAGCTCAGTGACCTTGTGGTTAGAGTGTCCGCCCTGAAACTGGGAGGTCGGGGGTTCGATCCCCGGCCGGGTCATACCAAAGACTAAAAATGGGACCCAATGCCTCCCTGCATGCTTGGCACTCAGAATCAAAGGGTAGGGTTGGATTGGGGGGGGGGGGTCCATGATTCCCGAGCGCGGTGCGGCTGCAGCTCACCGCTCCTTGGCTGCGGCTCACTGCTCCAAGAGATGGGTCAAATGCGGAGAACACTGCGGTAACGTGTGAAACATCGTAGGACTTTGACTTTGTATTGGGTGCACCACTGCTACTCTTGGGTTTGGTGCTGTCGGTCGTCACTCAGTGCATGTTGGTTTCTGGTTTGGTGAATCGGTCCGCCTGAAACTCGTCCAGTGAGAAACGTTCCGGCGGTGAAAACATGAACGCGATTAAAATGCATATTTTCTTTAGCAAAATAAAGCGTTAAAGTCCCGGCCCTAATTATTATTATTACATCATAGTATAGTACAGCACTGATCTGGCAACACATTACATTGAACTACACGTTTCAACATGCGGTGCGTCTTCGACTGGACTCTGAGGAAGACGCACCGCGTGTCTAAACGTTTGTCTTTTGGTGTTGCCTGATTTTCTTTGTGTAAAAAGAAAATCGCTAGTATCGTCACACTACGTTACTGAAGTCACAATAACGATATTGAGGTATTTCATTGTGTCCATATTGGCCCAGACCCAGTTGCAAGTACGGTACCTACAGTATTATGCAGTACCAGCGAGCGTCTCAACGAACTCCATCTTTTGCTGGACCAATCATGGGCGACTGTGGCTCAGGAGGTAGAGCTGAGCAGGTCGTCCAATGATCAATGGGTCGGTGGTTCGAATCCCGGCTCCTCCTGTCTACATGTCGATGTGTCCTTGGGCAAGACACTGAACCCCAAATTGCTCCCGATGTGCTGGTTGGTACCTTGCATGGCTTCCGCCGCAATCGGTGTATGAATGTGTGTGTGAATGGGTGAATGTAATGCACAATCTATGTAAAGCGCCTTGGATAAAGGCGCTATATAAATGCACCATTTACCATTTACCAATCATCACTCTCCATCCTTCCACAGGGATTGAAGATGCCTTCAGGACAGCAGCCACTGAAGTGAGCCTGCTGGCTGGAACAGACGAGTTCAACGCCACAGAGCTCTTTGGTCCCGGTAAGAACCCTCTCATCATTACTCCACTCCTGCTGGGGTCGACCACTCGGCCGGACTATCGGTCATTCAGGCAAGACGTTGGTCCTCACGCTGTCCAGTATGGACTGTCCTCACGCTGTCCAGTATGGACCGTCCATCTGGCAGTAGTGTAATAAGAGCGGCTTTGCTGAACTAGACACAACGTTCCTTGTTCATTGAGCGTAGTAACCTTGCATGGGGATGATGAGAAACACAGCAGAACATGAAGCAACTTTACAGGCTTCCCTAGTTTGGGCATGCCATTATGAGCAGATATTTTATATAACACTGTTCACAATATTCCAACATAGCCAAAAAACTGCAGATATATACAGTAAGCTTGGAAATATTTCAAACATTTTTACGATAATGTCTATCTCTCCCTGTCTGTTCCCAATCAGCTCAGATGTCAACCAGCGCGGAGAAACACCCCATACATACACCTTCAGTCACACCACTCATCTTCCTGTTTTCATCTTCTAACGCTAGATGAGAAGGGAGGGGGGGGGGGGGGGGGGGATTATGCGGGAGTTATGGCGTTTTGACGCTCTGCATGCCCTTAATGTCTTCCAGACACCGACAGCTGCGAGCGCTGGATGAACTGCAAGAGCGACTTCCTGAAGAAATACATGACCAAGGTGACCAACGACCTGCCGGGCTGCCCGTGCCAGTACCCCACCGAGGTGGCGTACAGCACGGCCGACGTGCACGACCCCGCCGCGCGCCGCCCCTTCCGCTGGAAGGACGCCAGCGGGCCCAAGGAGCGGCTGGAGATCTACAAGCCCACGGCGCGCTACTGCATCCGCTCCATGCTGACGCTGGAGTCCACCACGCTGGCGGCGCAGCACTGCTGCTACGACGAGACCATGCGGCTGGTGACACGCGGCAAGGGCGCCGGCACGCCCAACCTCATCAGCACCGAGTTCTCGGCCGACCTGCACTACAAGGTGGACGTGCTGCCGTGGATCGTCTGCAAGGGCGACTGGAGCCGCTACAACCAGGCCCGGCCGCCCAACAACGGGCGCAAGTGCCCGGACAATCCCCAGGACGAAGACTATTACAAGCAGTTCGAGGAGGCCAGGGAGTTCTAACTTATAAGCCCCCTCCTCGGCTCTAAAAAGAGGGGAGAAACGCAACAAATGAAAATAAATACATAAAAAAAAGAAAAAAAATCGCCTATGCTTCACGAATCGGTGCTGAAACCATTGGCTCTTATTATAGTTCCGTTTCAAGGTCCAGTGACAGTAGGATGAACCTTATGGGCTCTGGCTGAAAACATACCCAAGCAAATGGAACTCCCCCAAAACAGAGCCACATCCTTCCCTTATTGGACCCAAGGACCAGAGACAAAGTATAGTTTTTTAGTTTTTCCACAAAAAATATGCCTCTTAAATGATGAGTAAAAATCAACGATGATTTTTTTTGTGTGCAAATAGGTAATTATTAGTCAATGATAATTCTTTCTATGTTGGTTTTACTAAAAAGGGAGAACTTGCTAAAAGGGAAAAGTAACTGTGTGTAATAATGTTCTGTTTAGATCGTCCCCCGTTCCTGTAGATCGTTAATGTCTGGTGGATTCTGAGAGGCCAGAGATAATCGGTGGAACAATAAGAACCACCATGTTTTTAGAATGGTTGTAATGTGGGCCCCAAGGAAATAAGGGGGGGGGGGGGGGGGGGGTGGGGAGTAGACATGGATCCCATCCATAGCCTGCAGAGGAATGGGAACGAATTCTACCCCATATTTGTTCTACCCCATTTTTATTTTTTTACCCCATGTTGGTTTGGTTAATTGTAATAATCTGGTCCTCATGTATGCTTGTATGTTTATTTAGCATGCACTTTTTTTTTTTTTTTTAATTCTTTTTAGTTTTTCATGAATAATTTACGACCATGCTCTTTGTCCTCCATTGATGCGTCAATCTCTTTAGTGTAAAAAAAGAAAAGAAAAAAGAACTCTTGCGTTATTTTTGTAAAGTATTTATTAAGTTGTAGCTGTGTTCCCCGCGTTGGGTGTCCATGAGTGTGGTTTCCAATTGACTTTAGCCTGCTTTATACTTGTTTCTGTGCACTGGTGTCCCTCCCGCTCACACAATAGTTGATCCAGCCCGATCTCACCCAAACACTCTGAAATAGCACGGATTGGCAATTCCGTACATACACGCCTTGAAACTCCAAAATCCATACATATTATACTACTACTGTTTTGACCGCGACGGAGGCGTCGTGGCTTTCACTAGTATAGTATGTATGGAATTGCCAGTCCGTGCTATTTCACCGTGTTTGTGTTGAGATCGGGTTTGACATTATTTATGATTCTGTGCTATTGGGTTAGAACTCGGACGGGGGCCGAGTCGGCTCTACCGAACATCACAACGTTCGACGCGGCGGCAACTTGTGCGCTTTAGCGCCCTCTGTGGTCTCTCTCTCTCTCGTGGCTCAAGTTCAGTAGAGACGGCGCTCCTCCGTCAAAATGTACGGGGGAGGATTTCAGTGTAATATGTAGGGATGTTGGGGTTTTCCTATAGGCGTGTATATGTACGGAAATGCCAATCCATGCTTTTTCACCGTGTTTGGGTGAGACCAAGGACTGTCTAAAGAGGACGAGACACGAAGACCGTACGGGCGACGCCATGTTGCTCCATGGTGCTCCATGGAAGGAAAGAAACATGCACAGTTGAGACCAGGAAGTTGTACAAGCCCAAATTTGTGCATGTCCAACTTCCTGGTCTCAACTGCGCATGTTTCTTTCCTTCCATGGAGCAACATGGCTTCGCGTCTCGTCCTCTTTAGACAGTCCTTGGGTGAGACCGGGTCGGCTGAATACTGTGAGCATGTAGATCTTCCATTCCCGGCGTGGGACACCATTGTACGACGCAGTATAAACCAGTCTTCATGGCTCAATCAATGCTCAATGCTAACTTGAGATAAACCTGTCAAACTTACTGCCATAGCTGTGAGGAAGCTGCCTTATCTCAAGTTAGGATTAAAAGAGCCGTAGAATATAAACGAATGTGTGAATACAGTTGTATGGAAAGATTCTGGAGATATAAATGTTTAAATAAAAAAATAAATTCTAATTGTGTCCGCTGGGGAATGAAAGAAAAATCACCGACTTTGATTTACGAGGTCGTATTATGTTAATCTCGCACAAAGATCACCGCGATAACAATTCAAACTCTCTTATGTGGATATTAGCGAGCTTAGTGGAATATTGCCAGTGGACCCGGAGAAGGATCAGCTGCTATTAAATTACCCTCCCTGCTGTCAGAGAAAACAGAGAAAATTCATCCAGGGAGGGAGAGAGATAGAGGAGGAAGGGGAGGGTGGGGGGGGCTTCCAATTAAACTCACCCAACAACTTAAGCCAGTGCACAAGACTTCCATTAGTTCCATCCAGTATGGCAGTAAGGCCCAGTCTTTTGATGGGATTGTGATATTCCTTGGGAGAGGAGGGTGAGTACTGAGGAGGGTACGGTTCCCTTGAATGTGACTCAAATTCTTTGTCTTTGGCATGCATCCTCACATTCCTGGGTAATTTCTCAGTGTGTGTGTGTGTGTGCGTGTGTGTACACATGCGCCCACACACACACACACACGGACGCAGAATGCCGCCTCCTTTTCGATAGCGGGGGACCTCTGACCATTCCCTCTCTCGCTGAGTGCAGCGTAGTCATTGTGACACAGAGAAAGCCATTCATGGTGGTGCCCTCATTCCCTGCAGCGTGGATCAGCTGGCCCTGGTGCTGCTGCTGCTGCTGGGTCTGTCTTTAGAGCAGCATGCAGGCCTCGGCATGCAACGTTCCGCTGCTGCAAAGCCTCCAGGCACTCCTTTGCAACCTCCGAGCTGCTTCTGCTATTCATACAAGACATTCCTTCGCTGTACACGCATCCTTCACTGTATCTTGGCCCGCTTTTTTTTTTTTTTTTAATCCGCCGCTGAATACATTTGTCAGCTATACTCGCCACCCGGCCGCCGGCCTCAAATGCGTGCTTTATAATCATGGGGTCTTCAACAGCTATGGGGGCTCAGGAATGTCCACCATGATGGTGCTAATAGGTCAGTGTCATGGTCAGCAGCACAGTATCATCATGGTAGTCAGTATCATGACAGTATCATCATCATCATCAAGTATATCAGTATTATCATACATCATGTCACTATGAAGCTATAAAAGTTGAATGTTGCCAAACAATCTTATACAGTATGTATGTAGTGGGGGGGGGCTGCTGGGGGTCTCTACAAGCTCATAGCACGCCACTCGGTGGCGCGCTACGAGCTTGTAGGTCTGCTATTTTTGAAAGATCGAAGAACGACTGACATAGAAACATAGCTTTTTCAGAAAACTGTCAGGATATAGACATTTTTTAAAAAAAAAACACTTTCACCCTGCATGGCGTACCATATTTTTATCCATGCAATTATAGGCAAGAATCTTCACAAATGTGGGAATAATAGCCAGGCCATAATATGTGGTTATTATAAGCTGTCTGTCTGGTCTGGCTCCGGCAGCACCCTCAGTAAAAGTGCAACGCGGGAGAAAGATTATAGTAACCAGCGAAGATCCTTCTCTAAACACTGTTTGCT
Organism: Electrona antarctica; assembly: GCF_951216825.1. Classification (NCBI taxonomy): domain Eukaryota; kingdom Metazoa; phylum Chordata; class Actinopteri; order Myctophiformes; family Myctophidae; genus Electrona; species Electrona antarctica. The sequence goes on along the minus strand of NC_136791.1, from coordinate 3,912,158 downwards.
GCTGAACAGGCCGTGAAGATCAAAGGAGAGGTGCTTGTTTTTTTATTTTCAAACATCAGGCTCAAGTGCTGATGTAACACGTCCTCCCCCCTCCTGCTCCTCTTCCTTCTCCTTTACAGTGTTGATTTTGACAGCAGAGTTTGATTTAGCTTTTAGTCAGAGAGTCTCTTGAAGAATTTATTTAGTTTGTCACATTTTAGTCACCTGGAATAGTGTTAGTCTAGTTGTAGTCGACTAAATAGCATAATATTTTCATTGACTAAATCTACAGTTGATTTATAGTCGACTAAAATGCATTTTGGCGGGCCTTGATGTCGTAATGACTGATTTTACACTTGCGTTGCAAGCTTGTAGATCTGCTATTTTCAGCAAGCAACCAAGTGTAAAAATGACTTGTGTCTTTTACTTATACTGGATCTCTTAATTGTCCACTATAGCAGTGGTTCCCAAAGTGGGGTCCGGGGACCCCCTGGGGTACCTGAGGGACTCCCAGGGGGTCCCTAGCTAAATGATAGTTTGGAACCAAATGGACCCTTATGGGTCTGTAACTCAGTGTACAAATGGAACCAAATGGACCGGGTCCATTTGGTTCCATTTGTACACTCAGAGTTAAAATAACACTGATTTTACAATATAAATTGGGGGTCCCAGAGATAGAAATGCCATTAAATGGGGGTCCGTAGACTAATGCATGTCAAACTGGGGGTCCTTGAAATTAAACGGGTTGAGAATCACTGCTAGAGCCGTAAAAATGTTCTCTTATGGGGGTCCCTGGCATATCCTTTCAAATGGGGGTCCGCAGGGCTGATTAGTGTCAATTTGGGGGTCCTTGACATGAAAAAGTTTGGGAACCACTGCACTATAGTCCCTCCCTAACATTTTAGTCTAGCTTTTATGTTGACGAAATTGTCAATATATTTAGTCAAAGTCTTAGTTTCGTTTAGTTTTCGTCAACGAAATCAACACTGCCTGGCTGGCAGCTCCTTTCCAGACAGGCCTGTATGTGTGTCTTGGTGAGCCGGCAATTACACATACAACCTTCGCTGTTTTCATCCCTCGGATGTTGTCGTTTCCCCCTCCCCTCCCCCCCCCCCCCCCCTCCCCTCCCCTCCCCCCCGCCCTCTCACCACTCCGTACTTCCTGCGTGCAGCGATTAAGACATGCAGGCAGGTGTGTTTATTCCCTAAACACACTACAAATAGATGTTCAGGTGTGTTTATTCCCTAAACACACTACAAATAGATGTTCCGTCTGCCGTTGGCAGGCAGGCGTATCACAGTATATGTCTAAAACAAGGTATAGTACAGCCTTGAGGATTTGGAACCACGTCGTGGGCGTTTGGGAATAAATTATGTGAGAAGCTACTGTGTCATCAAGGTGGGGATTACTACAACTCCCAGTAGCAGAGAGGCAGGGTGTGTGTGTGTGTGTGTGGTGGGGGGGGGGGGGGGAACTCAACTTCAAATATATTGCCATGGTGGTTAGCACTGTTGTCTCCCTCCCAGCAAGAAGGTTCTGGGGCGTGTGTGGAGATATTGTACATCTTTATTCCTGGGACGGTTTCCTTGCTGGGCTGCCTGAAACACTCTGTTCTAGTTTATACTTGAAGATAACCGATTTTCAACGGAAAAAACACACCTGCAGTTAGTGCAGTCTAGAGCGTCGCAGTCCCGCCCCCTTTCATGACGACGCCAGGCCCAGGAAATAGTTTCCAATGCATTTTCCCCATAGACATTTCAAAACGTATTTATTTAAAGACCTTATAAGCCAACAAAGCCAACTCTTGTCGTGACAAATCATGACAACAAACACAATATTTTGGACCAAACAAATAATTACAAAGAAGAAAAACAACAAAAAAAGTGTTGTAACCTGCCGTTTTCTTCTTCTTTCTAATTGTTTGTTCAGCCCGAAAAATTGTGTTTGTTGTCATGATTTGTCACGACAAGAGTTGGCTTTGTCCGCGGCGTAAAAGTCTTTAAATAAATACTTTCTAAAAAGTCTATGAGGAAAATGAACGGATTTATTTTCCGGGTCTCTGGAGGGACACAGGGAAAAGGCACCGGGCTCAGTGCAGTGCATACACTGACACCACGGCGCATAAACAGCGCCTCAAACTGTGACTCCGCCCACAAACGGGGGAAGTTGTGATTTTCGCTCGTTCACTGCAATGCAATTTGCGGCATTTTCAAAACAATATTGAGCAGAGTAGCGATTATCAAACGTATTTGCAATGCCATACGTTGAAAGATCTGTTGCCCGTGGACAAGGCACGCTACCTCCGCAAGTTAGATAGCATCGGCATAGATGTTTGTCCGTATGTGATTAAGGATTGGACCAAGTTGCATTGGCAGCCATAGACAATTCCGGGGTAAATTCTCTAGCGTGGTGTCAGTGCATTGGGGCTACAGGAAGGCCTCACATTTAAGTGCTATTTCCAGGGTTCTCCCTCTGCCGCGTCTCAAAGGATGCAAAGCACCATATTAGTGGTATATTGTCAAGGATCTGCAAGGGATCATTAGCATCACCCAAGATATCATTGTTGGTATTTTTTTCCTCTATTTTTGTTATGAGAGGGAAAACTACATCTGACAGACAGTATTACACTGTTTTAGAGCCAGTCTGACAGACAGGGCTGCCTCTGTGGGAAGAGAGACGAGTAGAGAGACTTAGAGAAGACAGAAAGAGAAGGAGAAAAACACTTGGACAGTGAATGACTTAAACCAATTTTGGGCTGGAACCCCCTTTGGTGTTTTAAGCGTTACGTTATCTATTGAAGAGTGGCGCGCTACGAGCTTGTAGGTCTGCTGTTTTTGAAAAATCATGAAAATGAGGCACAAATCTTTGAATATATATTCTTTCAGAGTTGTCAACGTTTTTAACTCAAATCTTTGCTTCTGGGGGGTTCCTGGAACAACATATTATCAGATGGGGGCGGAGGCCAATTACATATAGTTTTTGGGGTCCTTGACATGAAATATTGAGCACCACTGATACAGAAACATAAGGTTTTTCAGAAAACTGTCAGGATTTTGAAGCCATTTTTTTTATTTTGACGTCAGGTCTAAATGGGTTAACCATGTAAATTCTATATAAAGGTTGTTTTTGGGGGGGTGCATGTTGGTATTTGAAAGTTTTACCTAGAATGACATGTCCAACATCGGGACGCCAGGGTTAACACTTAAGTTAGAGTCGCTAAACGTCCCCTAATTGCCCTATTTGTATATGAATGTTAAGGTATCCATACTGTATAGTGTATGGTGATGTATGCATGGTATTTCAGGATTGTCACCAATGTGGTTCCTTCACTTCCCCGAGACGGAGACCGTGACGCGTCGACGCTGCCGCGGCGGTACGAGGGGCTATAAATCAAGCCCGGGCTCCCACGCCGGCGGTGCAGATGTGGCAGAGACATTTTTAGCTCTCCCTTCTCGCTCCTCTCACTCCCTCGGTCCTCCTTCTGCCACTTTATGGGTGGTGCAGCGAGCGAGCACATTGCAGGAAGTGTCTGGGCCGCAATACCGCCAGGCCCTAGCTGCAAACGGCAGGCCTAATTAAAAGGTTGTCTCGGCAATCCTCTAATCTGGAATAGAAGCAGCCGATCTGGGGCATGAGGTCGCTTATCTGGGTGTCTCCCCCCCCTCCCTTAACACCCACTGTGCACCATGCAAAGCGTGGGGTGTATGCGTGTGTGCGTGCGTGTGTGTTGAGGGCAGGATTCCATCTCTGGCACGGAGATGGTGGTGTGTGTGTGTGTGTGGGGGGGGGGGGGGCTGGGGGTTGGTGCACGGCATGGCGTGACATGGGGTTGGGGTTCAAACGTGCCCGGTTAGCACAGCTGAACAAACAGGTCAAGTGGCTGTGGAGCTCCTGAGAGGTCACTCGCTGCTGCTGCTGCTGGAAAAGAGCCCTGAGAGATGCTGCTGGTCTTCCAGCCCAACTCCACACAGCACCCATGGGAACATAGAAGACCAGCCAACTCCACACAGCACCCATGGGAACATAGAAGACCAGCCAACTCCACACAGCACCCATGGGAACATAGAAGACCAGCCAACTCCACACAGCACCCATGGGAACATAGAAGACCAGCCAACTCCACACAGCACCCATGGGAACATAGAAGACCAGCCAACTCCACACAGCACCCATGGGAACATAGAAGACCAGCCAACTCCACACAGCACCCATGGGAACATAGAAGACCAGCCAACTCCACACAGCACCCATGGGAACATAGAAGACCAGCCAACTCCACACAGCACCCATGGGAACATAGAAGACCAGCCAACTCCACACAGCACCCATGGGAACATAGAAGACCAGCCAACTCCACACAGCACCCATGGGAACATAGAAGACCAGCCAACTCCACACAGCACCCATGGGAACATAGAGTGCATACAGTGTGCAGCGAATGTTGATTTAACTCTGAATCTACAAGTAAAAGCTGTGCTTTAAAACATTTTCGCAGCGCCCCGAGTCCTACCTGCCTCTAGTATACAGACAGAAGGCAATATAAAAAATGCGGTCATAAAATAATGTGCACACAGCTGTTGGACAAATGAGGGAGAGAAAGTACTGTTTTTCACACTAATAAAAGAGTTATGATAGCTAGCCATGTCTTTGGCCCACACCCTTTAATATTGCCATGATGTAAGTGTTAGCAATACTTCTCTAAGTGTCATGCGCTCAGCCACTAGAGGGACATAAGTATGACAGGTACAGTATAATACCTAAATAAATATAAATAAAATGTTGAGTTATGGGCCAGTCATGGGCCAATGGATAAAAGACGATGCAATACATATCCTGATAGTCACATATGGCCCTAGTGCAGGATATGACTCAGGGAGGAAAACCCAGCAAGCACGGTCTGGACGAATAACCCTGGACGAATTAGTGACGTCTCGATTGGGGCCAGATCAAGTCAAACCAAGACTAGTCACATCTGCCCCAGAATATCATCTGATTTCAACCAACATAAATTTGACCCACTAAGACGGACGTCCCTGGATGAATCAGAGAGAGTCTGATCGAGGCCGGATCAACTTAAGTCATATCATAACTAGTCAGATCTGGCCCAGAATAAGCTATATTATTTAAACTGGTGAAGACGTCCTGGAAATGACGTAAAGATCATCCCCATATGGGCTGTGATCACGCTATGAGCTTGTAGATCTGCTATTTTTCAATAGCTAAAGTAGAACAGAATGCTATAAACACCAAAACGGGTTCCCCTCCAGAATGGGTTTAAAGGCAGTGGTGGAAAACGTATTCAAATGTAAAAGTCTCAATACTGCAATATAGAAATAATCTTGTTACAAGTAAAAGTCCAGAATTCAAAATGCACTTGAGTAAAAGTATTGGTATCAAAATGTATTTAAAGTAAGAAAGTAGAAAGTACTCATTATGCAGAAAGTGTATACAAATCTATTGTCGCATTGTGAGTAATGTGTATAGGGGGCTGAAATGGTTCATGTATGTTTTGAAATAATAATCCAAATCTACAAAGTAACTAAGGTTTCAAATAAATGTAGTGGCGCAAAATTATTTGGATCCAAAATGTAAAAGTATTTGGAAATTGGAATTACTCAAGTAAAGTACAAATACTTCAAAATTGTACTTAGTTACTTTCCACCACTGATAAAAGGGGAACGTTTGAGCTTCATGGGGTCAGCTCACAGAACCAAACAGAAATTAAAGGGACATTTCACCCTTTTTGCAAAAATATATATGTTAATGACATTTAGAAGATTTAAAACACTTTCCTGGGGGTCTTTGTGTGTGTAATATGTGGTTTTAGATATTTTAGATTGTAGCAGTGAGCCCAGTGTCTCTGATGTCATGGTCACTGGGCTCACTTACTTCCTGGACTACATCAAGGACAGTCTAAGAAGGATGAGACGCGAAGACCGTACGGGCGACGCCATGTTGCTTTGGAAGGAAAGAAACATGCGCAATTGAGACCAAGGAAGCTGAACACGGAAGTGTTGGCTGCATATAGCCCATTGCGCATGTTTCTTTCCTTCCAAAGCAACATGGCGTCGCCCGTACGGTCT
>NC_136791.1:3823596-3901096 GCF_951216825.1 Electrona antarctica | reverse complement strand
TTTTCACTCCAGTTATTGTCCAGCATGTAATTTATTTCTAGACTATAAATCTTTGGCAGCCCACAGTTCAGATTATATGATATGTGCAACTGAGAGAGGACGACAGCCCTTTAAGGCTGTCTGGTGGGGCTTAAAACAGATGCTACTCTCCAAATAGCATTGTAGGTTTTCTTTTTGAAATAAACAAGGGGAAATAAGAGGCAGCGTAATACTCAGATCATGCAATTAAGGGAACTAAAACTTAGCCGACACAAAAATGTGTAACGTAGCATTTATTTGCTTTTAGAGGACTGTAATAGAGATGTACACATTATCATTTTCAAACAGCTTCCGCAATTTTATATTAAATACAATTCAAGTAAAGACACAGTAAGCTGTGTTATAGTATTTGTTTTAAATCAAATCTAAATCTTATTAATAACTAAAAAAACCTTTTAAACAAAACAAAAATGAAAGGAAACTTTGATTATCCCAAGAGAAGCACACAATTAGACCCTTACTTCGTTTTCAAGCACAATACGTAACAGCACCATTTCATAGGCATTACAAATGCATCAAGTGTTTCTTTGTCGATTATTTTTCTCTCTCGACAAGAAAATACAGGTCTCTGTCAACGTGACTATACAAATATAAACTGCTTTTTCAAATGGCGACTAACAGTCGTGGTGAAGGGGATCAAGTACGTCTACCTGAGCAGCATCACATTGGGAAGAAGTGCATATCTCATATTTCAACAACCAATCCTAAACCTCGCTAACAACAGAAAGTGGCGTAGGTTCTTAGTTTTGCACATGCAGCTCTTGTTAGAATAGCTTTGTATTCACTTTTTTTTTTTGATAATTTGGCAAAGCAATATCATCCTATGGCTATGGTCAACTTCACGATGATCGTTAAGCAAAAGATGCACATGACAATTAAGAGGTCACAATATGCTCAACTTATGAATGGTGGTCTTTATGCTATGCTTTCTAAAATCGCTTTAAGCGTTGATATTATTAAACATTCACAGCTACAAAAACACCCAATCACACATAATTTACAATTATCTGGGGTATTAGGCATTCCACCATCTGCATTCTTGACATCCTCCGAAACTAAAAAAAAAAGGGTCCGAACAACAGAAATAAACAGTCTTGCATTTAAAGCACCTTATATACTAAGCAATATAAAATAACGTGGATATCCACCCTGTTTCCTTAAGAAATAGCTTATATACAATAGGAAGGACAACGCCTTTAGCTAAAAAAAGAGTAACACAGAATGTATACGTTGTTACGTGCAGTGTCGCACACCAGAAATAACCCATGTAGTCGCTCGCATTGTGTCGGGGCAGTGGCACGTTGTGAGCTTGTAGATCAGTTTACTGTAGTGGTGCGACACCGGCCGGCGCACAACTAGCCAACAGGCTTCTTTTGATTGAAGTGGGACATTTGGTATGTTGTTTTCTTTTATTGGCCTAACATATTGTCTTGACCGGTTGTCGGTATTGAGCAAATGTTTTGACACCATGGAAGCCCAGGGCGGAGTTCTCCGTCCAAGTTCAAAGGTCATGGTCAAGTGCCCAACACGGAGACTGATAAACAGGACGGAGATTAATGATAACAAAACCGTTCGCATCGCTCTAGAGCCTTGGAGCGCTTGTTGCCCGATCCGATGACGTGTCAAAAAGTGACACGTCATCGAAAATCTCCCCTGCCTGTTTAGCTGACGAAAACGAAAATCTTAAAACGATCATAACTCCCGATCTAAATCATCCCGTCTAATTCTGAAAAAAGATCCTGTGTTAGACGGCGCTCAGCGGTCCAGTCGCTAGTCGCGATAGATTTATTATTACCTCCCGTTGTTGTCGATGGACTCTAGAGTGGTGTGGCTATTGTTAGCTGCTACACAGACATGCACACCAGCTTCCGTTGCGCCGGTAAAAGTGGTCCGTGTATAATATAAGGCAAGGTTTTCAAATTTTCATTATGCTTTATGTAGCATGTGACATGTCAAACACTCCTTGGGCTAAAAACGGCCATAGCCACTTGCCCTTAATGTGCCCAAAATGTGCTGACCTCATCACAATAATGTGTAGCCCAAGGAGTGTTTTGTTTGTGCAAAACTAATGCTTGGAATGGATTCAGAATCATGAAAACCCCCTAGTTTGACATGTCACATGCATAATGAAAATTTGAAAACCTTGCCTTATATTAATGGTATGGTCACATACCATATAAAAACATTGCCCAATACCGACAGCCGGTCTGCACGTGGATTCATGAATGTATGTATAGAGACAATATTTTAGGCCATTGAAAAAAACAAAACTATATACCAAATGTGTCCCCCCCCCCACCGGACTATAGTATATCTCGGGCTTGTAACAAAGAAAAAACTAACAAATGGTGAGGTCAAGGCAATGGAGTCTAAACCAGCAGAGAACCTGGCAGAGCTAAAGGGGGCAAAGGGGGAAGTTGGCATAGATAGTTTACATGCTGGAGGCAGACAGAGAGGGGGAGGAGAGGTCCTTTAAGTGCACTATGCCAAAGTTCTATAAACCCCTCCCTCCTTCACTGGACACCTGTAAAAAAAACAGCTAAAGCTTATTACGTCTGGGCTTGTTGGGCGCGGTGGCCGAGAGAGAGAGTGTGGTCGGTCGGGGGAGTGGTGGAGGATATTATGGTGATCGTGTTTACACTGCACGTGCGTGCGTGTGTGCGTGCGTGCGTGCGTCCGTGCAGTGTTGATTTTGACAGCAAATGTTGTTTTTAGTTTTAGTCATAGACTCTTGAAGAGTTTTCATTTAGTTTTAGTCACATTTTTAGTCACCTTGAATGTCTTTAGTTTTAGTCTAGTTTTAGTCTTAGTATTTTGGCGGGCCTTGATGGCGTCGTAATGACTGATTTTACACTTGCTGAGAATAGCCGATCTACAAGCTCGTAGATCTGCTATTTTCAGCATGCAACTAAGTGTAAAATTACTTGTCATTTACTTATACTGGATCTCTTGTCCACTAGTCCCTTCCTAACATTTTAGTCTAGTTTTTATTTGTTAACGAAATTGTCAATAATCATCATAGCTTAGTTTTCATTTAGTTTCCATTTAGTTTTCGTCAGTGAAAAAAGGTAGTCGACGAACATTTTTCGTCTTAGTATTAGTCGACGAAATCAACACTGCTGTGCGTGTGTGTGTTGGTTTGGGGGTAGTTTTGGGGTATGTTGGGGGTATGCTGCATTGTGTGTGTTGGTTTGGGGGTAGGTTGGGGGTATGCTGCATTGTGTGTGTTGGTTTGGGGGTAGGTTGGGGGTATGCTGCATTGTGTGTTGGTTTGGGGGTAGGTTGGGGGTATGCTGCATTGTGTGTGTTGGTTTGGGGGTAGGTTGGGGGTACGCTGCATTGTGTGTGTTGGTTTGGGGGTAGGTTGGGGGTATGCTGCATTGTGTGTTGGTTTGGGGGTAGGTTGGGGGTATGCTGCATTGTGTGTGTTGGTTTGGGGGTAGGTTGGGGGTACGCTGCATTGTGTGTGTTGGTTTGGGGGTAGGTTGGGGGTACGCTGCATTGTGTGTGTTGGTTTGGGGGTAGGTTGGGGGTATGCTGCATTGTGTGTGTTGGTTTGGGGGTAGGTTGGGGGTACGCTGCATTGTGTGTGTTGGTTTGGGGGTAGGTTGGGGGTATGCTGCATTGTGTGTGTTGGTTTGGGGGTAGGTTGGGGGTACGCTGCATTGTGTGTGTTGGTTTGGGGGTAGGTTGGGGGTACGCTGCATTGTGTGTGTTGGTTTGGGGGTAGGTTGGGGGTACGCTGCATTGTGTGTGTTGGTTTGGGGGTAGGTTGGGGGTACGCTGCATTGTGTGTGTTGGTTTGGGGGTAGGTTGGGGGTACGCTGCATTGTGTGTGTTGGTTTGGGGGTAGGTTGGGGGTACGCTGCATTGTGTGTGTTGGTTTGGGGGTAGGTTGGGGGTACGCTGCATTGTGTGTGTTGGTTTGGGGGTAGGTTGGGGGTACGCTGCATTGTGTGTGTTGGTTTGGGGGTAGGTTGGGGGTACGCTGCATTGTGTGTGTTGGTTTGGGGGTAGGTTGGGGGTATGCTGCATTGTGTGTGTTGGTTTGGGGGTAGGTTGGGGGTACGCTGCATTGTGTGTGTTGGTTTGGGGGTAGGTTGGGGGTATGCTGCATTGTGTGTTGGTTTGGGGGTAGGTTGGGGGTACGCTGCATTGTGTGTGTTGGTTTCGGGGGAGGTTGGGGGTACGCTGCATTGGAGTATTGCTGGAAGAAGCCCACACGAGGAAGGTGGGTGATGTAGTTCACTCCACTGTGGGTGTGTTGTAGTTCTACTCCACTGTGTTGGTCAGGCGACACACGCCACCCTCGATAGCCAGCGACTGGCCAGGAACTGCGCCGGGCGGCAGTCTGGATATGTGAGTCTGCAGGGCGACAGGTGGGAGGAGAGAGAGAGAGAGACAGTGAGATATACGCAGGGCGACAGGTGGGAGGAGAGAGAGAGAGAGAGACAGTGAGATATACGCAGGGCGACAGGTGGGAGGAGAGAGAGAGAGAGACAGTGAGATACTTTATGCCAACACGGAGAGAAGAGCCAGAGGAGGGTCCCTAATAACTGTATCCAGAGAGAACACGGAGAGAAGAGCCAGAGGAGGGTCCCTAATAACTGTATCCACGGAGAGAAGAGCCAGAGGAGGGTCCCTAATAACTGTATCCAGGTTTCTAAATAACTGGCAAATATGAAATAATGACAGACGGCCTCACTAGTGTGGATGAATACCCCTGTACACGTCTATGGGGATAGAAAGGAGTGTTTCGCTGTGTGGGAGGGGGGGGGGGGGGGTTGTGCTGGATAAGAGGGAGAGAGGGGACTTTAGAGGGAGGGGAGGAGGGGTGGAGAGGGGAGGAGGGGAGGAGAGGTGCAAACACAGCTGTGAGATTGGGAGCAAAGCTTCCACTGAGGGATCAAAGGTGGCCGGCCGCCTTAGCCCTGTGCCAAGAGACCTGCAGCCAGCCAGCCAGCCAGTCCTCTGACCGACACACAGAGACCTGCAGCCAGCCAGCCAGCCAGCCAGTCCTCTGCCCTGTGCCAAGAGACCTGCAGCCAGCCAGCCAGCCAGTCCTCTGACCGACACACAGAGACCTGCAGCCAGCCAGCAGGCCAGTCCTCTGACCGACACACAGAGACCTGCAGCCAGCCAGCAGGCCAGTCCTCTGACCGACACACAGAGACCTGCAGCCAGCCAACCAGCCAGCCAGTCCTCTGCCCTGTGCCAAGAGACCTGCAGCCAGCCAGCCAGCCAGCCAGCCAGCCAGCCAGCCAGCCAGCCAGTCCTCTGACCGACACACAGGTTGAGAAAGAAGCCCTCCGGCACTGCGTGTGTGCGTGTCCATGTGTGCGTGTGTGTGTTTGCGTGTCCGTGTGTGCGTGTCTGTGTGTCCGTGTCCGTGTGTGCGTGTCCGTGTGTGCGTGTCCGTGTGTGCGTGTCCGTGTGTGCGTGCGTCTGACCAAGTCACAGGATAGAACAACAAAACCGTTACAGGTGAAGGCGAGACTAATAGTCTCTGTGGCTAATGGGTGCAGATTCTTGAAGATCAATGGAGAAAACAAGGGGAATATCCTCACTCTCTTGAGTAAAGTTTCTTATGACTTTCTCTCTCTAGGTAGGACTGCTGCTGTGATTTCGTTTCATAAATAAAGATTGATTGATTGATTGAAATATTTATTAACAGTTTGCAGAATTACAGTACATTTCAAGTACAAACTCAATACAAAGACTGTTAACTGTGAGTGGACGACCCAATTAAGCATTACACTTGTTTACAAGAGGGTCCACCTTGTTCAATTCATCAAAAACCCATAAGAAACTTTACTCAAGAGGGCAGCACTGCGTATATTCCCTTTTTTCTCCCCAAGTCACAGAATAGGCCTGACATCACTCCTCCAGCTACAGGAGGTGTCATCTCTAGCTGGGACCCTTTTTTTTGGACTGCACTCTGGCCCCTGCAGGCACCCAGAGGGCAGCTGTCACTACTGTGGGAACGGGACAACAGCCAGGCAAGGCCAGGCACACATGGCAACACTCTGGGACCATTATGCCTCCTTCCACTGGCCCTCCACTGTGTTCTTCGTCTTCTCTTCATCTTCAGAGGAACGGGGTTAAAGAGAGGTCCCGTTTAAACGGACTCAGAGTGAAGACCCATCAGTGAGTCACTATCGTCTGAGGGTGACGCGCTAAATGTTCTCCGTTTGATGTTCGCATGGCATGACAGGAAACAGCTATCCACATGCATTTCAAAATGTGTACCAGCTTGAACGCGCAGATGGAAAAAAAAATCACAATTGACCGACTGCGCCTTGTTAACAGCCTTTAGAACGTCAGTAGATGTTTATACGTACATGTGTTGTTTGTCAAAGAGATATCGTTAGGAAGACGTGATGTGTGCCATCAACCGCCATGCCAACCGACGACTTGGCAAGGGCCTTCTACCAGTGGTTCCCAAAGTGGGGTCCGGGGACTCCTAGGGGTCCTTGACGGAGTTCTAGAGCAGGGGTTCTCAACCCGTGGGTCGCGACCCCTCAGGGGGTCGCCAAATTATTTTAGGGGGTCCCCAAAATATTTTCAAAAAAAGAAAAAAATATATATATATATTTTCACGATTTTTCAAAAATAGCAGACCTACAAGTTCATAGCGCGCCACTCTGTGGCGCGCTACGAGCTTGTAGATCTGCTATTTTTCAATAGCTAAATTATAACATAATGCTTAAAACACCAAAAGGGGTTCCCGCCCAAAATGGGTTAAGGTTATTGTAGCAGTCAATTTATATTGGGGGTCGGGAGGGGGCGGGGCGGGGGTCCCGAGACATTGACAAAGCATTTCCGGGGGTCCCCGGCCAAAAACGTTGAGAACCCCTGTTCTAGAGGGTCACCAGCTAAATGATAGTTAGGAACCAAATGGGCCCTTACGGGTCTGTAACTGTGTACAAAACTGTGTACCGAGTGTACAAATGGAACAAAACGGTTCCATTTGTAATTAACATTGATTTTATGATATAAATTGTGGTCTCAGAGATATAAATGCCATTCAATGGGGCTCCGTAGCCTAAGTAACTCATGTCAAACTGGGGGTCCTTGAAATTAAAGTGGTTGAGAATCACTGCTAGAGCCATAATAACATCTCTTATGGGGGTCCCTGGAATATCATTTCAAATGGGGGTCTGCGAGCTAACTAGTGTCAATTTGGGGGTCCTTGACATGAAAAAGTTTGCAAACCACAGTTCTACAGCACACATGCAGAACACTATTTGCTGGACTATTGCACTAGGGTACCGTTCTTGGCTTATTGCACTACTACACAGTACTTCACATTGAGCAGCTTTACTGCACCATCAGTAAGCTAAGCCGTTATGAATGGGAAAGGGTGCATTTATATAGCGCCTTTATCCAAGGTGCTTTACATAGATTGTGCATTGCATTCACCCATTCACACACACATTCACACACCGATGGCGGAGGAAACCTTCCAAGGCACCAACCTGCACATCGGGAGCAATTAGGGGTTCAGAGTCTTGCTCAAGGACACTTCGACACAAACTCAGGGTCGAGTCCCGGGATCGAACTGCATGGGTTTCCAGCCGGCAACTCTACCCCTGAGCCACTGCCGCTGCCCTTATGCCTTATTTAGACTAAACGGAATATAACGGTCGGTTTGACGGAAAGTCTTGCGAATACTATCCCAGCAAATCACTAGCCTGGAAACTGCCACAGGAAAAAAGAAAATGCCCTGCGCAGATATTAGTCTGGCCTTGCCAGGCTGACAGGGATGGCTCGGCGACCATTTCAGCCCCCTCTTGCAGCCCCCTCTTACAGCCCCCTCTTGCAGCCCCCTCTTGCAGCCCCCTCTTGCTTCAAGGCGTCCATCATTGCCCGCGCACCCAAGATCGACTCCCCATCTGGCCTGAACGACTAAGCGCCCGGTAGCGACCATGACCTCAGCATTCACAAAGTGCTTCGAGAGGCTAGTATAAAGACAAGACCACATCTGCTCTTCCCTCCGCAGCACACGACGTCTACTCTGGACCCATCGCAGTTTGCATACTGCTCCAACAGACCCACGGATGACTCCAGTCTCACAGGTGCTTGCGCGTCACTCTTTCCGAGATAGACAACAGGGGGAGGGGGATGGGGGTGATGTCGATGTGTCAGGCTGTTACTCATCAACTACAGCTCGGCCTTCAACGCCACAGTCCGTGTATGCTGTCCAGTGTCCGTGTGTCTATGACTTAAAAAGTACCAGAAGGACTTCGGAGAGCTGGCTGGCTATTACTTTCTTACTGTGTATAAATGGTAAATGGTACATTTATATAGAATATTTGTTGTGCATTTACATTCACACACACATTCACACACCAATGGCGGAGGAAACCATGCAAGGCACCAACCTGCACATTGGGAACAATTAGGGGTTCAGAGTCTTGCTCAAGGACACTTCGACACTAACTCTGGGGGAGCCCGGGATCGTATGCATGACTGTCCAGGTCCGGGGCCTAACCTGGGTGTACAATGGAACTCAGTAATAACTAGAAAAAGTGCCCCTCGGGGCACAGGTCTCCACCAGGGCAGGTCAGGTTGTGGCCTCCTGGTGGCGCTATAATAGGCCAATGTGAAAAGGGTACAATTTCTTCTTACGACTTGGATGGCAATTGGATGATTTGAGGCATTTTGTTCCAAAAATGTGTTTTGCAAAAATCCACCTGTTGGTGGCGCTATAACAGGCCAATGTGAAAAGGTGGGATATATTCCTCAGCCTAGTAGGAACGTCTGTGAAAGATGTCACGTAAATTGCACGCTGCGTTCATGATTTGAGGCTTTTTGTTCAAATCGGGCCAATCCTGCAAATTTTGAAAGTCACTGTTAGCCAATCAGGATGGAATCTGCAATATCGGACAGATCTGACTTGATCACATGACTATAGAGATACTGTGTAACGATTTGCGGGATTTTTGGACAAAATATGGAGGAGTAATATCGTGTTTTACAAAAGTCGGCCTCCTGGTGGCGCTATAACAGGCTGTTCTGGAAAATGTGGGGCAGGGGTTCATCGTTGGCATCCAGGGAGTGTGTGTGCAAAGTTTGGCATGGATCGGGCCAACGGTGCCGGAGATTAGCTGGTAACAGACGGACAGAAGGACGGACACACACACGGACACACACACACACACACACACACACACACACACACACGGACGGAGTGCAAAACATACTCTCTCCCCATGCCTTCGGCCTGGTGGAGACAATAATCTGTAATATATATATTAGGTGTGTGCTGAAATATCAATATTGCGATATATATATCAATACTTCCTCCCGTGATAAATAATCGATACACCGCCGGCAAATATCGAGAAAATCCCAGGAGGAAAAACGGGTCGCGTAGCGTCTGTAAAACATGACAAAGTTACTTATTACTAGTAGCCTTTTATGGCAACGAACGTACTTTTTTTGGTAATGTTTAAAAATTATAAAAATAAATAAATAAATAGTAAACAAAAAAATGAAGGGACCCATAGAAATGTGTCCGCGACCCACAAATGGGTCCCGACCCACTGTTTGGGGGACAAAAACGGTGGCTTTACGCTGACCGCGGTGGTCAGGCTGCAATGCTCTCTGTCATCAGAGAGCAGGTGTTCTGACGCTTCCGTGCCATCGGCCTGGAGGGGGGGGGGGAAGGGGGTCAGAATCTATGCATAGTGTCACTACGCTGTAACACCACCGGTCACACCACCGGATTACCAATTAACATCCCTACGTTGTTGTGTGTGTGTGTGTGTGTGTGTGTGTGTGTGTGTGTGTGTGTGTGTGTGTGTGTGTGTGTGTGTGTGTCCGTCTGCTCGCCGCATGCCACAGTTTTCCGCCCGTTTCAGGAAGAGAGAGAGAGAAAAAAAGGGGGAGGTTTACCTTTTGAACAGATGCTTTCTTATACGTTCACGACTGGCACGCATTTTACATTTTACAACTCCACACAAAGTTTACCCTGAGAGCTTAAGAGCAGTGGTGGAAAGTAACTAAGTACATTTACTTAAGTGTCTGTACTTTAGGTATAATTTGGAGGTATTTGTACTTTACTTGAGTATAACAGTTGGTTGTGGCATTATCCCATTTTGACCTGAGATCAGATTCTAAAAATGTCTTCTACATCCTGACAGTTTTCTGAACAAGCCATGTTTCTATGTCAGTGGTTCTTCGATTTTTCAAAAATAGCCGACCTACAAGCTCGTAGCGCGCCACTCGGTGGCGCGCTACGAGCTTGTAGATCTGCTATTTTTCAATAGCTAAAGCACAACATAATGCTAACACCAAAAGGGGTTCCCGCACAAAATGTGTTAAGTTGTCCTCTTCCTGTCCTGAAGGGTGTCTAACTCTCTAACTATGCACAGCCTATAGGAATGTCGAGGGGGGGTCTATTTCAGGATCCCCTTGTGACTTTTCGGTACGACTCAAAAAAACTTCTCGTATTGAGAGTCGAGACCCGTGAGGTTGTTGTTGCCTCATTTTCATAGAGACCGTAAGGTTGTTGCCTCATTTTCATAGAGACCGTGAGGTTGTTGCCTCATTTTCATAGAGACCGTGAGGTTGTTGCCTCATTTTCATAGAGACCGTGAGGTTGTTGCCTCATTTTCATAGAGACCGTGAGGTTGTTGCCTCATTTTCATAGAGACCGTGAGGTTGTTGCCTCATTTTCATAGAGACCGTGAGGTTGTTGCCTCGTTTTCACAGCCTCTCAATGTGAAGTCCTGTGTGTAGGAAATGCCCCTGAAAAGCCAGACCACGTTTTGTTTGCTCATCATGTGGACAATGTGGGTTTAGCCGTTCTTCGGTGAGAACTGAACTGAGAGCTCATTGGCTGTTGACTCTCACGGACATGCGAGACCGTCCCTAGGAGGACCTGGTGAGAAAATCAAACAGGTTTGTCACACTAAACAAGTGACGGACGTCACACAGGGATCTGAAGCCTGGAGATGCTGTGATTTTCTGTATGTTTATGTAAATTAATTTACATTGTAAAGTTATGTGGTCTGACTCTGTGCCTGCTTTTAATGGTGCAACACTGTTTCAACATTGAATTCATTATTCAGTTAAGTTAAGCAATCTTTTAACGACTGGATAAAATGCAAACGTGGATTATTATGGCATGTATCAATGCTACTGTATGTGGTTCATGTAAGGGATAATATCTGGCTAGGTGGTCGTTGTCGGGAGATCATTCACCGACAGGGAGTTTAACCACCGACGCCAAGCGGAGGTGGTTAATCACCCTGAAGGTGAATTATATCCCGACAACGACCACCTAGCCATATATTATCCTGCTTATTTATTACACAACAAAACCAGATATTTCCTTGTTTGCTGTAATGAAAGTATTCCATACATTTAAGTGGCCAGTGTCTGCCCAGCTGCAGCACTGTCCGAAAAACAAGTGAGCTGATCAAATAGAATCAATTTTCGGGTTTTACTGCTTTGTCTATATATCGCTCAACTGTTTTCAAATTTTTTTTTGAGAGCAATGTTTATCGGTAAATTACATTGTGCGTGTGTTTACATGGCTGTCATGTTGGAAACAGCAGTAAATCAAGCGGTGCACAGCAGGTGCTCCGAGGGTTTGATTAGGCATCGGTCTGTTATAGAGCGGCACGGTCTGTTATCAAGAAATAACACACCGCTGAATTCTGCGATTGACCAATCAGAATCAAGCATACAACCAAGCCATGTAATAAAAGGCTAAGTAATGCATGGCCTAGAATCCATATCTATATGAGCCGGGCCGTCAGACAATGGGGCTGACAGAGTGGAAAAGGACTGGAGAGAGAGTGGAGACATGAATTAGCTTCAGCTAGATGCCCTAGAAAAACACAGACGCAAAACCTTCTTGTACGTCTGTTGTCAGCTTGTTACCCTGTGACTGAAGTAACCACATGACAAGAACTATGGCCGAGTCAAAACAGCACGACATAATGTCCCTTTGTATCCTTGTGCAAAAAGGAAGAAGAAAAAGAAAAAAAAAGAAAGACAACAACACAACCCATGCGTTGGTGATATGAAAGTGTTTAAGTGCTGGAAAAGCCACAAATTAACACCACAGACAAAGGCCTTAGAGTAAATATAGCTCAACAAGAATGTAGCTGCTTTCATGTTGTGGTTTTGCACATTCTATTCTTATGAAAGAAAACAAAAAAAAAACAAATCACAGGGAATTTATTCTCTATGCAAAATGGAAAAACAAAAAAATAACTAAACGTGCCATAACCCATTTTGGGCGGGAACCCCTTTTGGTGTTAGCATTATGTTATGCTTTAGCTATTGAAAAATAGCAGATCTACAAGCTCATAGCGCGCCACCGAGTGGCGCGCTACGAGCTTGTAGGTCTGCTATTTTTGAATAATCGAAGAATGACTGACATAGAAACATAGCTTTTTCAGAAAACTGTCAGGATGTAGAAGACATTTTTAGAATCTGATCAAAATGGGATAATAAAAGACATTTGTCATGACACACAGACCGAGCGGCACAGACAGACAGACAGACAGACAGACAAACAGCCCAGGAGGCCCCCGAATTGCAAAGCCGCGTTTGAAAAAAAGAAATTCTTGGCCTTATATAATTTGTGCGGCCCACAAGCTTTATAGTGGTAATGATGTCCAGAGAGGGGGCTGTGTGTGTCGCTGCGGCGGCCGCTTCCCTTTCATCCGTCCCAATCATCACGGGACAATAAAACAATAGCCCGACTGTTTGTGAAGCGACACCGCCGCTGCTCGGCGCGCAGCCCTGTGATCTGCACGCCGTGACTGATGATGAGACGCGTTCCCCTCTCCTGCATGCCATGCTGGCTGATGATGAGACACCGCGTCGCGGCCGTCCCTCTCCTGCATGCCATGCTGGCTGATGATGAGACACCGCGTTGCGGTCGTCCCTCTCCTGCATGCCATGCTGGCTGATGATGAGACACCGCGTTGCGGTCGTCCCTCTCCTGCATGCCATGCTGGCTGATGATGAGACACTGCGTCGCGTCCCTCTCCTGCATGCCATGCTGGCTGATGATGAGACACTGCGTCGCGTCCCTCTGTCCAGTGTCTGATGATGAGACACCGCGTTGCGGCCGTCCCTCTCCTGCATGCCATGCTGGCTGATGATGAGACACTGCGTCGCGGCCGTCCCTCTCCTGCATGCCATGCTGGCTGATGATGAGACACCGCGTTGCGTCCCTCTCCTGCATGCCATGCTAGCTGATGATGAGACACCGTGTCGCGGCCGTCCCTCTCCTGCATGCCATGCTAGCTGATGATGAGACACCGCGTCGCGTCCCTCTCCTGCATGCCATGCTGGCTGATGATGAGACACCGCGTCGCGTCCCTCTCCTGCATGCCATGCTGGCTGATGATGAGACACCGCGTCGCGTCCCTCTCCTGCATGCCATGCTGGCTGATGATGAGACACCGCGTCGCGTCCCTCTCCTGCATGCCATGCTAGCTGATGATGAGACACCGCGTCGCGTCCCTCTCCTGCATGCCATGCTGGCTGATGATGAGACACCGCGTCGCGTCCCTCTCCTGCATGCCATGCTAGCTGATGATGAGACACCGTGTCGCGGCCGTCCCTCTCCTGCATGCCATGCTAGCTGATGATGAGACACCGCGTCGCGTCCCTCTGTCCAGTGTCTGATGATGAGACACCGCGTCGCGTCCCTCTCCTGCATGCCATGCTGGCTGATGATGAGACACCACGTTGCGGTCGTCCCTCTCCTGCATGCCATGCTGGCTCATCTCGTCCAGTGCAAGAACGGAGAAATCATGTCCTGCATGGTGGCTCGTCATCCAGCGCAAAAGGGGGTGCATACTTAGTTTAGACTAGTCATTGGTTAGACATGGGTTAAGGTTAGGTTTAGGTGTGCTGCCCCGTGGGAGGTTAGGTTTAGGGTGAGGGTTTGAGATAGGTTGTAGTTTTAGGACTAATGACTGGTCTAACCAATGACAAGTCTAAACCAAAAACGGTCTAAACTAAGTACTGCACCCGCGCAAAAGTGCAGACAGCCAGTTGGTCACACACACACACACACACACACACACACACACACACACACACACACACACACACACACACACACACACACACACACACACACACACACACACACACACACACACACACACACACACACACACACACACACACACACACACACACGTGAATGAAACGGCTATTTTCACTACTACTTAAACATTTATTTTCTAATTTGTGGAATCTCATAGATTTTTCTTTGATTTCTTCATGAATTTAATTCATGAACAATTTTGCCTTTTTGGGGGGAATCCCACAAATAGGTCCCGCCCCAGTGCGTGTGAAACAGTGGTATATACAGTATGTACATACATGAGGTAGGGGGGGGGTAGGTATACTACAAATCCATCCCGACCTCTGTCCTAAATACCCCGTGCTCCCGTGTAGCTAGCGAGGCCTTTCATGTTCTTATCACTCAGGGGAGCCGAGCCGAGCAAGGAGGGACCCTGGCTCCGTGCTCAGGAACGCCCAGTGGGACGCCCAGAGGAACGCCCAGTGGGACGCCCAGAGGAATGGGAGAAATTTAGTGCAGAACAGGAGCTACAGTGAGTGCTGTGCATCGGAGCTCACTGGGTCCTTCTGTTGGCTCTGCTGTCCCTCTGGACACAACGCGTCCATTTGGCTCTGCTGTCCCTCTGGACACAACGCGTCCATTTGGCTCTGCTGTCCCTCTGGACAGAACACGTCCATTTGGCTCTGCTGTCCCTCTGGACACAACGCGTCCATTTGGCTCTGCTGTCCCTCTGGACACAACGCGTCCATTTGGCTCTGCTGTCCCTCTGGACACAACGCGTCCATTTGGCTCTGCTGTCCCTCTGGACACAACGCGTCCATTTGGCTCTGCTGTCCCTCTGGACACAACGCGTCCATTTGGCTCTGCTGTCCCTCTGGACACAACGCGTCCATTTGGCTCTGCTGTCCCTCTGGACACAACGCGTCCATTTGGCTCTGCTGTCCCTCTGGACAGAACGCGTCCATTTGGCTCTGCTGTCCCTCTGGACACAACGCGTCCATTTGGCTCTGCTGTCCCTCTGGACACAACGCGTCCATTTGGCTCTGCTGTCCCTCTGGACACAACGCGTCCATTTGGCTCTGCTGTCCCTCTGGACACAACGCGTCCATTTGGCTCTGCTGTCCCTCTGGACACAACGCGTCCATTTGGCTCTGCTGTCCCTCTGGACACAACGCGTCCATTTGGCTCTGCTGTCCCTCTGGACACAACGCGTCCATTTGGCTCTGCTGTCCCTCTGGACACAACGCGTCCATTTGGCTCTGCTGTCCCTCTGGACAGAACACGTCCATTTGGCTCTGCTGTCCCTCTGGACACAACGCGTCCATTTGGCTCTGCTGTCCCTCTGGACACAACGCGTCCATTTGGCTCTGCTGTCCCTCTGGACACAACGCGTCCATTTGGCTCTGCTGTCCCTCTGGACACAACGCGTCCATTTGGCTCTGCTGTCCCTCTGGACACAACGCGTCCATTTGGCTCTGCTGTCCCTCTGGACACAACACGTCCATTTGGCTCTGCTGTCCCTCTGGACACAACGCGTCCATTTGGCTCTGCTGTCCCTCTGGACACAACGCGTCCATTTGGCTCTGCTGTCCCTCTGGACACAACGCGTCCATTTGGCTCTGCTGTCCCTCTGGACACAACGCGTCCATTTGGCTCTGCTGTCCCTCTGGACACAACGCGTCCATTTGGCTCTGCTGTCCCTCTGGACACAACGCGTCCATTTGGCTCTGCTGTCCCTCTGGACACAACGCGTCCATTCCCTACACAGAGCGCCACTTTTAGACTAACCTGCCCCACGCATCAGAGCCCACTGGGTCCTTCTGTTGGCTCTGCTGTCCCTCTGGACAGAACACGTCCATTTGGCTCTGCTGTCCCTCTGGACACAACGCGTCCATTCCCTACACAGAGCGCCACTTTTAGACTAACCTGCCCCACGCATCAGAGCTCACTGGGTCCTTCTGTTGGCTCTGCTGTCCCTCTGGACAGAACGCGTCCATTCCGTACACAGACAGAGTGCCACTTTTAGACTAACCTGCCCCACGCTCGCTTTCAGCACAGCAGCCCTGCAGTCTCTGCAGTGTTAGACCATTTCAAAGCACGGACGACCACGACTAAAGGCCGATTCATACTCCTATTTTACCGCTGTTTCGGCGCTGTAGTGCAGATTTGACTGAGAGACTGCCATCGCGCAAATTACAGCTTTTCACCAGAGGAGAAAAACTTTTTTTTTTTCCAACATGAGTTAATAGCACAGACTCTTCACATACTAGAGCATGTTTGAAATAAGTGTCAGAGCTGAAATCGACATGTAAATATGAAATAAATGCTTAAACATGTAGCTATAGGTGTAATGTTAGAGTCCACAGAAGTGAACCTTTCAAGCCTGTTTTCTCAACTCGCTGTTTTCTGCAAGACATTACTCTATAAGACATATCTCCAAAACTGGTGGGTCAAACTGAACAACCAATATGTCAATTTGAAGCTATGATTCCGAAAAACGGAAATTAAAAAAAAATCCAATGGCAGTCCCTCAGTCAAATTTGGTCACATATATAAAGTGACGTGAATCGGCTAACGATCGCTTGTAATCAAAATCAACGTTTTGTGGCCATTCCAAGCGCTCCCCCAAGAAGGGGATAGAGTTCTGCAGCGCTCTGCTCTGCCCATGCACCTCGTCATGTGGGCCGCGCGTGAAACCAGAGCTGGCATGCTCACATTCTGCCACGAAGGGCCCGGTACACACACGGAGCACATTTTGGCCCAATACGCCCCCTGACACCGATATCCCCGCTGGAGCGTGACTTACTGTAAACTCACTACGTTGGGCTACTTCAGGAGCAGGTAAGGCCAGGCCGGGGGAACGGAGCCAGAGGGAGAAAGACAGAGGCTGTGTGTGTGTGTGTGTGTGTGTGCGCGCGCGCGCGCGCGCGCGTGCGTGTGCGTGTGTGTGTGCGCGTGTGTGTGTGTGTGTGTGTGAGAGCTTGAGTGTGTGTGTGTGTGTGAGAGCGTGTGTGTGTGTGTTTGTGTGTCTGTGTGTGTGTGAGAGGGCTTGAGTGCGTGCGTGCGTGCGTGTGTGGGTGAGAGGGCTTGAGTGTGTGTGTGTGTGTGTGTGTGTGTGTGTGTGTGTGTGTGTGTGAGAGAGAGAGAGAGAGATAGAGAGAGGGGGGGGGGGCTTGTGTGTGTGTGGGGGGGGGCTTGTGTGTGTATGTGGGGGGGGGGTGGGCGGGGGGGTTTGGAGGGCAAACGCTTTGAAATGTGAACCAGATTTGCTTGAACAAACAGTCCCCTCTCTTCATGAGCAGTGACAGAAGTACATCCATAAAGAAACAGAAGTACATCCATAAAAGAGAGATCAGCCTCATGCCTAATTTATGCTCTGCACAGAGAAAAATAAATAAAGAACAGATCTACAAGCTAAACAAAGCTCGTTACTTTGGAGATCTGTTCTTTTTTTTTGGGGGGGGGGGGACAGCGCCCAACGCAGACTGCACTTTTATTTAACCATGCTGTCGTTCACGCGCCATATTAATGATTTGAAACAATCATCGTTCACTTCCCTGTTTAGCGCTCAGAAAGAAATGCTCGCCGCGCGTTATCTAGGGAGCTCTCTGTGGTTTTGACCAGATGGATATACTTCTGACTTTAACAACATGCCTCTCACCCGGAATATTAACGCTTCTAGAGAGACTCGATCGTAATCATCATAGCGAGGTAAGCAAGCAACATTATGCCTCCCGGTTTCTGTACGGAACGGAAGCCCCCGGCTTTCAGAGTAAAAGCTGCCATATCTGCCCGGCACCGCAAGCTTCTATTTTGAAAGAAATCCCGGCGCTGTATGTGTTAACACGTAACACATCACAAGTCCTACAGTACGTTCACAGCCAACGTAACACAGGAAACAGGTCTGTATCTGACACAACAACTACATTCCATGATGAATTGAAATATAATAATATAATATTAGCGTGTGTTTATTTTGGACTTGTGACATGGGGGGGGGGGACATAGAGAAATGTATCATAACTACATAAATAATGTTACAATTTACATGTATATGCACACGCATTTATACTATACAGCAGGGGTTCCCAAACTTTTTTGGACCAGGTACCCCTTTTGGGGTAGACATTTTTCCAGGTACCCCCTCATCTGAAGCGGCCGCAGAAACCTTTCAAGTGTCCTGAGTCTTTTTGTTGTTTCTGCAGCATGCGTCCTGCTGTTACTGTTTGGGGTCACGACAGGTTGACTGATGTTGTAGTTTTAGTAATCATGTCAGCTATTGGCCCAAAGCAAGCATGGGAGGAACACAATGAACACCACAAAAAAACGTTTATTGTGCAACTTGGCGTTAAAAAAAGTAAAAAAAAAAAGGGTTTGGGTTTTTTCTGGGAATTATTTTGGGTACCCCCTGGCTATGCGTCACGTACCCCTAGGGGTCCGCGGACCCCACTTTGGGAACCACTGCTATACAGTACACGACACGTACTACACACACACACACACACACACACGCGCGCGCGCACTCGTGTGCATTATAAATACAATGGCACATTTGATGTGACCCATCATGAAGGGACGACAGTACACAGTGTACACTACTTCCTTGGCCCCAGACCGAGGCCAATTTCTGGGTTTATATAATACAGCGAATTGGGCAATTTGCTCAGGAGGAATATGAAAACAACCGAATGAAAGCTGTTTCCTTATTGTGCCGTCTGACACGTTTCACTAACCTGTTCCATCACAAGAACCAGACAAGATTTTTATTTATTTTTTTCTTCCTGGAGACTAATTTGTTTCTTCGGTCACATTTTTCTAATAAGCAGTCATACATTCTGGAAAATTTGATGTAAAACAACCTTCGAAATGGCTTGAAGCTAAATCTATGACTCAAACCACAGTCAAAATAAATAAATAAATAAACTCCTTAAATTATGAAAACAACATGTCTCGAGTAACTTCAAGCGATTGGCTCCAGAGCCAACGAAACAGTAATTACCATTATGGTTTGTTTACATGAATTAACGTGTCAAAGTGTAACATTGCCACAAAGATCTCGAGCCATTCCTGTACGTGTCCGGATAGAGACGGCTGTGTCTAGAACAGCCGTTTATGGGGAAGGTAAACTCTGAAAAGGGATGTTTCTTGTGAAAGAAAGTGATTGGCTGACGGCTCTCTCTCTCACCTTGGCTTTGCTGTCCTGGGCAGACATGTAGCCGACACACATGCTCTCCGTGGTGTGACTCCATAGGAACTCCACTGTGGACACACACAGAGACACAGCTTCAATCACCACCTTTTACAATATAGTCTAGTTTTAACCCATTTAGACCTGAGGATGATTCTACAAATGCCCTCTAAATCCTGACAGTTTTCTGAACAACCTCATGTTTCTATGTCAGTCGTTCTCAAACATTTTCATGTCAAAGAACCCCAAAAATGTATGTATTTGGCAGCCGACCCCCATCTGAAAATATGTTGTTCCAGGGACACCCCAAGAGCAAACGTTTTTAACTCAAATATTGGCTTCTATATCAAAATATCATCCCCTCCCCTAACCCCTCCCCCTTTATCACGGCTTTAGTTCAGGTGGAACACCACCACCCAACAATTTTTCCTGCTTATATTTATTTATTTATTTGACAGGGACAATGCTCATTAATCAACATTTCAGTTTTCACTTCCATGTAAATGTGCCAGAGTTAGCCATAAGCTAATTTACATCTGTTCTATGCCACCAAAATGTGGAACGCCCTACCAACAGTCATTAAGACATGCGAATCCCTTGACTCCTTCAAAACCGCTCTCAAAGGGCACCTACGGATGGCTGCAATTCGAAACTGGCCCCCGTAAAATCTGAATCCCCCCCCACCGCCCCCCCTTTTCCCCTCACTGTATACGTTTCTTTTCCCTTTTTACCTCCATTATGATGAATTCCTGTTCTGTTCTTTGTCTATATAGAAGTGTCTATTTGTACGTCTCTAAATGTTTTGATGAATTGAACATGGTGGACCCTGTTGTAAACAAGTGTAATGCTTAATTGGGTCGTCCACTCACAGTTAACAGCCTTTGTATTGAGTTTGTGCTTGAAATGTACTGTAATTCTGCAAACTGTTAATAAAATTTTCAATCAATCAATCAATCAATCAAAAGCAGGCTCTTAAAATGGTAGTAAAACTAAACATACGATGACACATACAGTACAATACAATGCAATACAATACAGATAAAAGAAAGACAGAGTGTATAGTGTGCCAGCACACAACACCATGCGTTGATGCCATGTGTGCATATGTGCCAGCACCCAACACTATAATATTAACACCTGATAATCATGTTTTATGGTGGGAAAAAAACAAAACACTCCATCATTAACCACTTAAGCCCAGTATACATGTTTGTACGACAACAAAAATCAAAGTCAAAAGCCAATCTACAAGATCATGTGTGCGGGTATTTATACTGTGTTGTTCTCATTTGTTTTATCTTGACACATCTGGCCAAAATTGGGATGCCTGCCCTGCAGGCATCCCAACGTGATTAACATATATGTCTTAAATTAAATTGTGAAAGTGTGACATTACCAAACAAACATACAGTTGGAGGCCATCGATATTGTCCTTTTCTTTTTGCTGAGGTTTGCGTGATCTGCGCAAAAGGACAGTTAACCCATTTTGGGCGGGAACCCCTTTTGGTGTTTTAAACATTATGTTATAATTTAGCTATTGAAAAATAGCAGATCTACAAGCTCGTAGCGCGCCACCGAGTGGCGCGCTACGAGCTTGTAGGTCTGCTATTTTTGAAAAATCGTGAAAATATTTATTTCAGAAAACTGGAGGATTTAGAAGGATTTTTTTTAATTTTGAGGTCAGATCTAAATGGGTCAAATGATAAGGGACAATATCGGTGGCACCCAACTGTATCAGACAAGACAGTGCACATTTCCTGGCCAGGGATAAATGTGGGTGAAGGGTGGGGACATCCAAAGCACAGGCACGTGGCAGGTGGCAGGAGGAGGGCATGCCCACGATGTGCCACGGGGTCTGTGTGCGCCCGTCATACTTCACGGGGTCTGTGTGTGTGCGCCCATCATACTTCACGGAAATACATGGCATACGATGTTGCGGAAGAAGGGGGAGGCTGCACTCGTGACTTGGATGCTAAACTTAATTACAGCGCCAGGGGATGTGGTGGACATGCCGAGGGACTGTTTAGTCTTTAGTAAATCAACGAAGAGACTTTATCCCCGTCCGCTGCAATCTGATCCGCTGGTTGACTGGAGCGAAGTCTGCACTATTTCGCAACGGGGGGGCGCCAACAATAGGCTCGCGCCAAGTGCCGCAGCGGAGCGGTCAATCACTCTGCCCCCCCCCGCGCCGTGGTGGTATTTTGGGAAATGTCATCGATGGGAGATGCATATAGATGGCGTGAATGAATGGACCTTCGACTGGTCGTCAAGCGTCCGCGTCGAACATTAATGAAGATGTCTTGTCCTCCTGTGACAGAGACAGTTTATTCCTCTTTTTTGGTCTGCTCTGAAGAAGGCTGTTTGCCGAAAAAACGTGCCAGGGTTCTCAAATAAACTTGCATCTTGAGCCAGTCTTTTATTTTGGAGTACCGCTTTTACCACTTAGTTAGTTTATGAGTTAAGTTATTTTCAGCCCCAGTGAGCCCCCACTGCGTTAGACTGGAACTCACCTATGCTTTCTATGGGATAGGCAGCTCCCGGCAGGATCCGCCGGGAGAAACTGTGCGCAGCTGCTAGACATGAGACTAATTAATTAGAGCGACAGAGAGAGAGAGAGAGCAGTGTGTGTGTGTGTGTATGTACGTGTGTGCGTCAATTTAACAAAGGTGCAGACGATCAGAAATGAGCAGAGAGTGAGCGACGTATGCCCCAGACTTTTTTCTTTTCTCCCTGGAAATAAAAACGTCTGTGTTTCCGAGGCTACCACTGTGTTAACCAAGGGCAGTTTCTAAAGGCAGTGCACCTGCTTTTCCTTCTTCACCAGTTGTTTATGCCTCTTTCTCACTGAAGTAGAACTCTTACATTGCTTGCTGTGTAACCTAAAGCTTTCATTTAATACCCCAGTTTATTTTATTTATTTTTTAAAGATGTTTTTGGGGCTTTTTCAATACTAAAACTGCTACTTTGAGGATGAAACCGAACAACAAGAGTTGTTTACATCAGGGTCCTCCATTTTCAATTCAGCAGAACATTTAAAGACGTCGTACACAGATATACACTTCTGTGAAAAACAGGAAGTCATCATGTAAAGGTCGAAGCTTGGGGTCGTGGTTGCCCGGCGGACGAGATAAACGAGGCGTTATCATCATATTAAACAAGTGTACAATCTGCTCAGATAGTTGCGGTCGTGACTGACGACTGTCAAGGACGACTTCTCAAGGAAAATAATCACTGAAAGTAAAATGGCTTTAAAAACGGATACTGGTGGCTTATCACATCAGCAGCAGACGAATAGTCTGATGAAATGGACTGATATGGGTGCACTCGGTTAGATTTGTACCATCTAGTTACGAATGGAAGATTTGACATTGCACTGTGCAGTTACAGTACTTTCATGGCGTTGTGAAGAAGATTGCAATGAAAGCACTGGTACTATAGAGCGTCGCAGTCCCGCCCCCTCGAGAGACCCGGAAAAGAAATCCCTGTTCATTTTCCTCATAGACTTTTCAGAAAGTATTTATTTAAAGACGTTTACGCCGCGGACAAAGCCAACTCTTGTCGTGACAAATCATGAAAACAAACAATTTTTCGCACGCACGCACACACGGATAGTGATTGATCACAGTGTGAACACAGTGCCACAGTCATGTTTCCAGTCAACGTAAGTACAGCCAAAATGTCCGACACTGCCAGACCTATCGCGGCACGGATCAGCCGCAAGACGACCTTTCATGAACACTGAACGACCTAGTGTTTCCAAGGGGCCAGTGAGGCACTCCAACGTTGAAGCACTGGGCCCTAGTGGTAAGAGGAGGGACTGCAGGCGGACCCGTGGATTCATGACCGGGAAACCCCGTGTAGCTGGGCTTTAACATTGAGCGCTCGGTTGCACTTCCGCATTTGACCACCAAAATTTGGTGGTCAAATGCGGAAGTAGACGTTTTGAGACGGTCCTTCCGGGTGCTTCAAAACGCCACTGAGCAACTTCCACTGACATGAATAGCAGAGGGGGGCGGAGCTTCGCGCCAGATCAGTCTCTATCCTTTTAATACTCTATGGGTGTTTCTGCCACGTTCATCACGCTGCAACGTGAACATCTCATCTGGGCCGTCGTGTCGCGTCGCAACACATCGGCAGCTTGTGGATCTGCTATTCCCCGCAAAAAACTAAAACGTTTATTTTAGATCATTTTCACCTACAGTATGCCCAAAATGTGGACGTCAAGTTTAATAAGGTATATATAGAATTAGTATAAAATCTGCCTCTGTATTGGGAAATGAGCGCACACAAAGTACCGACATATTAAATTTAAAAAAGTATACAGTATTAACTTTAATGTATAGTGGTATAGGCTTATATTATATATTATAATAGCGTGTGAGCGTTTTGGGGGAAGCACTGATCATCAAGCCCAACACAGACGCCTTGTTAACCCATTTTGACCCGTGATCAGATTCTAAAAATGTCTTCTACATCCTGACAGTTTTCTGATAAAGCTATGTTTCTATGTCAGTCGTTCTTCGATTTTTTCAAAAATAGCAGATCTACAAGCTCGTAGCGCGCCACTCGGTGGCGCGCTACGAGCTTGTAGATCTGCTATTTTTCAATAGCTAAAGCATAACAAAGTGGGTTAATCAGAGACAGGGAGTTGTTCCCAGTGACTTCACAGGTAGAGAAACCAGATCTGTCCACAGAAGGAGAGAGAAGGCCTCCCTCCCCACTTATCTTAAGATTAGCGGTTGATTCATCAGTGGGAGGTCTCGGTTTGAACCCGAGACCAGGGGTGTGAAACCGGACCCTGATTGTGTGAGGTAAAAAGAAAACACACACACACACACACACACAGAGACCACCCGCAAAGGACGGCCACCACAGTCAAAAGCCCTCCTCTCTTTCGCAGACAATCTGCTGATGGATTTGTAAATATCCACCAGTGATTTCCCCTACCTAGCTGTAATTGGGACGTGTGGTTTCTTTGTGTGTGTGTGTGTGTGTGGTTGGAGCTTTGTGTGTGTGTGTGTGTGTGTGTGTGTGTGTGTGTGTGTGTGGTTGGGAGCTTTGGGGAGCTGATTGATGTGTGTCTTTACCCAGTATGGCCTGGATGCCTTGCGATGGCTGGGCCTCCACACATCTGCAGCAGCGCAGCACGATGACGCCGCCCAAAACACGGTCCTCGCTGGCCAGGAAGGGGGAACCTTTAAACACACACACACACACACACACACACACACACACACACACACACACACACACACACACACACACACACACACACACACACACACACACACAGGGAAAAACAAACGACACTTAACGATAACGAGACGTGACACGATCGTGGCAAATAACGCACGCGCAATTAATAATAGTTTATGTTAACCCATTTAGGCCTGACGTCGAAGTTTAAAAAATGTCTTCAAAATCCTGAGAGTTTCCTGAAAAACCTTATGTTTCTGTATCAGTGGTTCTCAATATTTCATGTCAATAACCCCAAAAATTATATGTAATATGCCTCTGCCCCCCCATCTGAAAATATGTTCTTCCAGAGACCCCCCAGAAGCAAAGATTTGAGTTAAAATGTTCACTCTGTAAGTCTGTAATAATATATTCAAAGATTTGAGGCACATTTTCACGATTTTTCAAAAATAGCAGACCTACAAGTTCATAGCGCGGCACTCGGTGCCGCGCTATGAACTTGTAGATCTGCTATTTTTCAATTGTTTAAAACACCAAAAGGGGTTCCCGCCCAAAATGGGTTAAGCAATTATGTCCCGAGACATCCACACAACAGATGTAAAAACAAAACAAAAAAAAACATCAACAAAAATAAACATCTCCGATAAACGCAAAATCTGGACAAAACGCAGACTTTTTCTATTAATCATAGGAAGGTGACCATGAACAATTCCTTGTTCCAATATCCTTCCATATAATTCCTCTGACTGGGCCAAGGGAAACAACTGAAACCAATTACTCTGTCCACTGACTTTATTTTATTAGCCAGGCTGCAGGGAAAAGACTGTTCGAGCCATTTGCATGGGAAGGTTTTAGCACATAATAGGTTAACCCATTTTGGGCGGGAACACCTTTTGGTGTTAGCATTATGTTATGCTTTAGCTATTGAAAAATAGCAGATCTACAAGCTTGTAGGTCTGCTATTTTTGAAAAATCGAAGAACCACTGACATAGAAACATAGCTTTTTCAGAAAACTGTCAGGATGTAGAAGACATTTTTAGAATCTGATCTCAGGTCAAAATAGGTTAATGACAGGTGGTGCAATTATGGTTCTATACATTACACACTGTATATACAGTACATTATTACACTACCACAATAGAGACATACAGTCACTTATAATCTTTTAATCTCACTTTAAAAATATACCCACCACATAGCAAAATACAAAGTCTGAAGTCTGACTGCCCAAGTAAACACCAGCAGAGGTGTATTTGAGGTGTCGCGTCACGTGTACAAGAAAAATTGGATTATGTGCTTAGCGATAATATGATGAAGGGGTGCACGATTATGAAATTCTGACCGATATCCGATCTCCGGTTATTTGCAGGGACATGTGTGCCGATACCGATTCTGACCGATTCCGATATTATACAGAGGACCACAATGAACACAAGCCATTGGAAGCATGCTATGTCTGGGAACATCTAAACACAGTGTCGAGTTAAAGGACCACTTCACCACTTTTCAACCTATCTTTTATTATAATAGGTCCTCACTAATAATCATGATAAAATGGCACTGTTTTTTTCTATTCAGTCTGTGTCTCATAGGAGGGCTGTGGGCAGTTTAGAAACCGTCTTCCAGTGACATCATCATTAGGCAGATTCTTTTTTAAACAAGATTTGTTTTACAAAAGAAAATAGATTTTTATTATCGTGAGAACGATGGCTTCCATTTTCGCATTTTCAGGACTAGAAAGCCTGCAGTTTCTATTAGCTTGTATTCCCCATCGATGATGTCACTGGAAGACGGTTTCTGAACTGCCCACAGCCCTCCTATGAGACACAGACCGAGTAGAAAGAAATTGCGCCATTTTTCATGATTATTAGTGAGGACCTACTATATGAAGATAGGTTGAAAAGTGGTGAAGTGGTCCTTTAAGGCAAAACCGGACCAAAACATGGCATTTCATTAAAATGTTATTGTTGCTTTTTGCACGCCATCGATGCTTTTCTTGCATTTCACGCTGATTTTGGTTCCTTAGTAGTAACGCCCCCCCTTTTTGCTCAACACACAATAAAAACAAAAGAATTGACTATAGCTTGGAGCACTTTCACACAAAACCTCTGGTATTTATGCTACATTTTAAAAGCCTCTTAAATCTGTTTTTGTTCAATATTCCATAATGAATACAAAGAAAATCTCTAGACACTGTAAACATGCCAATTACGGTCTGAGGGTTTTCCAGCACGATTTCACCCATCAATAACAATGGAGAAGCAGAATAACTTTAACGAGCTCCCTTTGTGGATATATTTGTCTAATGTACTTTTATGACAGGTGTGTCTACTCCATGAGACTTTAACCCATTTAAAGATGATTTTTTTCACACATAACCTATTGTTTCACAACCTGGTCACAGACAAATCAGACAACTTTAAAACCCATAGAATCACTTTACAAACAGACATTAAAAACACTGGATCAAAAGCCCAACCGTTACCACCATTGCCATATAGCTCTAAAGTACAACTTATTTAATTTTGACAGCTTTAAACATTTTGCAGCTGCCTGCCTCCCTCCCTCATTTTTAAGATCTTAAATGGACTTGCACCTCCAACACTGAAACAAGGGCAACTACCAGAGGGGACTGTGAAGTGCCAATCAGACGTAGTGTGTTTGGTAAAACAGTCTTCTCTGTTAGAGCCTCCCATCACTGGAACAGTCTCCCCACAGAAGTAAGAGAGACCTCCAACTATCTGACCTTCAAATTCAACCTGAAAAGGTGGCTAAAAACAATTCAAATCTGTAATCATGAGTAACTATCAGCACTATTTAGTATTCATCACCGGTGTCATTTCTCACTTCACTTTGCAGTTGTTCTGTCCCCTGTACCATGTTGATCTGTTCCTGTATTGTACTGTATTGTATTGTGTTTTTGTATGGATATAGTGTTGGGTGCTTCACTGCTTGCACATAATGCACACATGGCATCAACGCATGGTGTTGTGTGCTGGCACACTATACACTCTGTCTTTCTTTTACCTGTATTTTATTGTGTTTTTGTATGGATATAGTGTTGGGTGCTTGCACATATGCACACATGGCATCAACGCATGGTGTTGTGTGCTGGCACACTATACACTCTGTCTTTCTTTTATCATTCATTTTTTAAGAGCCTGCCCAAGGACTACAGATGAAATTTAGCTTTGGCTAACTCTGGCCCATTTACATTGAGGTGAAAACTGACATGTTGATTAATGAGCTTTGTCCCT
This sequence comes from Electrona antarctica, assembly GCF_951216825.1. NCBI lineage: Eukaryota > Metazoa > Chordata > Actinopteri > Myctophiformes > Myctophidae > Electrona > Electrona antarctica. The sequence continues at coordinate 3,873,347 of NC_136791.1, read as the reverse complement.
GTCAAATAAATAAATAAATAAAATAAATTTAGATCTGGAAACTAGTGTTGATTTTGACGGCACATTTAGATTTTAGTCATAGTCTTTTGAATAAAACTTTGTTTAGTTTTAGTCATATTTTTGTCATCTGAAATGTCTAGTTTTAGTCGACTAAATATCATATTTTAGTCGACTACTGCGACGCGTTGTGAGCTTGGAGATCTGCTATTTTCAGCATGCAACCAAACATAGGCAATGACTTGCCTTTTAGTTCTACTGGATCTCTTCTCCACTAGTCCCGGCTTAACATTTTAGTCTCATTCTTATGTGTTGGCGAAATTGACAGCATATAGTTTTAGTCATCGTAGCTTAGTTTCAAAAGTGGCAAAAGTATCAAAAGTGGCAACGCGGCGAGAAGCTCGTCAATCTGCTACGGTACATTTGATATTTCTGAATTTGAATCCTGAGGTTTTTTCCAGAAAACTTCAGGCTTTTTTTTGTTTTAAATAATCGACCTCATGTCTACATGGGTTAAAACATATGCCTCTAATTATGCTAGAATATACATTAGTCTATCATAAATGAATTAACAACCTTCAGATTTATGATGCACGGCAGCAAGGGGGAAAACTCCTGATCGAGTTACACCAAAATATCCGATATACCTTCATTATGCCAAATACTGACAGATAGTATAACTGGAGACATTCATCAACCCTCCTCACCAGAGCTGGATTTATTAAGCTATTGTTTCAACTTAATGTGTGTCTCGAAGGAAAACAAAAGAGGAATTAAACATAAAAAAAGGACTCCTCTCGAACCCTTCTAAATGTCTCGGGGTCACAAACGTCCGTGACATCATGGCCAAGCCAACCAATAGGGACAGGCTTCTAAGGCCTGACTCACCACCCTGGCCAAGACCTACGCTGAAAAGACTATCAGCGGAAGTGGCGGAAGTGTTGCGTGTAAGATAACTACGTCACGCGGTGCGGCTGTGTTTACTAGTCCCCACCGAATGATCATTTCAGCGGGAATACATTTTCGGGAACACAACGCTGCGATTGGTCAGAAAACGTTAACTTCCGGGGGGGGGGTTACACGGCGGAAGTCCTGCCTTAGATAGCTTATTTGTCCTAGGTTGTGACCAGGCTCTTCTTTTTCGCAGTTAAGTGAGCCTGGGACCGAGGCTACTGACTCACACCTTCACAACAGATTGATGTATAGCTGATGCATGAGACTTATTGACGGATGCAAGCTCACAATGCATTTCCAATGTTAGTCACATGGTTTTACACAACATTGTGTTGTATGAGGGGGTGGGGGGGCAGTCGAAACACAGCCGAAAGCCGTACAACACAAATGTTGTGTCAAACCATGTGACTTCCATTGGAAATGCATTGGGGCAAGATGTAAACAAACCCTTTCTTTTCATCTACAGTAGCATGCATCAATGTTGTATGCTAGATGGAAAGGTGTGAGTCAGGCCTAAGAAGGAAGGTGTGAGTCAGGCCTAAGAAGGAAGGTGTGAGTCAGGCCTAAGAAGGAAGGTGTGAGTCAGGCCTAAGAAGGAAGCCAGAACAATTGGCGTGTTTCTTCCACCATTGTTGATTTTGACAGCAAATTCAGATTTTAGTAGTAGTCGTAGTCTATGGAATAGTTTTCAGTTAGTTTTTTTATAGTCATATTTTAGTCACCTGGAATGTTTTAGTGTTAAGTCTGGTTTTAGTCGACTAAACATACAGTTGATTTAGTCGACTAAAATGTATTTTGGCAGGCCTTGATGCCGTCGTAATGACTCATTTTGCACTTGCTGAAAATAGCCGATCTACAAGCTTGTGAGCTTGTACATCTGCTATTTTCTAGCAACCAGGTGTAAAATTACTTGTGTCTTTTACTTATACTGGATCTCTTGTCCACCAGTCCCTTCCTAACATTTTAGTCTAGTTTGTATTTGTTGACAAAACTGTCAATTATATTTAGTCTCAGTTTTAGTCGTCATAGCTTAGTTTTCATTTAGTTTTTGTCAGTGAAGAAAGATTTTTCGTCATAGTTTTAGTCGACAAAATCAACTGTTTTTCACATTGTCTGCATTTGACTCTCTCCCCCTGCTCACCCAGTGGTTCCTGCCTCAACCCAGTGGTCCCTGCCTCGCCCCAGTGGTCCCTGCCTCACCCCAGTGGTCCCTGCCTCACCCCAGTGGTCCCTGCCTCACCCCAGTGGTCCCTGCCTCAATCCAGTGGTCCCTGCCTCACCCCAGTGGTCCCTGCCTCAACCCAGTGGTCCCTGCCTCAACCCAGTGGTCCCTGCCTCAACCCCAGAACAAGACGTTCTAACACGGACCACTTCAGACCAAAAGACCAAAAGATCTCTCCCTCTCTCTTTCAAAAAAGAAAAAAAAGAAATAAAAGGAAAAAAAAGAACATCTTCACAACATCTTGTCAACAAAACATTTTATGTCTTCCCCAAAAATAACTACGGCTGTTAAATATGAACGTGCGGAACATTTGCAGCCGGGTCTCGTTTGAACAACATGAGAATGATCCATAAATCAAAACGCTGTCTGTTCAAATCCCTTTGATTCCTCGTGTTTCCAGTTGTTAGTTAGGTCATGTCTTATGTTGCATTTGCTATTGTTAGTTTAATTTCCTCCTCCATGCATAGCTGGGTGTCCCAACAAACCATCCCATAGCTGGGTGTCCCAACAAACCATCCGCTTGACAAACACATCTCTGGGGGCTTATGGAGTGGTGGAAAGTAACAAGCAAGTACATTTTCTTAAGTACTGTGTACTTTACTGGAGTACTTCCAATTGTCAGTACATTTACTCCTACTCCACTACATCTCAGAGGCAAACATTGTACTTTTACTCCGCTACATTTATTTGAACACTTTAGTTACTAGTTACTTTGTAGATTTTGATTATTATTATTACAGAACATACAGTAACCACTTCAGCCCTATATACATTTTGGCTATTTGAAAATATCCGTTCTACACGTTTATCTGTGTTGCTCATTCCATGAACGCCTGATCCTGTGTGAAGTGAGGGGCGCTCTTATCATCTTTTTATTTTTACCCTGACATACAATCGACTCGATCGCATTGCACCGAGAAACAATACAACGACTCAAACTTAATACCGTATAACAACGTAATAACTCAATACTTAATACCTTAATACCAGCCGTTTTACAAGCTCACAATGCGTCGTGCATTGTGAGCTTGTAGATCTACTATTTTCAACATAGTTTTTATACATTTGAAAACGTTAAATGGGACATTATGCACAATGAGTGCTATTACGTTTTGATACCTTAAGTACATTTCGATGCCAATACTTTTGTACTTTTACTACAAGTACAATTTGAATTTACTTCAGTAGTTCTACATTACAGTATTGATACATTTGAGTACTTTTTCCCACCACTGCCAAAGAAGACACGTTGTACTCACTGATGAAGCTGTTCTGCAGAGCCTCCATGCAGCGCTTTTGGTGCACTGTAGATTTCATCCACTAAAACTATCTACAAGCTCACAACGCGACGCACATCGGTCAGCTTGTAGATCGACTATTTTCAGCAAGCGTAAAATCAGCCATTACGACGGCATCAAGGCCCGCCAAAACGGAATCAACTGTAGATTTAGCTGACTAAAATCGTATGAAATTTTGACGACTAAAAACTAGACTATAACACCAAGACATTCCAGGTGACTACTATACAATGTGACTAACACTAAATGAAAACTATTCAAGAGGCTATGACTAAAACTCAAAATGTGCTGTCAAGATCAACACTGGCTTGGTGGGCATCATCAGACTGGTAGTTATTAGTAGTAGACTGGTAGTTAGTTAGTAGTAGTAGACTGGTAGTTAGTTAGTAGTAGTAGTAGGCTGGTAGTTAGTTAGTATTAGACTGGTAGTTAGTTAGTATTAGACTGGTAGTTAGTTAGTATTAGACTGGTAGTTAGTTAGTATTAGACTGGTAGTTAGTTAGTAGTAGACTGGTAGTTAGTTAGTTTTAGACTGGTAGTTAGTTAGTAGTAGACTGGTAGTTAGTTAGTAGTAGACTGGTAGTTAGTTAGTAGTAGACTGGTAGTTAGTTAGTAGTAGGCTGGTAGTTAGTTAGTATTAGACTGGTAGTTAGTTAGTAGTAGACTGGTAGTTAGTTAGTAGTAGACTGGTAGTTAGTTAGTAGTAGACTGGTAGTTAGTTAGTAGTAGACTGGTAGTTAGTTAGTAGTAGGCTGGTAGTTAGTTAGTAGTAGACTGGTAGTTAGTTAGTAGTAGGCTGGTAGTTAGTTAGTAGTAGACTGGTAGTTAGTTAGTAGTAGACTGGTAGTTAGTTAGTAGTAGACTGGTAGTTAGTTAGTAGTAGACTGGTAGTTAGTTAGTATTAGACTGGTAGTTAGTTAGTTTTAGACTGGTAGTTAGTTAGTAGTAGACTGGTAGTTAGTTAGTAGTAGACTGGTAGTTAGTTAGTAGTAGGCTGGTAGTTAGTTAGTATTAGACTGGTAGTTAGTTAGTAGTAGACTGGTAGTTAGTTAGTAGTAGACTGGTAGTTAGTTAGTAGTAGACTGGTAGTTAGTTAGTAGTAGACTGGTAGTTAGTTAGTAGTAGGCTGGTAGTTAGTTAGTAGTAGACTGGTAGTTAGTTAGTAGTAGGCTGGTAGTTAGTTAGTAGTAGACTGGTAGTTAGTTAGTAGTAGACTGGTAGTTAGTTAGTAGTAGACTGGTAGTTAGTTAGTAGTAGACTGGTAGTTAGTTAGTAGTAGACTGGTAGTTAGTTAGTAGTAGACTGGTAGTTAGTTAGTATTAGACTGGTAGTTAGTTAGTTTTAGACTGGTAGTTAGTTAGTAGTAGACTGGTAGTTAGTTAGTAGTAGACTGGTAGTTAGTTAGTAGTAGGCTGGTAGTTAGTTAGTATTAGACTGGTAGTTAGTTAGTAGTAGGCTGGTAGTTAGTTAGTAGTAGACTGGTAGTTAGTTAGTAGTAGACTGGTAGTTAGTTAGTAGTAGACTGGTAGTTAGTTAGTAGTAGGCTGGTAGTTAGTTAGTAGTAGACTGGTAGTTAGTTAGTAGTAGGCTGGTAGTTAGTTAGTAGTAGGCTGGTAGTTAGTTAGTAGTAGACTGGTAGTTAGTTAGTAGTAGACTGGTAGTTAGTTAGTAGTAGACTGGTAGTTAGTTAGTAGTAGGCTGGTAGTTAGTTAGTAGTAGACTGGTAGTTAGTTAGTAGTAGACTGGTAGTTAGTTAGTAGTAGGCTGGTAGTTAGTTAGTAGTAGACTGGTAGTTAGTTAGTAGTAGGCTGGTAGTTAGTTAGTAGTAGACTGGTAGTTAGTTAGTAGTAGACTGGTAGTTAGTTAGTAGTAGGCTGGTAGTTAGTTAGTAGTAGACTGGTAGTTAGTAGTAGTAGTAGGCTGGTAGTTAGTTAGTAGTAGACGGTAGTTACTCACTGATGAACTTGTTTTGCATAGCCTCCAGCAGCGCTGTGTGTGCATCTTCAGACTGCATGGCCGCAGAGACCTCCCTGGCCAGCATGGTGCGGATCAGATGCTCTCCACAGCCTGGCAACAGAGAGAGAGAGAGAGAGAGAGAGAGAGAGAGAGAGAGAGAGAGAGAGAGGGCACTGTTGATTTTGGCAACACATTTTTATTTACTTTTAATCCCATGATTTTAGTCACCTGAAATGTTTTAGTGTTGATAGTAATATCAACTAAATATCATAAGATTTTCGCAAACTAAAATGTATTTTGGCGGGCCTTGATGCCGTCGCATTGGCTGACTTTACACTTGCTGAAAATATTTTCAGCATGCATGCGTGTAAAATGACTTATATAGTGGATCTCTTGTCCACTAGTCCCTTCCTAACATTTGAGTCTAGTTTTTATTTGCTGATGAAATTGTCAGTATATTTAGACATAGTTTTAATCGTCACGGCTTAGTTTTTATTTCGTTTCCATTTAGTTTTCGTCAGTGACAAAAGGTAGTCGACGAAGACTTTTCGTCATAGTATTAATATAGTCGCCGACATCAACACCACCAAGAGAGACATCACGGGGCAAGAGAGACATCACGGGGCAAGAGAGACATCACAGGGCAAGAGAGACATCACAGGGCAAGAGAGACATCACGCGGCAAGAGAGACATCACGGGGCAAGAGAGACATCACGGGGCCAGAGAGACATCACGGGGCAAGAGAGACATCACGGGGCAAGAGAGACATCACAGGGCAAGAGAGACATCACGGGGCAAGAGAGACATCACGGGGCAAGAGAGACATCACGGGGCAAGAGAGACATCACGGGGAAAGAGAGACATCACAGGGCCAGAGAGACATCACGGGGCAAGAGAGACATCACGGGGCAAGAGAGACATCACGGGGCCAGAGAGACATCACGGGGCAAGAGAGACATCACGGGGCAAGAGAGAACAGTGCAGTCATTGCGGTCGTATTTGCCCTGTGTTTACACGCCTCCCCATCAATCAGAGCCGCTGTACGAGGTCAGAGCAGAGGCAGCACGGGGATGTTTTGTCATGTATATAAAAGGCGACGGGACATTTAAACGCTAATCAGATTGGACTTATTGCGATGCTTGGCAGGATATTGTCATTTTCCACAGTCTCTCTATGTGGCTTATTTACTGAAACTCAGAAATGCCCCCCCCCCCCCCCCCCCCCCCCAAAACTTGGTGGATCGATCAGTAGCCCAGTGGTTCTCAAAGTGGGGCCCGGGGACCCCCAGGGGTCCTTGAAGGGAGTTCCAGGGGGTCCCCAGCTAAATGATAGTTAGGAACCAAATGGACCCTTATGAGACTGTAATGGACCCACTTCTCAGAGTTAAATTAACATTGATTTTACAATAATTATAAATTGGGGGACCCCAATTTAGAGAATTAGAGATATAAATTACGTTAAAATGGGCGTCCATAGTTTAACCCATTTTGGGCGGGAACCCCTTTTGGTGTCGCTATTGAAAAATAGCAGATCTGCAAGCTCATAGCGCGCCACCGAGTGGCGCGCTATGAGCTTGTAGATCTGCTATTTTTGAAAAATCGAAGAACGACTGACATAGAAACATAGAAAACTATCGGGATGTAGAAGACATTTTTAGAATTTCAGAAAATGTGTTAATGCGTGTCAAACTGGGGGTCCTTGAAATATAAGCGGTTGAGAATCACTGCTAGAGCCGTTGTATTTGATGTATTACCATGTTTTGTTCTTGCTTACTGAAAGTCGCTCTGGATTTAAAAGCCTAAATTGTAAAATTGTAGCATTCTTATAACGTGACCATTCTCGGAGTCAAAGCCAGTGCTTTGGGAAAAGGAAAAAGAAAACCCTAAATGTGAAAACAAAGCACGCTTGGCAAAAACTCAAGATAAATCCCATAAAGACTAAAGACTATAGCCTTGTTGGTTCTGTGCGAACATAAACGAAGGCCCTATAAAATACCAGGTAACTACAACAAAACGGAACGCAGGTTGGTTACTGTGGCCCGGAGTCATTCAGAATACACTTTTTTTCTTCTTTTAACCCATTTCGGGCGTGAACCCCTTTTGTTATAATTTAGCTATTGAAAAATAGAAGATCTACAAGCTCATAGCGCGGCACCGAGTGCCGCGCTACGGGCTTGTAGGTCTGCTATTTTTGAAAAAAAATCATGAAAATGTAGTGCAAAGCTTTGAATATATATTCTTTCAGAGCAAACGTTTTTAACTCAAATCTTTGCTTCTGGGGGGTCCCTGGAACAACATATTTTCAGATGGGGGTCGGCAGCCAATTACAGATAATCTTGGGGGGTTCTTGACATGAAAATGTTTGAAAACCACTGACGTAGAAACTTGGGGTTTTTCAGAAAACTGTCAGGATTTAGAAGATATTTGTAGAATCGATGGTAGGTCAAAATGGGTTAATGAGAAGTGAATGTGGAATTGGCCGGTGTGGTACGGTGTGCCCTTTTGTTTAGTATTTACCGTAAACTGCCCCGTCGGTTCCGAATGGGGGGGGGGGGGGGGGGGGGGGGAGAACATACGGACATCATGGTAGCAGCAAGACCACGCTGGAACTGTTGCTTTAACGGGAGTGGTAGACATTAACCCATTTTGACCCGAGATCAGATTCTATGAGCTTGTAGATCTGCTATTTTTCAATAGCTAAAGCATAACATAATGCTAACACCAAAAGGGGTTCCTGCACCAAAATGGGTTAAAAAAAAAAAAAGCACCGAGGCCACAGATTAAAAACATAAATACTATAAAGCAAACTGAGGCACAGTTTGTGTGACAGCCAAGTACAGCGAGAGGAAACACTGCCGACTTGTGAACCGTGCTCGTGTTCAGCCACAGCAGAGGAAAGGCTGACTGAGAGGTCAACACGTATATTAAAAAAATATACCCACATAAGCCGCATATTAGACACTGGACCAGAACGGGCCGGGGGGAGTGGGAGTGAGGGTGGGGGGGGGGGGGGGGGGTGGAGGAGGAGTGGGTGACATATAGGGGGAGAGAGAGAGAGAGGACCCAAACGCCCCAGTGTCAGAAACAAAATGATTGTTTTTCTGCTGCTTTTGATGGGAATGCCTTTCAAGTTGAGGAAATTAGAAGCAGGTGTCGTACTGGAACACACATTATGCTTTTCCATCCCCATAAGGAAAGAGTTTTACATTTTTTTCTGACTCAGATGAAAGGCACGGGCGGCCACGATATATGGGACGACAGCGGAGGAGGAGGAGGTGAATAAACACGGAGGGGCAAACAACCAGCGTGGCCATGCTGGGATCAAAGATGTTAGGATGTAGCCCAGATATAACCTAGAGCTGTGAATGAACGACTCATATACAAGATATAACCTAGAGCTGTGAACGAGCGACTCATATACAAGATATAACCTATAGCTGTGAACGAGCGACTCATATACAAGATATAACCTATAGCTGTGAATGAACGATTCATATACAAGATATAACCTATAGCTGTGAATGAACGATTCATATACAAGATATAACCTATAGCTGTGAATGAACGATTCATATACAAGATATAACCTATAGCTGTGAATGAACGATTCATATACAAGATATAACCTATAGCTGTGAATGAGCGATTCATATACAAGATATAACCTATAGCTGTGAATGAACGATTCATATACAAGATATAACCTATAGCTGTGAATGAACGATTCATATACAAGATATAACCTATAGCTGTGAATGAACGATTCATATACAAGATATAACCTATAGCTGTGAATGAGAGATTCATATACAAGATATAACCTATAGCTGTGAATGAACGATTCATATACAATATATAACCTATAGCTGTGAATGAACGATTCATATACAAGATATAACCTATAGCTGTGAATGAACGACTCATATACAAGATATAACCTATAGCTGTGAAGGAACGACTCATATACAAGATATAACCTATAGCTGTGAATGAACGATTCATATACAAGATATAACCTATAGCTGTGAATGAACGACTCATATACAAGATATAACCTATAGCTGTGAATGAACGATTCATATACAAGATATAACCTATAACTGTGACACGCCAGGCTGGTGAATCTGGTGCAAATCCTGACATTCTTCAGTATATATATTTTTTTCCCTTTTGTTTTGCCTTTATTGACAGATGTACTTTAGGTAGACAGGAAACAGGGAGAGAGATGGCGGGGAAAGACACACAGCAAAGTTCGTCGGGATCGGGACTCGAACCCGCGACACACTGTCATGCTGGATTACCAGCCAAGGTGCCTGGACCGCTAAGCCTGCCCAGTCCATTCTTCAGTAATATTCACGTAGACATGACAGTCGCCTCTACAGTACTGGGTCGGGACCCATTTTTTATGGGTCATGACTCGAGTAAAAATCTTTAAAAAAAGAAATATATATATATATATATATATATATATATATATATATATATATATATATATATATATAATTAAGTAGTGAAAATAGCCGATCTACAAGACTGCAACGCAGCGCCAAGCGACACGTTATGTACTTGTAGATCTGCTATTTCCACTAGTTTGGGTCCCGGGCAAAACATCTAGTCTCTCCTTTGGGTCTCGACCTGAAAAGTGATCTACAGAATGTGGTTGCTTCATCCGACACATATCAATATATAGTCTGATATACAGTAGCTCACAATAATGTAGATTTTGTGAGCTATTTTTGAGACGCACCACTCTAACCAGAGTCTAGTGAAATAGTCACTACTGTTTAGGAGGGTATCTTTTACAGTATAATTAATTCACATGAATAACACACAACACATTATCTGTGCAAAATAGCCTCTATAAAACGTGGTACAGCTATGTATCAATCTGAAAAATAAATTAATAAAAAAAAAAAAGAAAAAAAAAAAGGGGTATATAATTTGCCTCTGTATTGGGAAATGAGTGTCCACAAAGTACAGATAGTCAATTAAAATTATTAATACATTTATTTTTTATAATTGTATACTGTATATTGCAATGATAATTTGAAGTCGTCACAAAATCACCTCGACATACGGCACACTGTTTGGGAGCCACTGCCCTATAGCAGGGGTTGTCAAGTCAACCTGGGGGTCGCCGAATTATTTTGGGAGGTCCCCAGATTATAAAAAAAACAAAAAAAAAAACAATTTATTTTGCAACTGAATTGCTGGAAAATGGAAATTAAGAGTTTAGAACTTTACTTTACATTTACACTTTACACATAGTTAACATGCAGAAACTTTCCTTAATGATTATATCTAGATTCAGTATTAATTTATGACGTATTTTCTCTATTATTAAGGTTATTGTAGCGGCTCATTTGTATTGGGGTGGGGAGGGGCGGGGCGGGGGTCACGGGCCATAGCTAAAGCATTTCCGGGGGTCCCCAGCCAAAAACGTTGAGAACTCCAGCCCTACAGAATAAATACAACTTAATTTACAATGTTGTGGTGCTCTTCTAACTGCCAAGGCATGATGAGTGGATTGCTGATGTGGTGATATATGGTCTATGTTATGGAAAATGTTCAAGCCCCGCCTAAAAGAAAATCAAGAATAGTGGAAAAAGCTTGATTTACAAGCTCACAATGCTTGGCATCACGGCGCGTTGAGAGCTTGTAGATTTGATTGGCTATGATTGGTTGCTGGGGATCGAACCAGGGACCTTCTGATTCCAAGACGGGCCGCTTTACCCGAGTCCTCCTGACTGAGCCACTGTGTCTCGTGCAGTGGTGGAAAGTAACTAACTACATTTACGTTTAAGTACTGTACTAGTTACTTTGTAAATGAAGTATTAAGTAAGTATTACTACAAGACATACAGTAATCACTTCATACATAATTATATACATTTCGGCCATTATTTTCTATTTTTTTTTTAAGATTTGTTTTTGGCTTTTCTGCCTTTATTGATAGTATTAAGTGAAGATAAACAGGAAAGAGGGAGAGAGAGAAGGGGAGAGACATGCAGCAAAGGTCGTTATGAACGGGACTCGAACACGCGACGTGCTGTCAGGCCAGAGCCTATATGTGGCATGCACCTGGACCACTAGGCCAGCGGGCACCCGTCGATCGGCTATTTTCAAAAGATTTTTACCGATTTGAAAAGTTAAAATGGGACATCTACACACAATGACTACTTTTGGTACTTCTTTAACCCATTTTGACCTGAGATCAGATTCTAAAAATGTCTTCTACATCCTGACAGTTTTCTGAAAAAGCTATGTTTCTATGTCAGTCGTTCTTCGATTTTTCAAAAATAGCAGACCTACAAGCTCGTAGCGCGCCACTCAGTGACGCGCTATGAGCTTGTAGATCTGCTATTTTTCAATAGCTAAAGCATAACATAATGCTAACACCAAAAGGGGTTCCCGCCCAAAATGCGTTAAGTACATTTTCATGCCAGTACTTCTGTACTGTCAAGTAAATGTTTAATTCCGAATTTCTACATTGCAGTATTGATACTTTTCCTTAGCATAAAACGTGTTTCCATCACTGGTCTCGTTGACACATCCATTCACCTGGATGTCACAGCGAACGCCGGCGGGCGGCGGGTCACGATGATGACAGAGTCAAGTGAACGCCAGTGATGAGACACTTGGGACAGTATGTTAGAGGCTCCTACTAATACTGATGAGACACTTGGGACAGTATGTTAGTGGCTCCTAATAATACTATGTTAGAGGCTCCTACTAATACAGTGATGAGACACTTGGGACAGTATGTTAGTGGCTCCTACTAATACAGCCTGTCTGATCCAATCACGTCCTACGCATTGAGACGCATTGGGCTGCAGATCCACATCAAAAGACTTATGTCCCCCGGCAGCTACATACGAAGCGGCGTCGACGCATCTTAAAGGAAGTGGGCCAACATGCTGTAGTCTCTTTCAGAAACGTATCTCACACACACACAAAAACCATACAAGCCTATGAATGCGTGTGTGCCTTTCAGCCTATGAATGCGTGTGTGCCTTTCAGCCTATGAATGCGTGTGTGCCTTTCAGCCTATGAATGCGTGTGTGCGTGTGTGTGTGAATGCGTGTGTGCCTATGAATGCGTGTGTGCCTTTCAGCTATAAGAGGCACGCACTCCTTTCTCTTTTTTCTTTTTTCAAAGACCGAGGCATGCACATAGTATACACGGCATAAATATGTTCGACAAGAATGCCGTTGCTTTGTTGAAAATGGCAGATCAGTCATGAAAGGGAAGGGGGCGTCTCTATTCATGTGACAGCCTGCGTTAGCTTAAAATGTAAACACACAGCGCTTGAGGGCTGTCACAGAAGAAGGAAGCAGCAGGCAGAGCAGAACATCTGATCTGGTTTCCAAGTTTTTCCGACTCTCTCCAGTAATGCATGTGGCGGTGTAGACATTTCACATGGTTGTTGCCGAGAATGCATTGAGAGATGTTTGGCACCGAGAGAGCTTAAGAGCAATAATAGGGACATTTCAGAAGAGTGTTAATTTAACTCCAGGGTTGAAAATATGTACCATTGTGTACACTGTACACTATCAAGGTTAAATGATGGCCTGAGTGGGTAACCCTTGATTTAAGTATAGTATCACAGGCCTGAGCCAAATAATAAGCCAAGGAATCATCCAACAGCCTCTCTGGCAGCCCCTAGAGTTCATGCTGCTCCTTTACATCCTAATGCATATTTATTGGCCCAAAAATACACTGTTGATTTTGACAGCACGTTTAGATTTTAGTTTTAGTCGTAGCCTTTTGAATAGTTTGTCATTTAGTTTTCTGTGACATTTTCGTCACCTGGAATGTTTTAGTGTTAAGTCTAGTTTTAGTCGACTAAATATGATCGTAAGATTTTAGTCGACTAAATCTTTAGTCGACCAAAATGTATTTTGGCGGGCCTTGATGCCATCGTAATGGCTTATTTTACACAACGATTCTACTGGTAGATCGGCTATTTTCAGCATGCAACCAAGTGTAAAATGAATTGTGTTTTTCTTTTTTTTCTTTTTTACTTATAGGCTACTCAGTAGTAGCCTATAAGTTAAAAAAAAAACAAAAAAACTAGTGGACAAGAGATCCAGTAGCCGCTACTGGATCATTTTAGTCTAGTTTTTATTTGACGAAATTGTCAATATATTTACCGGTAGTCGTAGTTTTAGTCACCATAGCTTAGTTTTAATTTAGTTTCCATTTAGTTTTCGTCAGTGAAAAAAGCTAGTCGACGAACATTTTTCGCCATAGTCGACGAAATCAACACTGCAAGAGTAGTGCTGAAGGAAGAGCCATGGGGGGGGTCACCAATATCAGCAGGGGGGGGGGGGGGGGGGGGGGGGGGCAGGGTTCATTCTGGATGTGTGTCTCATCCAGGGATGACATGTTTCTGTGGTCAGAAGCAGGACGATGCCACCTTCCCGGTTCTCTTGACAAAGGTCAGTGGGATTTTTTTTATTGGATTTTAGATTATTGCTGAAAATAAGCTTTGTGTCAAAAAAAATAATCAGAATAAATAATAAAGTTCATGATACTTCACACATTTTTTGAAGCTTAAATGCAAGCGATCGCCAGAAGTAAAACGCTAACCCTGCTCTATGAACGGACGACACCGTGCGGTCCCATGTCTTGAACAACAACACCACCACGGATGCTTGCGTCTTCGGCATGATCACGATGAAATGTCCCTGTCTGACAACATTTCTTGTAGTTATAGACTTTGAGAGAAAGAACCAGAAAATTGGTGTACACCACTTACTCATTTCTGCGTGTTGGGGACTACAATCTTAGCTTGTGTGAAAGGTTGCTATTTTGGCCTGAGAGAGGCACTACAGGATACGTCATTAAAAAATAGTTACACTTCATCTTCCAGGGATCATGGATGTGCACCGAAAGTTCCATATCAATCCAACCAGTAGTTTCTTTTTTAGATATTGTTGTGGTGAACAAATGGACAGATAAAGAATGGACCTCTTCAAGGAGTAACCAATAATGCTTAAAGGAGAATTCCATACTAGAAGGCTTTCTTACCTTTATTTGTAGTCGTTACGTCCCCACCAAAGAGGTCCAGGTGTTATTTTGTGCAAAAGTGCATTATTGGCTATTTCCCCATAGCCCCATTCAATTCAATGCAATTCATTGAGGGCTTATGGTAGGGGAAATAGCCAATAATGCGCTTTTGCACAAAAAAACACCTGGACCTCTTTGGTGGGGACGTAACGACTACAAATAAAGGTAAGAAAGCCTTCTAGTATGGGATTCTCCTTTAAGCCTGATTCACACTTAGTCGCGCGGCGGTGTCGTGCAGTGAAAATAGCCGTTTCCGATTCTTTTCGGGAGTTGAGAGATTCTCTGAAAGCCTCTCCTTCTTCCATCCCTGCCTCCGCTCCCTCTCGGCTCATCCCTGCCTCCGCTCCCTCTCCGCTCCCTCTCCGCTCCCTCTCCGCTCCCTCTCCGCTCCCTCTCCGCTCCCTCTCCGCTCCCTCTCCTTGCTCCATCCCTGCCTCCGCTCCCTCTCGGCTCATCCATCTCAATTCATCAGAGAGACATAAAAGAAATTCCTCACCGGCAAAAACAAAATTGCGTGAAAGTTGTTTTCTTCATGTGATTGAAGAGCAACGTGAATCAACGTGACAATGAGACTGTGAGCTAGCAAAATGCCCATCTAGCAAATATATCCGTCTACAATATAAGTCTCCCTTTTTATTATCTTACATTAAAAGAAAGGGTACCAAACCAAGCTTTATTTTCCGACCGGATTGACGAGCGCCTGGCCTTGAGCTATCACACTCCCAGCAGGTGTCTCCCGTCAACATGTCGCACAGCACCGCCGATGACCCAAACGGACTCGGCGACCACCTGGCATGCAGCTGACTAACAACAACGAGCCAATCAAGCGAAGGGAAGTGACTGTGATGAAGATCACGCAGTAGGAATGCTCGGAGGGTCACTGGAAAGTATTATCACTTTTTTGAAGCCTGACTCACTGAAACTAAAATATAGAGGCACCGCATTAAGATCTCTGCGTCTGATTCATATCATCACCGGGAATGAAACACAGGCCTGGCGGTGAAAAAAAACCTTCACGCTGGATGGAAACAGATTATACAGAGTACAGACCCACGTGCACGCGTGCGCCAACTGCACATAACTCCAGGTTACACACACACACACACACACACAGGCAGGCACGCACACAGGCACGTGTGTTAGACAACAGTGTTGATTTTGATAGCAATTTTTTATTTTAGTTTTAGTCTCTTGAATAGCTTTCATTTAGTTTGAGTGACATTTTAGTCACCTGGAATGTTTTAGTGTCTAGTTTTAGTTTCGACTAAATATCATGAGATTTTTTGTATATTTTTGTGTATTTTGCCTTTTGTGTATTTTTGATTTTTTTTTTATATTTTTGTGTATTTTGTGGTTAAATGATGAATGCTGAACATTTTGCGGTGCACATACTAAGTGTGTGTGTGTGTGTGTGTGTGTGTGTGTGTGTGTGTGTGTGTGTTGTGGTATATACCTGAGGTACTCACTGCAGTAGCATAAGGAGTGTGTGTGTGTGTGTGTGTGTGTGTGTGTTGTGGTATATACCTGAGGTACCCACTGCAGTAGCATAAGGAGTGTGTGTGTGTGTGTGTGTGTGTGTGTGTGTGTGTGTGTGTGTGTGTGTGTGTGTGTGTGTGTGTGTGTGTGTGTGTGGTATCTACCTGAGGTACTCACTGCAGTAGCATAAGGAGTGTGTGTGTGTGTGTGTGTGTGTGTGTGTGTGTGTGTGTTGTGGTATATACCTGAGGTACCCACTGCAGTAGCATAAGGAGTGTGTGTGTGTGTGTGTGTGTGTGTGTGTGTGTGTGTGTGGTGGTATCTACCTGAGGTACTCACTGCAGTAGCATAAGGAGTGTGTGTGTGTGTGTGTGTGTGTGTGTGTGTGTGTGTGTGTGTGTGTGTGTGTGTGTGTGTGTGTGTGTGGTGGTATCTACCTGAGGTACTCACTGCAGTAGCATAAGGAGTGTGTGTGTGTGTGTGTGTGTGTGTGTGTGTGTGTGTGTGTGTGTGTGTGTGTGTGGTGTATATACCTGAGGTACTCACTGCAGTAGCATACGGAGTCACTTTACAGGCATTCTCAGCCCAGCAGCCACATCCATAATGAGCAGCCTGGCAACAGAAAACACAGTCAAATCATCAGTGTTAATGGAACTAGGAGAGTGTACAAAACGGAACCAAATGGACCTGTAACTGTGACAACTGTATTGTCTCTCCTGATAATTGGGAAAGCCTGGATCCTCACGGTTATTTCGAGTAACTGCATTTCAGACGATCCGACCCAGACCTGTGGCAATTTGGAGTGGATCCGTACCCTGCCCGAGGGACAAGTCAATATTTTGGACCCGAACCGGCTCGGTTCTCGGTTTGGGTCTCGGGTATTCGGTTCCGCATGGACCCGTGCTGCCCTCTACCTTGATGCCGTCGTAATTACTGTTTTTTTCACTTGCTGAAAATAGCCAATCTACAAGCCCACAACGTGTCGCAGCGCGACGCGTTGTGAGCTTGTAGATCGGCTATTTTCAGCATGCAACCAAGTGTAAAATGACTTATACTGGATCTCTTGTCCACTAGTCCCTTCCTAACATTTCCTAACAAGTCTATTTTTTATTTGTTGACGAAATTGTCAGTATAGTCTTAGTTTTAGTCATCATAGCTTAGTTTATTTAGTTTCCATTTAGTTTATGTCAGTGGAAAAAGGTAGTCGACGAAAGATTTTTCGTCTTAGTTTTAGTCGACGAAAACAACACTGCGTGGCGACTGAGAACGTTAACCCATTTTGGTGTTAGCATTATGTTATGCTTTAGCTATTGAAAAATAGCAGATCTACAAGCTCATAGCGTGCCACCGAGTGGCGCGCTACGAGCTTGTAGGTCTGCTATTTTTGAAAAGTCGAAGAACGACTGACATAAAAACATAGCTTTTTCAGAAAACTGTCAGGATGTAGAAGACATTTTTAGAATCTGATCTCAGGCCAAACTCATGCAGGGTCCTTGACTTGGGAAAACGTTGTGAGAGTCGCTGTGGGTCTAACCTGGCCAACCCTGCCCGGGTGTTTCATGGCTAAGCCGCCACTGGACACTGCGGCGGCGACATTCCCCTCCTGGTCAACAACAATGGCCCCCACTGTGTCCAGACACCCTGAGCCGTTCTCCTACACCGCAGAAAAGAGACACGGGAAGAAGAGCAGAGGAGAAACACGGTCAACAAAGGCCCCCACTGTGTCTTCTTCTTCTTCTCAGTGGTGGGGAAAAGGTACTCAATTGTTTTACTTAACCCAGTTTGGGCGGGAACCCCATTTGGTGTTGTAAACATTATGTTATAATTTAGCTATTGAAAAATAGCAGATCTACAAGCTCATAGCGCGCCACCGAGTGGCGCGCTATGAGCTTGTAGGTCTGCTATTTTTGAAAAATCGTGAAAATGTGGCAAAAATCTTTGAATATATAGTCTTTCAGAGCGAACGGTTTTAACTCAAATCTTTGCTTCTGAGAGGTTCCTGGAACAACATATTTTCAGATGGGGGGTCGGCGGCCAATTATTACATATCATTTTTGGGGTCCTTGACATGAAATATTGAGCACCACTGATACAGAAACATGAGGTATTTCAGAAAACTGTCAGAATTTAGAAGAATTCTTTTACATTTCGACGTCAGGCCTATATGGGTTCAAACTGTCTCCATGCCACATGACGCCTCCCCCCTTATGTTAGAAGTATCAATACTGCAATGTAGAACTACTCCGTTACAAGTAAAAAGGTCCTGAATACAAAATGCACTTGAGTGAAAAGTACAAAAGTATCTACATCAAAATGGAGTGGGAGAAATGGTTAAAGGTGTAGTGAAATGAAAAATACATTTTTCACACTTTTAGACCATATCCGTGGTCATCATATGGGCATACCTAACAATGGATTTTGAAGTTTTAGTTTGACTCTGGAGTTTCAGAACCAATCAGAGCGTTGCATCCCTTCAGGCCATGGGACGGTACTTCTGCTACACGCACGGCGCATGGACTTTGTTTCCAAGGCAGACAGTCGGCCAGCTCTACCAGTTTACTGCTATGCGGCTTATTTCTACCCTATAATGTTTTCAGATACCTATTTTAGCGTGATGATTACATTTAAAACAAGTTGATACTGTCTGGATGTCAGAGTACTTCTGCAATCATCAGCAGCTGTGTTTGGACAAGCGCGCAGTGATGGGAATAATACAGGTGAATGAAATCAAGATTCATTTAAAACACACTCAGTGCCACCTGTTGGACAGGAATTGTTGTGCAGGTGCCAGAGAAAAAGGACAAAAAAAAAGAAATATTAAAAGCGTGTGCGCGTCCGTCCCGTGCAAGTCGGATTAAAAAACAAAATCTAAAAAATAAGTAAAAAAAAGAAAAAGAAAAAAGTAAATACATTTTTGAATAAAAAATATTACGTTCTGGCACAGGAGGGTTGTGGTTGTGCTGCTAAAAACGGCTAAAACATTTGGCACAGAATGTGTGCATGTGAGCCTCTACAAGTCATCACGCAGCACGTTTTTAGTAATTAAGTAATTAAAATTGGATTTGTATGGACTTTTGATATAAAAGTACACCAAAATGAAAATGTTCCAATTTGTTTGTCATCCATTGTTAGGTATGCCCATATGATGACCACAAATATGGTCTAAAAGTGTGAAAAACTTATTTTTTATTTCACTACGCCTTTAACCCATTTTGACCTGAGATCAGATTCTAAAAATGTCTTCTACATTCTGACAGTTTTCTGAAAAGCTATGTTTCTATGTCAGTCGTTCTTCGATTTTTCAAAAATAGCAGACCTACAAGCTCGTAGCGCGCCACTCGGTGGCGTGCTATGAGCTTGTAGATCTGCTATTTTTCAAGAGCATAAAGCATAACATAATGCTAACACCAGAAGGGGTTCCCGCCCAAAATGCGTTAAAGTATCAATAGTAGAAGGTAATCGCTATGCAGAATGGCCCGTTTCAAGTTTTTAAATGTCCAAAAATGAAAATAACATAGGAGTAGGCTATCATTCATCATTTATGAATTAAACTGTGTAGTCTAAAAAATGATATGACCCGTTTTAAGCACACTCTTAGTGGGTGAAAGACCCCTGGTTCAGATCGTACTCCTGTCGCATCTGCCCTTGGTTTACCGTCTCTCTCTACAATTAGGAATAAAAATGTCAAAAATAAATATATTTAAAAACTATATATATATATATATGACTGATGCAGAGCCAAATCTCACATTCTGAAGCGGAGCGCCTCTTTGGAACGGGACATTCTGAAGCGGAGCGCCTCTTTGGAACGGGACATTTCCAACATTAACACGAGCACATTGTATGAGAAATGGATTAATCGCTCTTTCATCTTTCGCACATCTCGTCAAAAATGTATTGTTGTTGTTCTTTCAAACATTTGTTTTGCCTTCCCTGATTACGGTTCACTGAGAAATGAATCAAATGTTTGTGGCAAAGATTATGACATATGGTGAAAGATCAACCCTCTCAGAAGAACAAAACATCTCCGCTCTACGGCTGTACTGGCAATATAAAAGCCTGGGCAAAAAGGCAGAGATCGCTAGAGTATTTACTATACTTTATTAAATACTGTACGTCCTGCCTAGAGCCTCACTGTGACACTTACAGTATGCCTAATTTATACACCGTCATATCACTAAAGAGCAATACCTTTCAGTGCCCAAAAGATCATAGTTTATGGGTTAATTGGAACACAATTATAAACATTATAAACTTGTATAGTCATAAATGACTACAAGTAAATCTAATTACACACACACATAAATGACTATGCAAGTAGATATAATTGCACACACACTCACACTATTTTGGGGGCGTCGCCAAATTATTTACACAAAAACAAAAAACGTTTTTTTGTTTTTGTTTTGCAACTGAATGGCTGGGAAAACGGAAATTCAGAGTTTACATAGTATACACATAGTGCATGCATAAACTTTCCTTAATGATTATATCTGGTTTCAGAATGTATGTATGATGTATTTGCTCTATTATTAAGGTTATTGTAGCGGTCAATTTGTATTGGTGGTGGGGAGGGGGGAGGGGCGGGGGTTGCGAGACATGGCCAAAGCATGGCCAAAAACGTAGAGAACCCGGCCTGCACTAGTACATTGTACCCCTGCACTAGTACATCGCCACTAAACCACTATATCACATCAGATTTAGTGTTTTTCCCTCCAACCATATGAAACAGGTGCTTGTATCTATCAAAAGAACAAGAGAGAAAAGAATGGGAACATTTTTACAGCCTGGCACACAAGAGGGAGAAAATTAGAACCAGCAGACCTGCTGCAGTCAACACAGTTCATGTGGTCCACGTGACATGGTCCGATAATTATAAAATAAATTGAGGTTGTTACATTAACCCACTTACACCTGAAAAACCTATGTTTCTAGATGTCAGTGGTTCTCAACCTTTTTCATGTCAAGGACCCCCAGATTTATCTGTATTTGGCCGCCGACCCCCGTCTGAAAATATGTTGTTCCAGGGACCCCCCAGAAGCAAATGTCTGAGTTAAAAACGTTCACTCTGAAAGAATATATATTCAAAGATTTGCGCCACATTTTCACAATTGTTAAAAAATAGCAACCTACGAGCTAGTAGCGCGCCACTCGGTGCAGCGCTATGAGCTTGTAGATCTTCTATTTTTCAATAGCTAAAGTATAACATAATGCTTAAAACACCAAAAGGGATTCCCGCCCGGAATGGGTTATAATACCTGTACTGCTTGACTGAGATGTGAAGGAAGATGACGAAGCAACAATGGGCGGCTTGTTAATGTTTGTGATTGCAGCCCAGATAGCCGTTTGTAGTGTAAAAGACCATCGGTAGCTGCCATATACTTACAAGTCTGGGTGAATTTGGCGTTTTTAGTTTGTTGAAAAACAGACGCCCGCCGAGTTCAACCAGCCAAAACAGCAACATATTAATCATTAATAGGTCAAGTGGGTTTTATATAAACACGCGAGAACCAAA
This sequence comes from Electrona antarctica, assembly GCF_951216825.1. Classification (NCBI taxonomy): domain Eukaryota; kingdom Metazoa; phylum Chordata; class Actinopteri; order Myctophiformes; family Myctophidae; genus Electrona; species Electrona antarctica. The sequence continues at coordinate 3,851,858 of NC_136791.1, read as the reverse complement.
AAAAGGCTTTGTAATCCTAATTAGGGGTAGAAGTAGCACTTTGACACCTAAATCAATCACACGGGACACCAACTTGCCCAAGAAAACAAGCGGCTGACCTAAGTTGTTATTCTGGGTTCTTTCTTAATGAATATCTCCTTCAATTGTGAGGATTAATCAAATGTAACTGCGTAGAAACGATAACAATGTGCATGAAACCAAACCCCGGGTGATGTGCCAAGCCCTGGTCTTTTGTACGTTCTAATCCATTAACTACTATGTGCATTCCAAGCTACATAAACACTCCCTCTTATGATCCTATTAAGGGAAGGGGAAAACGTGTAGGTGATTAAAAAGACTAAATCCTAGAATTCAGTATAGCAGTTATTTCGCAGAATATTTCTGTGTGTGTGTGTGTGTGTGTGTGTGTGTGTGTGTGTGTGTGTGTGTGTGTGTGTGTGTGTGTGTGTGTGTGTGTGTGTGTGTGTGTGTGTGTGTGTGTGTGTGTGTGTGTGTGGATGAGCAGTTCACAGTATAAGTGTATCGGGTGCACGGTTCTGGTAGAAATAGTCAGTGGTGGAAAAAGTACTCAAATGTTTTACTCAAGTAAAAGTATAAATACTGCAGTGTAGATGTACTCTGTTACAAGTAGAAGTCCCGTATTCAAAATGTACTCAAGTGAAAGTACAAAAGTATCGGCATCAAAATGTACTTAAAAGTGCTAAAAGTAAAAGTAATAATATCGCAGAATGTCCCATTTCACAAGTTTGAATTTTTTTTTAATAGCTACAGTACAAGTAGATCGGCTATTTTCAAATGGCCGAAATGTATAATAGGGTTGAAGTGGTTAATGTATGTTTTTCTAATCAAAACTGAAATCAAATAATTGTAGTTGAGTAAAAAGTACATATTTTGGCTCTGAGATGTAGTGGGGTACAAGTAAAAAGTATTGGAAATTGGAAATACTCACATAAATTACAAATACCTCAAAATTGTACTTTAGTACAGTACTTGAGTGTAAATGTACTTAATTACTTTACACCTCTAATATATAGGCTTACAAACAGCATAAGGTTATGGCATAATAGTATTTTAAAGGTTTCATGACCTCAATTACACCCAAAAAACCTGAACTTTGAACATTCAGTGGATTTCCTGTGGCCTGGAGTTTTCTCTGGGGTTTGGAAGCCTTTTGAATTGCAATGAAAACAGGCAAAACACTGAAAAAAGTTCAGGTTTTTGGGGTGAAATTGAGCTCAGAACCCCCCCCCCCCAAAAATTAAGAAAAATTACAAAAACCTTTTTTCATGTCACAATCCCTTAAAATCTGTCAGCCTGCGTGTGTGTATTACGTGTGTGTGTGTGTGTGTGTGTATGTTTGCATAATTGAGTGTGTCCACACACTCCTGTTACATCCAGGGTCATTATTATCCCTCCCAGAGGCTCCCCTCCCCACACCGTCAGCTTTTGGATTAGAGGACTTTGCAGATGTTAGCCCTTTTCTCAGTGGCGTAATAATGTCAAGACAAAATGCGTCCGCCGCACGCTGCACTTAGGCCCAATTAAAGCGAGGCAGCGGATGGGGGTGGCGGCGACGGGAGCACAGTAGATGGGGGTGGCGGCGACGGGAGCACAGTAGATGCCGAGCCTTTACTCAGTGGTGGAAATAAAAGGACTCAAAGTTTTGACTTAAAGGGAAACTTCACCCATTTTGCAAAATCATATATTTTAATGACGTTTAGAAGATTTAGAACACTTTCCTGGGCATCTTTATGTGTAATATGTGGTTTTAGATATTTTAGATTTTAGCAGTGAGCCCAGTGTCTCTGATGTCATGGACACTGGGCTCACTTCCTCCCTGGACTACATGTTGTCTCAGTGAGACAGCCCTCCCACTATCCACAAGGAGGAGCAGTGCACCAAAGCATCATGGGAATTGTAGTCCAGGAAGGAAGTGAGCCCAGTGTCGATGACATCAGAGACACTGGGATCACTGCTAAATTCAAAAATATCTAAAACCACATAGTACACACATAAAGACCCCCAGGAAAGTGTTCTACATATTCTAAACGTCATTAACATATATTGTTTTGCAAAAAGGGTGAAGTGTCCCTTTAAGTAACATTTTAGACCCGAGGACGCATCTGTGTCACCTTATAGCTTTTAACCACTTTAACCATCGTTTTAAACTTAGGCTGTTGAAAAATAGCAGATCTACAAGCTCATCTACGAGCTTGTAGATCTGCAATTTTTTTTAAATCGTGAAAATCTGTAATAAAATATATTTCCTTGACATGAAAAAGTGTGAGCACCACTGATATAGAAACACATGCTTTTCAGAAAACGGCTAGGATTTAAAAGACATTTGTAGAATTATGTCCTCAGGTCTTAAAGCTGCTATAAGGAATAATATATCAAAATTTGAATGACCTTTTTTATTTTTTTTTGGTATTCAGACAGCCAGCAATGGGGCTTTGAATCTGCATTCAAAGATTTTCCTAGAAGCTTTGTCATTGGTCGATTAGCCTGTCTACTTACTGATTGGTTAGTCATTGCGACCGGGTTTGTTTCGACCAATGACAAAGCTTCTAGGAACATCTTTGAATGCAGATTGTGGCCCCTAGATGTGTTACAGAGACTAAACATTTTTTGGGGGGGATCGTTCTACCCATTGCTGGATGTCTGAATTTTGTTTTTGGACATAATATTGCTTATAGCAGCTTTAATGGATTAAGACATGATATTGTAAACACAAATGCCAAAGTGTGGTCACACTGGCAGAAACGGCAAACACAATGAGGGACATAATGATCACAGTATGCTGAGCTCCGAATGCTTCGACTTAAAAAATAAATACAAATCGCTTTGAATTTGTTATCCTTACTTAAAAAAAACAAAAAACAAGCAGATCAGTGAACAAACAGGCCTCTTTTTTCTTTGACAAAATGTTGAGCACAGAAACATTTTGTTTGAGGTTTGGCACTACTGTAATTGATTTTGTATAAAGAATAAGTCGTTCTGCCTTCATGCATTTTTTCCAGACAGAATTGGATCGGGAGCAAAAAAAAAAGACTGGATATTGTCTGTGATTTTGGATATTATAGTAATTATACTATTGTGATATGTGATAGTGTTCTATAAAAAAATATATATCGGATCGGGAAAAATCGAGGCAAAACTATACAGTAGTATAATGAATCAGACTGTAAGAAGTATTGATACTCACGTTCTCGTTTGATTGTCGTCTTTTCTTTGTCTGGTTCGGTCCTGTTTCCATCTTTTCTGCCAGCTCCATCTTGCGTTTGTTCCTCTTGTAAGCCGATAAGCTGAACTCTGAGAGAGATGGATTGATTGATTGATTGTTGTATTCACTGTATGTAGAATGGCTACATTTCAAACTAAAGCACAAGTCAATACAAAAACTGCTACGAGCGTGAAAAAAGAGACTTCTTCACATCAAGGTCCTCCGTTTTCAATTTATCAGAAACATGAGAACATTCTTAGTAAAAGGACATTCAAATACATCAATAATTATTTTTTCTTTTTCATAACTTTTATCCCACGATTTTGCAACCATTTTTTCGCCCAGTGTCAATTATCTAATGTAATCCTGGGCGCTACAATTCCTCTGCCAACCTGGGGAGGCAGCGGACTGACCTCATACTTCCTTCTATGCATGAGGAGTCCAAGCTGCTTCTTTTCACCTGACAGGGAGGAGTTTCCCCGGCCGGACGTAGCGCGTGGAAGGAACACGTTATTCCGACCAGTTCCTTTCCCCTCCATCAGGCGCCCCGGCTGGCTAGGGGGAGGCAGATTAGAGACCAGGATTCTACATCAATAATTCTGATGATTTTCTACTTTGTTGCGCCAAAATATTACGACACGTTGCAACATGTTGGGAGCTTCCATTTTTTTTTAAATGCAGGCCAAATGCAGGCTGATCAGTGTGAGGAATTTAGAAAAAAAAACAAGAAAACGCTCACACACTGAGGGCTCCAATGCGACAGATGCTTTATTTGCACCAAAGACGTTTCGAGCACAAAATATCACGCTCGAAATGTCACATACGAGACCATTTATTTACCCTCAAGTAAAATATAGTACATTTCTGGGCATTTGTCCTTAAACTTAAATAAAAGGAGAATTCCTTTCTTACCTTTCTTTGTAGTTGTTACGTCCCCACCAAAGAGCTCAAGGTGTTTTTTGTGCAAAAACTTATTGGCTATTTCCCCTACCATAAGCCCTCAATGAATTGCATTGAATGGGAATTGAATGGGGCTATAGGGTGTTGTGCTAATTCGCATATTTCCATCGAAATAAGTAGTAAAGTGTGCCGCTTGGGATATTATTTACATTATGAAGAGAGGATATATATTAAAAAATCACAACCGTGTGAACCGAGTGGTGCAAGGTCTTATATAGCCTGATCAGCTGTGGTCTGACGTAATGTCAGTGACCATAGCAACCATGCTCACCTGTACGTGGCCCCACGTACAGGTACACACATACATAGACACATAGACACGAGTGGTTTGCACCACTCAAAAATAATAATTTTGAGCGATGGAAATAAGCGAATTAGCACAACACCCCATAGCCCCATTCAATTCAATGCAATTCATTGAGGGCTTATGGTAGGGGAAACAGCCAATAAGGAGCTTTTGCACAAAATAACACCTGGACCTCTTTGGTGGGGACGTAACAACTACAAAGAAAGGTAAGAAAGCCTTTTAGTATGGAATTCTTCTTTAAGTTTTACTTAAAAGGAGGAACTAATGTTCACAAACTCAGTACACAAATGCTTACTAGTAGCCATCTTTTCGGACAGGCATGGTGGTATTCCATGGGTCACAGCCCAATCGTGTGCTCCTCGTCCTACTAAAAAACTGACAATGGTAAGAGAGAAGAGAAAGTGTGTTCAGTATGGAAATCTGGCAATATCAAACTTGTGTGGATTAATGCAGTGGTTCTCAACCAGTGGTCCGGGGACCACCAGTGGTCCTTGAGGGGGTTCCAGGTGGTCCGCAGCTAAAGGACGGAGAGTTGGTAACCAAATGGACCGTTATAGAATTTAACTCTTGAGAGCATAACATGAAACCAAATGGACCCTTTACGGGGCGGGTCCATTTCGTTCCATTTTACACTCTCAGGAGTTCAATTATTGTTAAACAGCTGCATTACATTTACAAGAAGTCTACAGAATTAGAGAATGTAGAAGAACCTGCCTGTTATCTCTCCTAACTGTACCAACATCAATACAGCATGGAACTGTGGACAAAATCTTATCCAACGATATACGATAGCAAAATATTATTTTGTTTTGGGTCTGAGATGCTACCAAAATCTCATCAAATGGTGGTCCGCGGCTCAAATACTGAATACATAATGGACCTCGATATGAAACGGGTTGAAAACTACTGTATTAATGTATGAATAAAGTAGACAGTCACCAGGGGGGTATTCTAATGTATTAATAAAGTAGACAGTCACCAGGGGGGGATTCTAATGTATTAATAAAGTAGACAGTCACCAGGGGGGTATTAATAAAGTAGACAGTCACCAGGGGGGTATGAATGAAGTAGACAGTCACCAGGGGGGTATGAATGAAGTAGACAGTCACCAGGGGGGTATTCTAATGTATTAATAAAGTAGACAGTCACCAGGGGGGTATAAACCACTGTATTAATGTATGAATAAAGTAGACAGTCACCAGGGGGGTATTCTAATGTATTAATAAAGTAGACAGTCACCAGGGGGGTATTCTAATGTATTAATAAAGTAGACAGTCACCAGGGGGGTATTCTAATGTATTAATAAAGTAGACAGTCACCAGGGGGGTATTCTAATGTATTAATAAAGTAGACAGTCACCAGGGGGGTATTCTCCCGGCTGATAGCTTTCCTTTCTGTGCTTCACTCAGCAGACGGTTTGCCACTAAGACTGGGTTCTTGATACCTGCAGGAAAGGCAGGAAAAAGGTATCAGTGTTGTTGTGTTGTTTTGCTGTCAGTAACATGTATGTAGACTAGCTAGTGTGTGCAGGTCGCAGGAACATGTTTATTAGTCCGGCAGCCGAGGTAGACGGGTGGGAAATTTGGTATACTAGCCCTTACCCTTTGTGGCCGCCGGGGGTACTGCGCCCTGGGTGCGTTTTCACATTTTTAATTCACTAATAAATTCATTATTAATTTATAATTTGTTAAATTGGAAAAGGGGCTTCGTTAAGACCTCCATATTATTATGGTCAATGCCTGTGTGAAAAGTGGGAGCGATTGGTGCAGGCGGTGAGGAGCTACGGCGGTGTTTCTGACAGACACACATTCAGACAGACAGACATTGACTGAATTATAGTATGATGATGATGATGATGATAGTCTTTATTTATTGGCCTAAAATATTGTCTATATACTCTATACATTCATAAATCCACTTGCTGACTGGCTGTCACTATTGGGCAATAGTGGTTTCTTGTGACCCTACCATTAACATCCTATGGAAGGCAAAGATGTCAAAAATGTCAAACTTTCCTTTTGCTTTAAGTAGCATGTGACATGTCAAACTAGGGGGTTTTCATGATTCTGAATCCATTCCAAGCATTAGTTTTGCACAAAATACACTCCTTGGGCTAAAAGCAGCCATAGCCACTTGCTCAAAATGTGCTGACCTCATCACATTTGTGCTGACTTGCAATGGCCGTTTTTAGCCCAAGGAGTGGTTTTTGTGCTGCTTCGAATGGATTCAGAATCATGAAAACCCCCTAGTTTGACATGTCACATGCTACTTAAAGCAAAAGGAAAGTTTGACATTTTTGCCTCCCATAGGATGTTAATGGTAGGGTCACAAGAAACCCCTACAAAATAAATTGCCCAATAGTGACAGCCAGTCAGCAAGTGGATTCATGAATGTATGTATATATAGACAATATTTTAGGCCAATAAAAAAAGACTATATACCAAATTTCCCACTTTAAACAAAAGAAGCCTGTCGGCGGCCGGACTATATGTGCTGCGTGGAAACAACCAATCCCTGTTCAGTTAGGAACTATTTGCCAAACAAAATGATTAAATAAACTAATCAAATCATTATCTGTCACTTAATTACAGTTAAGTGACAGTACAGTACACTAAATAAATGGTGCTTGGAGAAGTATGAGCACGACTGTGATTGTGTTGGACAGAATCATGTGCATCATAGCAGCTCATGTACTACATTTAAAAAGGCCATAGTTTAAAAGGGCATAGTTTAACAGGGCATAGTTTAAGAGCAGCTTTACTGAATTGAATAAAGAGAAAACATGGGATGCTTGGCTCATATATCCCATCTAGCCTCTAGCATTCATCAAGTCTAAATGTTAGAGCTAAACTGCACTGCACGCTAACAAAAACAATCTGGTGTCTTTTTGACTAAATGTCAAATGAAACCCTAGGCTTTCTCTCTCTCTCTCTCTCTCTCTCTCTCTCTGAGGCCTTAGACCAGGGGTGTCAAACTCATTTTGGGGCAAGGGCCACATTGCGCGAAAGGTGACTTGATGCGGCCAGTTGCAGCTCACGTGGGTTCACTTACAGTCACTTGGCTTTGTTTTCTAGACTGTTTATTGACATACATTGACTTTATTTGTATTACAGTTGTAGGCTACAAGACGTTTGGTATGAGAGGTGGAAAAAAGACCTAATAAACCACTCGAAAATAGTTAATCATTATTTTATCAAAAATATCCCAAATGGCAAATTGACATGTAGCCATCATGAAATCTGACACTTTGCATCTCTTTGCTTTGACTATCGTGTGTAAGTAGACTATATTCCTCACTTGGTAAGGGAAATTAAACTCTACTGAGCTGTAGCAACTATGGTTAGCCTCTCCATGTCCTGCTGTATCAGAGTGTGTGGAGAGTAATCCACAACAACTCAACTAGTAGTTGAATAGACTGTTAACGAGCCCATCAGTGACAACATTCCGCACCTGGGCAGAGACAAAGCCGTCTACAGCAGGGCCATTAGCGGGGAATGTGGGGGAGGGGGAGTAGCAGCTTTGTTTCCTTTTTGAAAATCATCTCGAGGGCCACATTGGACCTCTCCCTGGGCCGCATGCGGCCCACGGATCACCAGTTTGACACCCCTGCCTTAGACGCAGAAACACTCAAAGCCCTTTGCAAGTATCTGCTGATGTAAGCACATTAAAGCAAACAGTCCTCAATATCCTCCAGCCAGGTAAAGACATGGTGGTCCTGCTATAATACACTTTCATGATGCCAGCGGGCTGCTATAAAACACAAGATATGGCAGAAGCTGAATCTTGACGAACATATCGGTTTTGGGCTGGGCTTGACTTCTTTCAGGTGATTGTACTGAATCACAGCAAAGATACAGTGCTAAGCTCTGATGACTAAAACCAACAAATAAAAACTAAACTAAAATGTTAGGAAGGGACTAGTGGACAAGAGATTCAGTATAAGTCATTTTGCACTTGGTTGCATGCTGAAAATAGCAGATCTACAAGCTCACAACGTGTTGTGAGCTCGTAGATCGGCTATTTTCAGCAAGTATAAAATCAGCCATTACGACAGCATCAAGATACATTTTAGTAGACTAGACTAACACTAACATTCCAGGTGACTAAAATGTGACTCAAACTAAATGAAAACTATTCAAAAGACTGAGTAAAACTAAAATCAAAATATGCTGTCAAAATCAACACAGCAAAGATACAATATTTAGAAATATTCCGAGACGCACCACTTATAGAGCCGACGGCTCCAAAATGCAGCGACTTCCCATCCATGATGCTCGCGTCACACTCGATCTCTCCCGACAGATTCAAATTGGAGCCCATCCCAGCGTTTGTGAAAGGAGAGTCCTAAGTAAAGAGCAAAAACAGAACAAAACGACAGCTAAATTGATCGTACCATCTGCCTTCATGAGATTGTAATGTTTATACATAGCTTTGAACAACTCACAAACAATGTTTGACCATGTAAGAAGTTCAAATCCTTTTGGCCATGGCCGTGCGTACGCACGCACACAAATTGCAACTGCAAAAAACAATTACATTTAAAAAAAAAAAAGACCCCAGCATAAATGGATGGGGAAAAAGAGAGAGAGAAAAGCTCACTCTACATCTACAAGGAATGCTTACATAAGCGTAAGCAACTGCTTACCTCACTGCACATAATTTATCTCATATCACATATTTTTGCAGAGCAGCTGCAGAACTAGACAGTACATCAATGTCATCGTTTCAGCCCAACTTGCCCTTGGGAAGCTCATCTCTTATAATATATATCATATACTGTATATTATCAAAAGAATGAATATCCATACTTACACTACACACATCACATAATATTGGCTGTTTTATCAGCACACATACCTGAATAGAGCGTCGCAGTCCCGCCCCCTCGAGAGACCCGGAAAAGAAATCCTGTTCATTTTCCTCAAAGACTTTTCAGAAAGTATTTATTTAAAGACGTTTACGCCACGGAAAAAGACAACTCTTGTCGTGACAAATCATGACAATAAACACAATGTTTTGGGCCAAACAAAGAATTAGAAAGTAGAAAAAAACAGCAGGTTACAACGCTTTTTTTGTTGTTTTTCTTCTTTGTAATTATTTGTTTGGTTCAAAATATTGTGTTTGTTGTCATGATTTTTCACGACTCGAGTTGGCTTCGTACGACGCTTAAAAGGTCTTTAAATAAATACTTTGTGAAATGTCTATGGGAAAAATGCATTGGGATTAATTTCCTGGGCCTGGCGTCGTCATGAAAGGGGCGGGACTGCGACGCTCTATAGAGGGTATGCGCATGCATAAAGTGAATGGCAAATCTAGTGGCAAATCGAGTGGCAAAGTGAGTTTAACGTCGCTTAACGTCGTTTTAATGCAATCAGATATGACTTTTCTGTTTGCATGTATGGGCTATCAAGGCCAGAAAAGTAGTTTTTTGCCACTTAGTTTAGTAGGCGTTCCCGCATAACTTCCTGGTATGATGATGTCACACGCATACAGTACCCTCTATGTTTTAAATTTGCCAGTACATTTACGCCAAATACGATTCTGTCTGTTAACCCATTTTTGGTGTTAGCATTATGTTATGCTTTAGCTATTGAAAAATACCAGATCTACAAGCTCATAGCGCGCCACCGAGTGGCGCGCTATGAGCTTGTAGGTCTGCTATTTTTGAAAAATCGAAGAACGTCTGACATAGAAACATAGCCTTTTCAGAAAACTGTCAGGATGTCGAGGACATTTTTAGAATCTGATGTCAGGTTAAAATGGGTTAAGTTGATCTTATTATTATTATTTTTTAATTAGACACCCTGTGTGTTCTCTACGGTGTGTGTAGATGTGAGACAGGGGGTTGACATAACCAAAAGTGACCAACCTCAAGTTCAACCAGGGCTGCAGCCACTGCTTCCACTGCTAGAGCACCAGCCTTGAGTCTATCCACAGCCTGCAAACAGCAACATATGCACAATGTCAATAATAACAATAACAACAATAAACTTTAAGCCTAATTTTAGGAGGGTCGCTAACTTTTCTGCATGCACCCAACAGATGGCTGCTCAGATGGCTCAGATGAGTGCATGGGAGCCAGAGGGGGTTACGGGTAAAGCGTCTTGCTCAGGGACATGTAATATGTACTAGGGATGCTCCGATCAGGTTTTTTGGGGCCGATGTTTTTCTCATGATCGGCCGATACCGATATGGCCGATACCGATCTTGTGCGTAAGAGGCAAATTTGAATATTTCCAAAATTATTATAATTTTGTCAAACAAACCACGTCAAAACTGTTCCTGTGTGTGGGGTCCTCCCCACACAGGGGACCTGTCACAAAAATGCTAAATGATATTACGCTATATATCTGATTGACATTTATATACCACTTAAATAGTGTAAAAGATCGGTTTCTCTAGATAGGGTAAATTGCCAATCACCGATCGGAGATCGGCCGTATCGGAGCATCTCTAATATGTACTGTATGTAGACTGTGAGTGTTGAACCGGCAACCTTCCGCTATGATAGCTTCTAATAGCTTGAAGATTCCACTGATCTACGAGTTAACAATGTTGAAGATCAGCTCATGTCAGCCACGTCGTGCAATGAGCGTACACATTAGCGCTTTAGAGCAGTGGTTCTCAAAGGGGGGTCAGGGGACCCACAGGGGTCCTTAAGGAGATTTTTGCCTGTTTTGTTTGTTTGATGTTTACAAAATACTGTATCGGTCAAAACATATACGGTAATCTCCAAAATCAGAATCGGCAGAAACAAAATAGTAATCTTGCATCATTCGGGCTCTACTAAAAAGCATATTTCACAAGACTTTGTAAAAGGTTTTAGTGACTTTTTGTGGGGAAATATTGTGGAAATAACTTACTCTCTGGCAAGCTCTTTTGCACACATGCTTGTACTCCTTGGCTTTGGACTCTGAATGGTATCCCGCTCCTGAAAGCACATATCATGAAAAGGACATTAACCATCCAATAATCTGTTTAGCGCTTTTTTTTACACTTTGCGTTGTTGTGCGCCTCTTGAGCAGACCTGTAGCAGACTTTAAGAGCGGGGACGTGTCTGTGTCACCTCATAGCTTTTAACCACTTATTGTAATGCCCATAGGGGGATCTTAGATCGCCTCATATAAGAACTGTGTTTGAAAAATAAACAAATCGTCCCAGCTTTTCCGTCATTGTGCGTCGTTTATCATGTTTCATTCATATTTGATACAGCCCGTTTCTGGAGAACATTGAATTAATTCTGCCTCAAAAGTCTTAAAACAACACGGTCTGAAGTCAATGTCGCTGCTAAAATACGCCACACCCTGCTGTCAATACATCCCTGAGATTCTGAGTCAGTCGCACTCCGTAATGTAACGAAACATTAAATATCCATGAGATAACAAAACCTTAATGAACAGTCAGTTTCTGTTTTTTAGCAAAAGGCCGATGCACACCTCAAGGTTAGTGACAGGTGCGTAGGGCAATAAAGCATACTTAAAAAGGTTATCTTTGAAAAACAAAGAAGAGTCCCGCACACTGTCAGAAAACCACAAAGAGCAACATTTTTGGCAAGTTCTCTGACAGTGTGCGGGACCCTTCTTTGTTTTTCAAAGATAACCTTTTTAAGTTTCTGGTTTTTGCCCGATGGTAAATTCACGTGCAAAAGCTTATTTTGTGTGAGTCACTGTGCGACAGGCACCACCCCACCTACCTGGAAATGTAGTCTGAGTTGTTTGACTCGTTTCTAACTCTTTGTTGGGTATATTTTGTACATTTCCACCTTCAGTCGATGCTTCATGTCAATATGAGTAAAATTACCGGGATGATTTGTTTGAACACATTTCTTATATGAGGTGATCTCAGATCCCCCTATGGGGATTACAATGCAAATTAAAAAATATATACAAACCTGGGGAACAGCGGCATCTAGTGACCGTGACATCAGGAAATTATTGGTCTATACAAGCAATTTTCTGTGAAATACTGAAAGTGTGAGAAGTTTGTAGTATCTGCCTCAGGTCTAGTACTTTTAAGTGGTTAAGGAAACACAGTAAAACATAATCAATACATTGTCGACAGTCAACGTCTGTGTGTACATACCTGCATGCACTAACACAAATCCACCCAGAGCGGTTGGCTTTTCCTTCTTGCTCGATACCGTATCCTGCTGACCGGACCATAGACTGGCCAGAGGAGGACAGCAGGGCTGCTGTTCGTCTGCACAATTCATTGGATTCTCCATAACCCCAGCGGAACCTGTCAAGCATCATGGCCAACTGGACTCTGGCACACGACTCATTCTGACAGGACACCTAATACAGAGAAGAGAATGCAAAACAAAGAGTCTTTAGTTTAAAGCACTCGACTGAATGGAGACCACACAGTAAAACTCTGAAGGGTGTACAAATGCATACAGCGTTTGTACACCATTCAGAGTTGATGATTTGACTGTGCATATAGGCTAACGGAAACTTGAAAGAAGTCAAATGCTACTATAGGGGCTGTACTTACTTACCTTTCATAACTGAAAGGTAAGTAAATGAAAGGTAAGTAGAAATGCACTCTGTCGAGCTGCCAACTCTCGCATTGCACACAAGTAGGCCATGTATGGCGGCTATGGCCTACTTTCAATGTGCTGAAGATTTGCAAAACATGCTTATATAGATAGATAGATAGATAGATAGATAGATAGATAGATAGATAGATAGATAGATAGATAGATAGATAGATAGATAGATAGATAGATAGATAGATAGATAGATAGATAGATTTGGATAGATTTGGGACTAAATTCTTTCGCCACCAAAATGTGGAACGCCCTACCAACAGTCATTAAGACATGGGAATCCCTTGACTCCTTCAAAACCGCTCTCAAGGGGCACCTACGGACGGCTGCAATTCGAAACTGGCCCCCGTAAAATCTGAATCCCCCCCCACTGCCCACCTTTTTTCCCCTCACTGTATATGTTTCTTCCCATTTTACCTCCTTTATGATGAATTCCTGTTCTGTTCTTTGACTATATAGAAGTGTCTATTTGTACGTCTCTAAATGTTTTGATGAATTGAACAAGGTGGACCCTCTTGTAAACAAGTGTAATGCTTAATTGGGTCGTCCACTCACAGTTAACAGTCTTTGTATTGAGTTTGTGCTTGAAATGTACTGTAATTCTGCAAACTGTTAATAAATATTACAATCAATCAATCAATGTAATTTCCCCAAGTTCATAATTGTATATAGCGGTAACTAGGTGCAATTCTGGGAAATTGCAAGTGCGTGTGTTTGCAGCTGGCTATACAGTATGATAATGATGATGATGACCCACATATACAGAATAAATAAATAATACGGTTGCCTACTGCAACCACACTATAATTAGTCTAATTTTAAGGTTGTAATAATTAACCCACTGTAGGCAATCTTTCCCAAATGAATCTTCACAGATGACAGAACAGTATTTCCATTAAACCTGGCAAATATAGTGCTATAGTATTTGGTGTCATCGCAGGTCTTGTTCTGCCTAAAACTACAACGTGACAGACAGGAGGGGAACTTGAGGGAGTTCCAGGGGGGACCCAGCTAAATGATAATTTGCAACCAAATGGACCCTTATGGGTCTGTAACTCAGAGAGTGTACAAATGGAACCAAATGGACCTAAATTAACAGTGGTTTTACAATATAAATTGGGGGTACCAGAGATAGAAATGCCATTAAATCAGGGGTCCGTAGAGGAGGGGAAATAAAGTCCATCCTCACAACTTCGTAAACATTAACACAAACCTGAATCACATTTACAACGCCAAGACATGGAGTTCATCACAAAGCCTAATTTATTCCTCTACGTCGGCGTCTGAACAGAACGGGTCTACAAGCTGACAGCGACGCGTTGTCAGCTTGTAGATCAGTCATTTTCCGTGCGATGGATTGTAAATTAGGCAAAAGAGTTAGCTAATAGCAGTAGCTAACTGTAGCTAGCTGTCAGAACAAATTCAACTTACTGTTTTACTGTCACAACTCTTCTGTCGTCAACAGCACCAGCCGAAGCCCACGGGTGTACTCGACATGCTTTTATTTATGTGTGTGAGTGATTATTATAAGCGAAGATATCTATAGTGATCCTAACTTTCCATATAGGTATACTTTCTTCTTGCTAGCCTGCCATGCTAGCCACAGTTAGCCAGTTAGCTGTACAGCATGAATGAAAATTACTTCCTGGTTCGCATACACGTTGCTAAGGAAGTGCGTTTTCTTTTTTTCTTCCCCCAAACCAAACATTGCCCCACGTGTTTAATGTATTTTTTCAGAAAAAAAGAAAAGAAAAGAAACATGGACCGATAACAAACAAAACAATTATTTATATCAAAATCGCAATCAACTAATAATCGCAATACTAATAATAATTGAATGTATTTCTACACAGTCTAACAGTCTTTGTATTGAGTTTGTGCTTGAAATGTAGGCTACTGTAATTCTGCAAACTGTTAATACATATTTCAATCAATCAAACATGCAGTTACACTTACTGACTGTATCTTTATTTCTAGCATACTCTTTTGTTCTGTAGGCCTACACCTCCTCCTTGATTTCAAAAATATTTCTCAGAATCATCTTTATTTGTCACAAAAAGCGGGTGAAATTCGTTTTTGTGCATAGTTCCCAATCCCTTCGTGGCTAATTTACAAATGGCACAGCTGTAGGGTCTCTCTCTCTCTATATATCTATCTATATCTATCTATATCTATATCTATATCTATATCTATATCTATATCTATATCTATATCTATATCTATATCTATCTATCTATCTATCTATCTATCTATCTATCTATCTATCTATCTATCTATCTATCTATCTATCTGGCATTAGCCTACATCTGGAGTTGGTCCCCAGGCTGTGGCTGCTCACTGCTCACTGCTCCTTAGTTTGGGTCAAATGCAGGGGACACATTTCCCCAAACGGGTAATAAAGTTTCCTTTATACCTCATGTAAGCTAATGACTGAGAACAGCAATTTATGTTTGCAATATTTTCCTTAGAGTTTTATTTCACAAAGTGAAATAAAACGTAAAAGTTACAGTAGCCTACAGCTCAAAGGCCTCAATAAAACAAAACGCTCTACATCACATATAGCTATGATTTAAAAGAGCTGACGGTTGTAGCAGACCTGCAGTTTTCTGGGAGCTTGTTTCTGATGATGATTCACTGGTGAATAAAAAAAACGGAACACTGCTTCTAGTCGTATATAAGAGAAGCTTTTCTCAGGGTAGTTTTAACAACTGGTGCATGGGCTGCAGCAGTCTGCGACTCAAACTCTAACTTTACTTTTTTTTATTTCTCAAGTGCACCCCTGAAGTAGGCTAGTGATTAGATTCAAGAGGAGGGGGTGAGGGGTCGGGCATTTCCATTCTTTTTTATATGGTTTCTCTGTGCTCCGCTTGTCAGTCAGCATGTCATTAAACTTGGCACAAAACATTTAATTAGTGCCCCTATCTTTACAATGACTCTGTACTATAAACAGGGGTCCTCAAGATGTACCATAATCGTATGCTCTCAAACCATGAAAAAGTGAGTTTCCAATCATAACTATATACAATTCTCCGGGCATTTTCTATTCTGTCTAGACATGAATAGATGTTTTAATTGTCATGGCCTCTTATAGAGTAATGACAGGAGAGAGCAGAGTGGAGCATCAGTCAAAACGTAATCATATATTGCACAGAGATTACAATTCCCTCGGGAAATCTTGTTTAAGAAGTGAAACTCAATTGTGTTCAAATAAACAGAACATGCTCAATTTTTCTCTTCCTGTGAGGCGTCTACCATATGTATGCCTTTGTTTTATCATGTTATTTCATTGTTCCTTTACTGGGATCCAAGAAGCAATCACCATGAAGGTGGCCTTATAGCCTCTGCTGGGAGTTAATGTTTTAATGACTTTACTACTGAGCCAGATAAGACAGACCACAACAGAGAAGCTAATCGGATGAAATAAGCCAGTGACTGAAAAACCCCAGAGAAGCAATAATCAGTGAGAATGTTTCGGAAGAACTCTCGGAAATAACCACTACCAGTCGACACATAGTCCAACATCATCATTGATCTGAAACAGACACCTCTTGTGTTCATGATCTAAGTGGGAGTTTGCCTGGGCGTTCCAAACTAAGCACACATTATTTTCAATCATAATATCTACTGCGGTGTTGTTTGTTTTGGGTCAGGTCAACAGAGATGAATCAGAGTGGTTGAATCATTAAAGAACTGGGAGCTGGCCTGGGGCGTTGTCGAAGAGGGGCCCGGTCAGTCTGTAGGGGGGCCCGGTTGGTCTGTAAGGGGGCCCGGTCAGTCTGTAGGGGGGCCCGGTCAGTCTGTAGGGGGGCCCGGTTGGTCTGTAAGGGGGCCCGGTCAGTCTGTAGGGGGGCCCGGTCAGTCTGTAAGGGGGCCCGGTCACTGCAGTCAGTCTGTAGGGGGTGGCTTTAGCATCGCATACTGTATACTAGTGGTTCCCAAACCTTTTCATGTCAAGGACCCCCAAATTGACACTAATTAGCCCGCGGACCCCCATTAGAAAAGATATGCCAGGGACCCCGTAAGAGAACATTTTATGGCTCTATAGCAGTGATTCTCAACCATTTTCATTTCAAGGACCCCCAGTTTGACATGCATTAGTCTACGGACCCCCATTTAATGGCATTTCTATCTCTGGGACCCCCAATTTATACTCTGAGAGTGCACAAATGGAACCAAATGGACCCGTTAGTGTCCATTTGGTTCCATTTGTACACTCTCAGAGTTACAGACCCATAAGGGCCCATTTGGTTCCAAACTATCATTTAGCTGGGGGACCCCCTGGAACTGCCTCAAGTACCCCTGGGGGTCCCCGGACCCCACTTTGGGAACCACTGCTGTATACCATCTAATCTCCTTGGAAACTATATGTTTTTTATGTTTTGGAAGCTGCAAATAGAACCGGGCCTACAGTCATTTGGACAAGTCCGGTTCTATCAATATGATAGAGCTATGTGTTGTATTTATACATACAGTAATACTCCACGTGATAGTTTAACTCTGATAGCGTACAGAAGTAACCAAGTGGACTCTTCTCTCAGAGTTAAACATGTAAAATGAATTTGAATGTGTTTCTGAAGAAGCTATACGTAAGAAATATAGATATTTAAAATTTCTTCCAGGCAACTGTAGACACAGTGGGATATGTATAAACCTATATACCAAATAGCTCAACATTTTATTGCCCCCCTTGTGCTGCATGATTTCATGGAAAAATGGTATAAGTCCAGTTCCTGCGCTACGTATAGCATCATCTGCTGTGAAGACTGCTATTAACGCAAAGATCGCTGGGGAAGATGACCTAAAATAACTCATGGAACTACAAAGGTTTTCCAGGCGGCTGATTTTATTAAAATAGAAACATGAAACCCGCCCCCCAAAGGCCCAGTGGATCATAGATACAGTACAATGTAATGTTGTACAGTAAAGATACAGTCAAATGTAACATTGAAAGCTAACATTTTGTCTTGGTGCAAAAATGTATACATTTGGTGGCTTTACCCATGTCTATTAAAATGTATATTCTGGTATATTACAACAATTTACAATTTAGGCATTTAGCAGACGCTCTTAATCCAGAGCGACTTACATTAAGCGAGAACAAAAAGCATGGCAATACATCACATATAAAAAAGTAGTTATCAAGAAACAAAACATGCGTAAATTAAGAACGTAACAGTGGAGTATCTATATAATGAAACTATACATATAAACTATACATACTATAGATACATATATACTATAAAGTGCTATGACTACATAAAATGCAATTATAGTGCTGTCTACGTAACATGCTATAAGTCGTTGTCGTTGTCCCCCCCCCCCCCCCAGAGAGGACGTATAGGGCCTCAGTCCCACTCCTCCTCCCCGCCAACACCCTGGGGGGGTCATATTTTGACAGCAGGAATTGCCTGTCATAATTTGACCCCCCCAGTATTAGGATGTATTAGGATGTTGATATTCATTCATCAGCCAACACTCCCCACTGACAGGTGCCCTAACCCTAAGGGGCCCTAAGGGGCTATAGGGCAGGTGCTGCGTGCCATGATGGAGTCTGAACAGGTGGGTTTTCAGACTACGACAAGTACAAGTACAAGTGTACAAGTACAAGTAGGCCTAATCCAAATATATTTATAGTCAAATTGTACAAGTAATACATGTTTAAAAGTCAGTGGACTGTGCCGTACCAGCAGTAGAGACATACTTTCAGCAAGGCATCAATGAGGTGCTCTATGCTGGTTGATGCAGAGTACAAGCACTCTGCTGGTTGATGCAGAGTACAAGCACTCTGGTGTGAAGAATCAAATAAACAGTGGGAGTCATTACAACATATTTTGCCAAAGCAACAACCCGCTGGAATCTAATTCCAAACCCATACAGTATATTGAGCGAACCCTTTTCATTAAGCGCCATTCAGCAGGCCATTACAGATCCATTCAGATCCATTCAGATCCATTCAGATCCATTACAGATCCATTCAGATCCATTCAGATCCATTCAGATCCATTACAGATCCATTCAGATCCATTCAGATCCATTCAGATCCATTACAGATCCATTCAGATCCATTCAGCAGGCCATTACAGATCCATTCAGATCCATTCAGCAGGCCATTACAGATCCATTCAGATCCATTCAGATCCATTCAGCAGGCCATTACAGATCCATTCAGATCCATTCAGATCCATTCAGCAGGCCATTACAGATCCATTCAGCAGGCCATTACAGATCCATTCAGATCCATTCAGATCCATTACAGATCCATTCAGATCCATTCAGATCCATTCAGATCCATTACAGATCCATTACAGATCCATTCAGCAGGCCATTACAGATCCATTCAGATCCATTCAGCAGGCCATTACAGATCCATTCAGATCCATTCAGATCCATTCAGCAGGCTATTACAGATCCATTCAGATCCATTCAGATCCATTCAGATCCATTCAGCAGGCTATTACAGATCCATTCAGATCCATTCAGATCCATTCAGATCCATTCAGCAGGCCATTACAGATCCATTCAGATCCATTCAGCAGGCCATTACAGATCCATTCAGATCCATTACAGATCCATTCAGATCCATTACAGATCCATTCAGATCCATTACAGATCCATTACAGATCCATTCAGATCCATTACAGATCCATTCAGATCCATTACAGATCCATTACAGATCCATTCAGATCCATTACAGATCCATTCAGATCCATTCAGCAGGCCATTACAGATCCATTCAGATCCATTCAGATCCATTCAGCAGGCCATTACAGATCCATTCAGATCCATTCAGATCCATTCAGATCCATTCAGCAGGCCATTACAGATCCATTCAGATCCATTCAGATCCATTCAGATCCATTCAGCAGGCCATTACAGATCCATTACAGATCCATTCAGATCCATTCAGATCCATTCAGCAGGCCATTACAGATCCATTCCCACAGCCTATTATAATGTATGCTTCATGGTACAAAGGTGTTGCGTATCCAAAATAACTGAATACAATTCATAATGCTTTTTATAGTAATCCAATTAAAATAACATTGAAATCAATTGCAAAAAGCTGGTGTCAAGTGAAGTATTTAAAGGGGAATTCCACTCAGTTTAAGAATCTCCACATGATGTTCCTATAAGTTCCTATATGTCCTGGAATTAAACACTAACTAGTACTTGTAATAATGAACAAAATTCAGTATTTCTCATATAGGGAGAAACAGTTAGAAACTACAAAACCAAGTCTATAATTTGAAATAATATACTGAAGTATACAGCCTGGAACGTTTGCACGTTTTCAGTTGGAGCCCTATGTCATACATACATCGAGAGTGTTCATTGTAGCCCGCTAAAAGAGAGGAGTACCAAAATGAACCCATTTGTACACATTTATACACTCTCATCACAGTTAAAGAACACTCAAGATTTTACAATGCAGTTACACCTGCCCTGTTTAGCTCAGCAGGCACAGGGGCCTCTACTGACATTAGAGATGTGTAGCATGACTCAGATAGAAAAAAATCAGACCTGCCTGAACTGAGTGGTGTGTGTGTGTGTGTGTGTGTGTGTGTGTGTGTGTGTGTGTGTGTGTGTGTGTGTGTGTGTGTGTGTGTGTGTGTGTGTGTGTGTGTTAGGCTTCGCAACAGTGACACTTGGGGGTGAAAAGAAACGCTATTTCTGTGCTCGGACAGACCCAGCCTGCAGGGGGACCCATGTAGGCATCCAGCCAGCCAGGGACACACATTGCTGGGCAATGGAGTGGCTGCACCACTCAAAAACAGAGATACAAACCTTTCCATGATAGGGTGCTCGGCTGCTCTAAAAGCCCCCCAAAAAAGTTGTTTACCAAAGTAATCCTTTTCGATAAACATGTCAGTTTGGTTTGTGTTGTTCTTTATTGGAACAACGAGACATGGCCCTGAGGACTATGAGTGTGATGCGTTGTTGACCAGACTGTCCAGACACAATGGAGGATATGGACAGACAAGGCTGAAAAGATACCACAGAAACCAATGGGCTGTATCATATCACCATGTGACTGACAGTTTAATGTTTTCATTGTGGCACGGTTAACGCACAGATACACTGCTATTTGGAATGTAACAATAGGCCGTTTTCATCAACACACACACACGCATACGCATACGCATACGCATACGCATACGCACGCACGCACGCACGCACGCACGCACGCACGCACGCACGCACACATGAGTGCCACGATGACGATGCCAGCCAACTGAGTACGTATCACCATGACGATGCCATTAGCTGAAAGCCTTCGCTACACTAATTTTAAAACTGTTTTTAATATTTAATATCATATTGTTTATGTCCCTCAGATGTATTTCTAATGGTTTGAACTTTGAGCCTATAAATCACCACTCTGATATAACCAGTCCATGGCATTTCTGGCTTCTGAAGCAGTTTTTGCTGCAGTACCACAATGTCCTGAGGTGGTGGGGGGCACTGATATGCAAATTATTTTATTGTTGAGTCATTATAATACGTCCTAGATAAACCCAGGCTTGTTCCCAAAGGGGAAAAAACGAGCACTCTCAATACAAAAATGCAGATTACCAGGTGCACGGCTCACGAATAATCACTGTTAAAGAGAGAGATAGCCAGCACTCCAAAGTCCATTAACGGTACATTTATTGCATATTGTGCAGCACGGACAATCACAACACAAACACGTTTTGGCGTAAAGCCTTCCTCAGCGTGTTTCCATTCCATGCCAGCTTGGAAAATCCACAATGGCGGCCATTGTAAACAAAGTGGAAATGCAAATTTGGAACTGAAGACTGAAGAGGGGAAGGAATTATACAAAGCAGGATGATACAGGTGACATCACGCGTACGACCAAATCAGTTCAGCTGTTCCTGAGAGCAATTTCCATAAAAGCCGAGAATTGTTCAAAATTGTGGGGATAGAAAACACAAAGGGGAGCACAAAGAACACCAACAAATATTGAAAAGTTGAATTTCATGTTGTAGGACCTTAAAGGTGGCCTTACACTAGCCGATTCTTTTCAATCTGAAATCTGATAGCACCACACACTACAGGATAATCGGAGCGGGGCAGAGCAAATATCAAACATTCTTGATGTTGATCGGGCCGATCCCGATCGCGCTTTGAGCGGTCGGGCACCCCCCGAGCGTCAAAAATGCCCGATTATCGGCTAGTGTAAGGCCACCTTTAATGAACTGTGGTGGGTGTGGCCACATAAAAACATGTAATTTTAACACTTTCTGTACACTTTTCTGAAATAAATCTTTATCCTAGTGTAATCATAGTATACCTGATGATCATGTTTTAGGGGGGGGGGGGGGGGGGGGGATCACTCCATCTATAAGTTATTGTGTAGGCTGTTTGTTCAATATAGAGTAGCCTACATGAGACACTTGATATAGCCGTGAATTACTGTACAACATGCACCCCCTCCTTGGGGCTTTTAATCCAAACTTTTCATTTAACTTTTTCCATTGCCTGATAAGTAAGAAATGAACGAAGCATATGATAATGAAAACATTACAATGTGATTAAAGGCGTGAGAGACTAATAACAGTTCAGGCTTTTGTTTATTATTGACATGTTTATGTAATCCCTCTGGGGCAACGTAGGCCTACTAGACCAAAAATAGTCATGAGTTTACTAATACTAAAACAAAAAGAGCTTACAGCTGTTGGTACTGTATACAAGATCAGCTATAAGAAATAATTGCTGTAATTATAATTGCTATAAGCTCAGGGCTCGGTTTAAGTTCTGACATATTTCTTGTGTTTTAGTAGCATTGTGTGGGGTGTAATTATGTTGCTATGATGGTGAAAACACATCATCATATCAACAAAGACCTAGTTTGAACCGTCTCATAATGTTCTTTGGGGTGGGGTACATTTAGAGTTTAGAGTTTTATTAGGATCCCCATTAGCTGGTGCATAGCAGCAGCTAATCTTCCTGGGGTCCACACATAACATAAAAACATGACATTCGACATGAATGACATTACAGGACAAAGATATATAAATAAAAAAAAATAAAAAAAAATATATTTGATCAACAATTTCCTCATCCACCTTCTGATTCCCCATTTTCTTGGAAGAGAAAACAACCAAAAAGCATATCATCATATCTGCCTCAGTTACATATTAGCCTTCCATTCTCCTGGGGTAGAAAACAAAAGTAGAGATAAAAATTGAAAATATTATCCTAATCATGATCATGACTGCTGTGTGTGTGTGTGTGTGTGTGTGTGTGTGTGTGTGTGTGTGTGTGTGTGTGTGTGTGTGTGTGTGTGTGTGTGTGTGTGTGTGTGTGTGTGTGTGTGCGTGTGTATGCGTGTCCGTGCATGTTCGAGCGCCCTACAGTCTTTGGGTTTCAAGATGCCTCTTCAATTGTCTCTTGAAACTTGATTTAGTTTTGGCTACTGACATCTAACACTGTAACCATGACAATAACAATGACCTGTACTGTATATGCATTACATTCTGCACGGCTGGAGGAGATGCAGACAACTACCTGTCTGCTATAGAAAACATTGCATCTTCAAAATGTCAAGTTGTCAAGAATAATCCTGCTGCAGGAGACTGGAGAGTGACATGAACCACAACAAATATAGTGTGTGTGATATCATGTGTATATGTGAAATGCCCTGGTGTCTTGCTAAATAACTGTGTGTGTGTGTGTGTGTGTGTGTGTGTGTGTGTGTGTGTGTGTGTGTGTGTGTGTGTGTGTGTGTGTGTGTGCGTGCGTGCGTGCGTGCGTGCGTGCGTGCGTGCGTGCGTGCGTGCGTGCGTGCGTGCGTGCGTGCGCGTGTCTTCTTTCCTGTCTTTTGGAATAGCAGAAACAGGTAATGCCAAATATTATTAAATAACATTTACTAATATTATATGCACCAATAGCATGGTACATACTGTAGCCTACTTAACAAGAATCTAGTATACATGTCTAAATTGTTTCTAATTGAATATTAAATGAATTTAATGTAGCACTTTTTGACAATGTTGCAATAATGACATCTAGTGGTTTGACTTGGACTGTACAGAGAGAAGCCCTTCGAAGGCCATTTCACCAGCACTCATTGTGGATATACTGTATAGTCGCCTGCAGTGAATAGCCTGGCTGCTCCTCTGCTGACCATCTTTCATGAACTGGAATATCTGACCTCAAACCCTGACCTGTTCTGACATTCCATATGTTGATCCTTCCCCACCCGTCCTTCCTGTTCTGACATTCCATGTTTATTTGACCTCATCAAACCTTGTACAACCAAGAACCAAGAAATGCTCCATTACAGAATTAAATGGTAAATGGTGCATTTATATAGCACCTTTATCCAAGGCGCTTTGCAGAGATTGTGCATTACATTCACCCATTCACACACACATTCACACATCGATGCCGGATGGAAACCATGCAAGGCACCAACCTGCAGATCGGAAGCAATTAGGGGTTCAGAGTCTTGCTCAAGGACACTTCGACACTAACTCTGGGGGAGTCCGGGTTGGAACTGGGAACCTTGTGGTTCTCATCCGTTCACTATACCCCTGAACCACTGCCGCCCCTTCATTCCATTCATTCCATATGTTGATCTGACCCCCCATGCCAAAGCGCCAGCGCTGGCCAGCAGTCTGCCGTCACCCAGGTGCACAAGGCTTTTGTGGATGTGAACGAAGAAGGCACTGAGGCAGCGGCTGCCACTGCTATATTTTTTGTCCTTTTGTCTGGCCATTACCATATGCCTGTTCATTTTGTGGCTGACCACCCCTTTCTCCTCTTCATCCGGCACAACCCCACCATGAGCATCCTCTTTGCAGGCCGATACTGTTCTCCTTGAGCTGGCTCTCAAAACAACCCCACCATGAGCATCCTCTTTGCAGGCCGATACTGTTCTCCTTGAGCTGGCTCTCAAAACAACCCCACCATGAGCATCCTCTTTGCAGGCCGATACTGTTCTCCTTGAGCTGGCTCTCTCAACCCCACCATGAGCATCCTCTTTGCAGGCCGATACTGTTCTCCTTGAGCTGGCTCTCTCAACCCCACCATGAGCATCCTCTTTGCAGGCCGATACTGTTCTCCTTGAGCTGGCTCTCTCAACCCCACCATGAGCATCCTCTTTGCAGGCAGATACTGTTCTCCTTGAGCTGGCTCTCATCCTCTTTGCAGGCCGATACTGTTCTCCTTGAGCTGGCTCTCACAACCCCACCATGAGCATCCTCTTTGCAGGCCGATACTGTTCTCCTTGAGCTGGCTCTCTCAACCCCACCATGAGCATCCTCTTTGCAGGCCGATACTGTTCTCCTTGAGCTGGCTCTCATCCTCTTTGCAGGCCGATACTGTTCTCCTTGAGCTGGCTCTCATCCTCTTTGCAGGCCGATACTGTTCTCCTTGAGCTGGCTCTCATCCTCTTTGCAGGCCGATACTGTTCTCCTTGAGCTGGCTCTCATCCTCTTTGCAGGCCGATACTGTTCTCCTTGAGCTGGCTCTCAAAACTCAACTCTGGACCTGGTTACAAGCTTTGGAAAAAGACGGAGTGTTCTGTCAATTAAAATCCAACCATTGCCTGTCTTTGTCGGCATTAATGTACTTTATCGATATGAAACAGTTATGACAGTTAACTTATATAAATGATGAAATGAAAGTTGTTTTGAGATTTGAGCCAGGGGGACGTCAATCAATACGTGATCTGCCAGGGAACAGTCTTGATAAATGCTATATTCCAGGGATCTTCAGAAATCCATGCATTGGAGGGGCTAGTGTCCCTCAAAAGGGCACTTCTGAGAGGGGTACCCATTGAGCCGAGAGACATTTTCAAAATGACCAGCTCAACAAGATCTACCCACCAAATAATTATAAATTATATATATAATATATATATATCAACTGTGAATTGTAACAATTTAATTGTGTTTTCGGCAGTGAACATTGGAACTTTGATATGGTCATCAAAAGTAGTATATTTATATATATTTTTAAGTTGCTGCTTGATTCAGTATTTAAGATATTTTATATTAATTTTAGTTGCCCCGCCCCCTTCCTATACAAACCCATTGTAACTTCAAACTCAAGTTAACATTACTCTAATTATTAGACCTAATATTAGACCTAATATAGCCTATACTGAGTAGGCTATATTACATGTCATTTAATTTATGAATGGAGGTTGAGATGGTATTTACACTGTAAAATCATCAGTGAATATTTAATTCTGCAAATGGATACAAAATGATTAAATGTAGGGCACAGAGTTGGGGGTAGCCTCGCCACCTCCTCTTATCCTGGTCCGGATCATGTCATGCTTAGTGTCCTCATAGTCATACCAAGGCCGATGCACTGAGGAAGAGACATGGAGCAAACAGAGAAAACTAATTAACCCATTTCGACCTGAGGACGATTCTACACAAATGCCTTCTAAATCCTGTCAGTGGTTCTCAAACTATTTCACATCAAGGACCCCCAGAATTATCTGTATTTGGCCGCGGACCCTCATCTGAAAATATGTTGTTCCAGGGACCCCCCCCCCCCCCCCCCCCCCAGAAGCAAAGATTTGAGTTAAAAACGTTCACTGTGAAAGAATATATATTCAAAGACTTGTGCCACATTTTCACGATTTAAAAAAAATTGCAGACCTACAAGCTCTTAGCGCGGTACTCGGTGCCGCGCTATGAGCTTGTAGATCTGCTATTTTTCAATAGCTAAAGTACAACATAATGCTAACACCAAAAGGGGTTCCCGCCAAAATTGTGTTTTAAATACTGTAGGCTATAGTTTCCCAGTTGTGCAATGAAACAATAGTTGCATTTTATGGGGTATCATATCTGCTGGCGGTGGCGGGGCGAGTGGGGTGACATATGTTGTGTCATCACACGTAGGCCTAGAGATAAAACATTGCAACAACAAAAAAACATTGTTATGAAACTTACAGAGTTTGTAGAGAATCAGGCCGCCAGCAAGACAGAGGACAGTTACAGTTACAGCAACAGCCCAAACTCCACGGCGACGGTACCATTTGGACATGACTACGCACGCACGCGCACACGCACACACGCACGCACGCACGCTCGCACGCACGCACGCACGCTCGCACGCACGCACGCACGCACGCACGCACGCGCACACGCACACACGCACGCACGCACGCTCGCACGCACGCACGCACGCACGCACGCACGCACGCACGCACGCACGCACGCACACACACACACACACACACACACACACAGACACACACACACAGTGACAAAAGGAGGGAGTTAGTCAAATTACAATATTTGAGCCTATATGCTTATACTGTAAAGTTAAAAGGTTGTTGTTGTTGTTGTTGTTTTTGTTGTTTTTTACCTGTCTGCTTCTGTGCATCTTCTCCCCCAGCTGTGGTCGGAACGTCAGTCGCTGTTTCTAGGAGTTTGGCTTCAGTTTGCAGCGCAATGTTTTCAGCAGGCATGCTGAAAACTATAGGAAAATAACAGCTTTCAAAGGGAGGGCTTTGTCACAGACAGATACAGAGCAACAGTGAGTTTACCAAAATGTGAATTCTATTGCATAATTCCGCCTCTTGTCAGGTGGAATCCTCATACAGTATGTATGTTGTGGATCTGCTGTACTTGTGATGCTTATAGTTGTGTGTGACACTGTAACGTGATCAGGTAGGGCAGTGGTTCCCAAACGTTTTCGTGTCAAGGACCCCCAAATCAACATTTATTAGGCCACGGACCCCCCATTTGAAAACATTATGCCAGTGACCCCGATAAGGGAGGATTTTTACCCATGAGGTAGAGCATTAATTTGGGAACCCATGAGGTATAGGGCATTCATTTGGGAACCCATGAGGTAGGGCATTCATTTGGGAACCCATGAGGTAGGGCATTCATTTGGGAACCCATGAGGTAGGGCATTCATTTGGGAACCCATGAGGTAGGGCATTCATTTGGGAACCCATGAGGTAGGGCATTCATTTGGGAACCCATGAGGTAGGGCATTCATTTGGGAACCCATGAGGTAGGGCATTCATTTGGGAACCCATGAGGTAGGGCATTCATTTGGGAACCCATGAGGTAGGGCATTCATTTGGGAACCCATGAGGTAGGGCATTCATTTGGGAACCCATGAGGTAGGGCATTCATTTGGGAACCCATGAGGTAGGGCATTCATTTGGGAACCCATGAGGTAGGGCATTCATTTGAGAACCCATGAGGTAGGGCATTCATTTGGGAACCCATGAGGTAGGGCAT
>NC_136791.1:3808596-3818596 GCF_951216825.1 Electrona antarctica | reverse complement strand
CAGCAACTCACCCAAGTCTACTGGCAGATGAGCGGTGATATTTTATTATTATTTCTTTTCCATTATTTTAGCTGGGCCTGAATAAAAAGGATGGGCCACACAAACTAACTCCATAAATAGTTCAAATAGCATTAAAGTAATCCACACGCAAGTGATTTTCTTTGGTTAAGTGTTAAGTGTTAAAAAGCTCTATATTGTGATAGTAACTATTGCTAGAGTGTAACAGGAGTCTCCATGTCTCTCCAGCTTTTTATTAAACAGAAAATGCATTTTCAGACCTAATTTTATCCAATTAGGATAAAATATAGATTATAATCATCAATCCATTGCCATTGCCAAATTAAGCCATGCAATACACCCCTGCAATCAGGCATTCTCAATGTTCTCAATAAACATTCTCCAACTTGATTATTGCATGTCGTCAATATAATGGTATAGGCTATATGATGCAGAACCATACACATGCAGCCAGGGACAATCTTTTTGTTCTAAAATTAAATAAATAAAATAATTATAACTTACAGAGGTGAAGTTTCACCAGGGATTTATCGTTTCTTCATCCACCAAATTGTTCAGTTCACTTGTCCAGATTTAATACTGACCGACAAGTTAGACTCACTGAATTAAAAATGAAAAAATGGTATTCCGCTATTATGCAAACCACACCCCCATCGTTTTTATTGGTGGACTTGCATTATGCTTTCTCTCTCTCTCTCTCTCTCTCTCTTTCTCGCTCTGTGTGTGTGTGTGTGTGTGTGTGTGTGTGTGTGTGTGTGTGTGTGTGTGTGTGTGTGTGTGTGTGTGTGTGTGTGTGTGTGTGTGTGTGTGTGTGTGTGTGTGTGTGTGTGTGTGTGAGGCTGCAGGGAAAACTGGCTCATTATCACAGGTGAGGACATTCTTATTCTAACCATTAAAGCCTGTTTACAGGTGTTGCCGACCAAGTTCAACTTGGCAACCTGGTACCCATCGGCACACGACCCACACTGCATCCTACATCCTGTAACCACATGACAAAGAAACAGTCGCACACATCTTAAATGGTTGCAGCCACTATAAAGGACTGTACATTGCCAGACATGACCGTCTGGTGTAACCTGACTCCGCCAGATGGGGCAGCAGAGAGTACACTGGGTTCCCCCCTCTTGCTCCCATCTGGGAACTCTCAGGCAGACTTGATGCCCGGCCACAAAACGGCCTGGCCAATCAGCAGCAGTTATCCCGCCTCTCGCTGCTGCTGATTGGCCAGGCCGTTTTGTGAAATATCAGCTTCTGGTGGAACGTATTATGGCCTTTGGATATAACTGTCAACTTATTGTCCTTGTATTTGGAAGTCTGGGCCATGTCCATAAACTTGTGCTCAGGGGTCTGCAATTGGGTGCCAATTGGGTGCCAACCAAACCACAATTACCAGGTTAACACAAATACTTGACATTTTACAAAATAATAAATGTCTTAATTCATCATATAGAGGACAATAAAACAAAAAAAACGATTTTAATTAATGTGCAGGAAAGGGGGAGAGAGATGGGGGAAGACATGCAGCAAGGCCGACGGGCTCGGGACTCGAACCCGTGGCACATGGCACCGTCAGGCTGGATTACCGGCCTACAGTTGGAGGCCATCGATATTGTCCTTTTCTTTTTGCTGAGGTTTGCGTGATCTGCGCAAAAGGACAGTTAACCCATTTTGGGCGGGAACCCCTTTTGGTGTTTTAAACATTATGTTATAATTTAGCTATTGAAAAATAGCAGATCTACAAGCTCATAGCGCGCCACCGAGTGGCGCGCTACGAGCTTGTAGGTCTGCTATTTTTGAAAAATCGTGAAAATATTTATTTCAGAAAACTGGAGGATTTAGAAGGATTTTTTAAAATTTTGAGGTCAGGCCTAAATGGGTCAAATGATAAGGGACAATATCGGTGGCACCCAACTGTAGGTGCCTGGACCGCTACACCCATGGCCCAGGCTAAATCTACCCGTTTCTGAAGATAATGGCAACGTCCCAGAATGCAACTTTTACTGTGCACGAAAAGATCTTTGTCATTTTGTGTGACATACAGTAAGGTCCAGGGCCATAATTATTTTTAATAAGACTGTAGGGCAGTATTATGCGTGTCTTAAGTACCAGGTCTTATTACTTAACTTAAGACCTGGAGGCGTGATCAATGCCATTTGGCTATTCTGAGTGGCCAAACAGCATTGACCACGCCTCCAGGTCTTAAGTTAAGTCATAAGACCTGGTACTTAAGACATATGTTCTTAGTTTATGTTTGTACCATACGCTCTCTTTATATTTAAGACACATATAATTCTGCATTTCACGAATATAATCCATTTAAATAAATACATTATGAATTATTCATAAAAAATAAAGATTTTACTTCATTGGCCCATGGGTAACCATTAGAAATGTCCCAGTTAGAAATCTTTTTGGTTATCTGTCTATAGTCAGGCATATATACTGTTATGTTGTTTTCTGCTTTGGGAGACGTGTGAGCAGGGGGCCTGCAGGGAATTACATTAGTCTGCTCAAAACCGGGGGTTTCCAAACTTTGTAGATTGAGACCCAAAAGAGTAATTTCTCTATGGACAATAATCTTAAAATCGTTTCATTGTTTGCATTGTGGTCGAAAAATAAACAAGCTGTCTCTGCATTATTGTCAGGGAGGTGTCTCTGTATCAGTCAGTCACTCATATACTGTATGATACAGTCTGTTTCTAGCGAAAATGTAACTAATTCAGTAGCAGTAACTAGTCAGTCAGTTGATTCTTCATATCCATATGAGTGAATCGGCCGGGATGACACGTTTATTTTTCAAACACAGTTCTTATATGAGCCGATCTAAAACCCCCCCTATGGGGATTACAATGCAAATAAAAAGTACATCAAGGCCGGGGTCACGTGATGCGGAGAGAGTAGGAGCATGAGAGAGGAGCTCCTCAGGACAAACATTTAATTTAACAATTTTGGTGAACGTGAGGGTTGCCAAAACAGCACAGCCGAAGGATAAAGAGGAATGTCATTACATGACTTTTGGACGTCAACTCAAAACAGAAGAATTTTGAGATCCAGCACTCGAAGAACTCTGATTCAAACGCACGCTGCCAGTGCCGAGCCTGCTGACAACATGGCGGAGGGTGACCACACCGACGCGCTGGTGGCCAAGATAAGTGAAGGCGTGTTTGCCAAACTCAGCGCCAGCATAGACACAAAGCTTGATCAAATACTTAAGTCAGTGAATTCAGTTGTCGAAAAAGTTAAAGTTGTTGAACAGAGAGTGGACAGCGCAGAGCAAAGGATCTCTGACCTGGAAGACATCGTGTCTGGACTACAAGTTCAATTTGAACAAACCGTGACACAGCTGAATGACGCAACTACTAGGCTGGAATCTCAAGAAAATAGGTCAAGGCGCAACAACATAAAATTGGTAAATCTGCCGGAATCTACAGAAGGTGCCAATCCCAGAGATTTTATCGAGACGTGGCTGCCTAAAGTCTTGAATCTCACAGTGAAAAATGACCGGATCAAGGTGGACAGAATTCACCGCACCCCCGCACAGCGACGCACGGATTCGACGAGACCCAGGCTGGTGTACATCCGTCTCCACAACTTCGCAGACAAGCAGAAGATCATGCAAAAGGCACGGAGCATGGGTGAGATTACCGTCAACGGGACCAGAATCCATATTTTTGAAGATTTTTCACCCGCCGTGGAGAAAAGAAGACGCGAATTTTCGGAGGTTAAAAAATCCCTCAGAGCCCTGGGTGCCGAATATAGTCTCCTGTTTCCCGCAACCCTGCGTGTGTCGCATGCAAACAAGACACAGTTTTTCAAGACTGTGGCTGAAGCACAGAGGTATGTGGAGGAGATACAAAAAGCATAGGGGACTCATGCGGTGGTTCTAGAATCTAGAGTCAGAAAGACTATTTGTATTATTATTTCTTTGTTTGAGGGGGCGTCCGACGTGAATGGACTTGACAGTCTGATTTATAAACAGTAATTTGGTTTTATTTTATTTTTATTACAGGGACAAAGTGATAAAACAGCCACTTTGGAATAGGTTATGGGATTTTCTTTTTTTCTGGGAGGGGGGATAAAATTGTGGTATGGATCACATGACTTGTAGTAGCAGTGGGAATCCAACCCCACTGATTGATATAATTTGTTTCTATTTAACACATCCACCTATTTTTATATTACCTTTTTTTTTGTGTTGCACTTTTTTTTGTCGGGACAACTGCATACGCTATTGTTGCTGGGTATTAATATGAGTGTGTATTTTGACAGAAGGGAACGCATTGTCATCATCCTGATTCATACCTGAGGCCGGTAGGACCCCTGCTGGATTTAAGTTGTTATTGCAAACTCCTGTGGGCATATTTGATTGGCGATATAGCAACGGACCTCGGCTCGGGCTGGGTCAATCTATTGATAGCCTTGGTATTAGTTGGGATGGTGATTACCATGTGTGTGTGATCAACACGAAATATGAGAGGTAACATTTCTATCCATACAGGAGACATTGTTTCTTGAACATACTGTGTGAGCTGTCGTGGCAGGGGAAGTGTGATATGGGATTTTAGATTTGTGATTGCATGGTACCAATTTTATTTCATCTGACCGTGGACGTATAGTTTATTTTATGCCACATGGGCCCCCCCTCCCCTCCCCTGTATTTTATTTTAATTTGTTGTTCATTTGTTTGGGCTGGCAACCTGTCACTATCCTAGAGAGATGTAATAATTGTTAAGAGTCTGAGGAGCTCTTTCTTATCCTACAAGGGTTTTTTGTTTGACGGTAGGTAGGAAGGAAGTGTTGTTAGAGGCCGAGATGTCTCACATGTGCCCCATAGCTAGGCTATGTCACAGTAAGTACGAGAGTTTTTGTTTTTTCTGTGTTTTTGTTTTTTTGTGTTCATTGTCACCACCACAAAACAGATATGATTGTTTGAACAGGGAAGACTGGAGTCAGATTTGTATACTTAGAAGCGATGTCAAAGGGACAGTACCTAACAGCAATAGAATAAATGATAAACATTAGATATGAATAGTATAAAATTTTGTACGTACAATATAAAGGGGATTCACCACCCAGTTAAACGGAAAAAACTACTAACCTTTTTAAAAAAGGAAAAGGTACAGATAGCTTTCCTACAAGAAACCCATTTAGTAGATAAAGAGCATATTAAACTAAAACGAGACTGGGTGGGCCAAGCGTATTACTCGTCATTCTCGTCCAATAGCAGGGGAGTTGCAATTCTGATTCATAGGGCTATTCCATTTGTACTTGCTTCATGCAAGCAGGATCCTGAGGGAAGATACATTCTCATCCATGGCACAATTTATGGTATACATATTACTATGATGAATGTTTATGCTCCTAACCCACCTCCTCCTTCATTTTGGACCAAAGTAGCAGCAGAATTAGAGGAATATAGATGTACTTATACTCTGCTAGCCGGCGATACCAACTGTTGCCTTGATGATGCTAAAGACAGATCCCCAGGGGACAGGCAAAGACGAACAAACACAGGTACCTCTTTAGCTAAAATGCTGTCTGATGTAAATTTGATAGACATATGGAGGATTTTGAATCCAACTGCTAGGGACTACACATTTTACAGTAACCCACATAAATCTTACTGCCGTCTGGACCATTTCTTTATGCCACCTCAGATTATTGGACAGGTGACTAATTGTAGCATAGGCTCCATTCACATCAGTGACCATGCCCCAGTCTACTTGGAAATGGTCATAAGTGAAGACACAAGAGGTACACGGAAATGGCGATTCCCTTCATATTTACTTAATGATCCAAACTTTAAGAGAAAGCTGGAGGAGGAGATTGGTTTATATTTTGACATAAATGATAATGACGACACAAACCCTGAATATCTTTGGGAAGCTGCGAAAGCCTACACTAGGGGATTCACCATTTCATATGTGGCACACCGCAAAAAACAAATGTTGCGCAAACAAAATGAACTAGAAACAGAATTGAAGACAGCTGAATTAGCCCATAAATCGAATCCAACCAGAACAAATCTTATTAAAGTGCAAACCATTAAAGTGGCTCTAAATTCAATCCTGAATGAAAAAGCCTCTAGATCATTGTTCTACCAAAAGCAGCGACTGTATGAACACGGGAACAAACCCAGTAAATATTTGGCACGTCTGCTTAGTCAGAGACAAAATCATAATACGATAGCAGGAATTAAAGACACAGGAGGGAAAAAACATTATGATAAAAAGGACATTAACTCTGTTTTTGTATCATTCTATAAATCATTATATACACCTGATAATAATAGTACTAGAGAGGAACTTGATACATTCTTTTCTAAGATACAGTTACCAACTTTGACAGAAGAACAACAAAGGTCATTGGGAAAACCCATCCATGAAGCTGAAATATTAGAAGCAATATCCTTGATGCGCAGTGGAAAGTGTCCAGGTCCTGATGGGTTGCCAGTTGAATGGTTCAGGGCCTACAAAGATAAACTTACTCCATACCTTGCTAAAACATTTAATTACAGCTTCAACACTGCTCACCATTTACCCGAAACAATGACATTAGCCAATATTTGTTTGATTTTGAAAAAGGACAAAGACCCTGAGGACCCGGCGTCATATAGGCCTATATCACTCCTCAATGTGGATGCAAAAATTTTAGCTAAAGTATTGACCTTGAGGCTTGAACCACTAATATCAATCCTTGTGAAACCTGAGCAGACTGGCTTCATAAAGGGGAGGAGCTCCACTAATAACATAAGGAGGCTTTTGAACATAATTCAGATGGCCTCTGATTGGGACATGCAGGGTTTGGTGGTTTCGTTGGATTCTCTGAAAGCTTTTGACAGAATCCAGTGGCCCTTTCTTTTCCGTGCTATGGAGCAATTCGAACTAGGTCCGAAATTCATTGATTGGGTAAAGCTGTTATATCGGTCACATAAGGCAACTGTAACTACCAACTCTTATTGCTCTGATCCATTTTCTTTGGGACGTGGGACACCTCAAGGCTGCCCCTTGAGCCCCTTAATGTTTGCGCTCGCCATCGAGCCCTTGGCAGAGCTCATAAGGTCAACACCATCGATTATAGGCTTTAATGTTGATGGCAAAACGCATAAGATCTCGCTATACGCAGACGACGTCCTTTTGTACCTGGTTGACATTGATACCACTATCCCAAGTTTGCTCGATTGTCTACAGCAATTTGGACATGTATCAGGCTTTAAGGTGAACCTAACAAAAACGGAGGCCATGCCTATTGGGGCCCTAGCGGGCTCTGCTCCACCTGACGGATTTCCCTTTAACTGGTCACCTAGGGGTATAACATATCTTGGAATAAGAATTTGTCCCTCTCTCAGAAAACTGTTTAAGCTTAATCTTAGACCAATCACGTTGCGCATTAAGGAAGACTTACAGAGGTGGGGAACTCTACCTGTGTCATGGCTAGGTAGGATAAGTGTGCTCAAAATGAATATCCTGCCTAGGCTGTTGTACCCTCTACAGATGTTGCCAAATTCAATCCCCAACAGCTTTTTCTCTGATCTGGATAAGATATTTACACAATTTCTGTGGCAGGGTAAAAGGCCTAGAATGAAAATAAGTAAGCTTCAAAGACACAAGGATGAGGGTGGATTGGGGGTTCCGAACTTACGTTTTTACTACTGGGCAGCACAAATGCGGTACATATATGAATGGGTGAACCCAGACATAACAAACACATGGATCGATATTGAATCTCAAAACTGTGGTATGTTGACACTTGAGGTCTGCCCCTTTGTGAATCATAACAAAGCTAAATTGGAGGTTGATCAGAACTTCATTGTCTTAAATACGCTGAACACCTGGAATAACATCAAAGTCCATTTTAAACTTAAAAAACATTTTTCACCTTTGGCTCCTATATGGAAGAACCCAGATTTTCTTCCCTCATATCAGGACCCAGTATTCAGGGTTTGGCATGATAGGGGACTGGACCAGCTTGCTAAACTATATAACAGAGGCACAATGGAGTCATTTGAGAATCTAAGGAATAAATATTCATTGCAACAGTCACATTTCTTTAGATTTTTACAAATCCGTCATTATGTAACAAAGAACATGCAAGCCCCTGAGCCTAGGACATCCTTCTTAGAAAATATTCTTACACGTCCTGTGCCAGAAAGATTTATTTCCTATCTGTATGAATGTTTTGATATAAGTTCAAACCACTCCACTGATCATATTCGAAGGCAGTGGCAGATTGACTTGGAATGTCAGATAGAAGACAATACTTGGACAACAATTATAGGAAATACACTTACTATTTTGAGTTGCAATAATGATAGAGAAAGACAATTCAAAATTTTACACAGACTCCATTATACACCTCTACTGAGAAGCAAGCTTGGTCTCAGCTCTCCTAACTGTAATAAATGTGACACAGAAGTTGGTACATATGCACATATGCTTTGGAAATGTACAAAGATACAGGTGTTTTGGAATGAGGTGAAGAATGAGCTGGACACCTTGCTTGGATATAATTTGAACTTGTCACCTCTCCAGTGTGTACTAGCAGCTAAGGTATCCAGTGCAAGGACCAGACACAACGCCAAATTGGTTGGAATACTCTTATACATAGCGAGGAAGACTATACTCAAGCTTTGGATTCATAGAGACGTTCCTACACTGGATGATTGGTACAAGGAGGTAATGACTGTGGTTCCTCTGGAGAAACTGACTTATCTCCTCCGTGATAACATGGAAGGGTTCACAAAGGTATGGGAACCAGTCTTAGATACAGTGGACCCTTCTAGACTGTGCTTCAATGTACCTTATTGAACGGTAGTGAATAACAAAGACTCTGGTGACCTGTAATGTAATCATGTCAAGACTGTGGTGTACTAGTTTTGTTTTTGTTTTTTTGTTTGTGTTTGTTTTTTGTCATTGTAATGTCTGTATTGTGGTTCTTGTTGTTTTCCTATGTTATGTTGAAAAAAGAAAAATGTGGTTCTATATACATTGAATTGTGATTGAACAGTTGTGAAACCTCAGAGCCTCAATAAAAATACATTAAAAAAAAAAAAAAAAAAAGTACATCAACCCGTGGAATTGCGCCCTCTACCCATATTGACTTCGGTGCTCTATAGAGCGTCGCAGTCCCGCCCCCTACCATGGCCCAGGAAATGATTCTCCATTAATTTTCCTCATAGACATTTCAAAAAGTATTTATTTAAAGACGGTTACGCCGCGGACAAAGCCAACTCGAGTCGTGACAACTCATGACAACAAACACAATATTTTGGACCAAACAAATAATTACAAAGAAGAAAAACAACAAAAGAAGTGTTGTAACCTGCCGTTTTTTTCTTCTTTCTAATTATTTGTTCCGTCCAAAATATTGTGTTTGTTGTCATGAGTTGTCATGACTCGAGTTGGCTTTGTCCGCGGCGTAACTGTCTTTAAATAAATACTTTCCGAAATGTCTATGAGGAAAATTAACGGAGAATCATTTCCTGGGCCATGGTAGGGGGCGGGACTGCGACGCTCTATAGAGATAGTGTATACCGATTTGCTTGATGTATGGATAAAATGAATAGGAGTAATCTACAGGCCACTATAACAGGCCACTGTGGATAAATTGGGGCAGTCGTTGGCATCCAGTGTGAAATGTTTGGCATCGTCCGGGCCAACGGTGCCGGATATTAGCTGTACACAGACACACACACACACACACACACACACACACACACACACGGACGGACGGATGGAGTGCAAGACCTACTCTTTCCCCATGCCTTCGGCCTGGTGGAGACAATTAGAGCAAACGTCTAATCTCTATTTTGGGTCTCGACCTGAAACGTTTGGGAACAATTCGAGTCTAAATTACTTTTTGTCGGTGAATTATCTCCCGACAATGACCACCTATAGGCAGACATTATCCCACTTATTACATGGCTGCTTAATACATAAATTAATAAATTGACCCAAAACACAACAAAACGAGTAATGCTTTC
>NC_136791.1:3761096-3806096 GCF_951216825.1 Electrona antarctica | reverse complement strand
ATAAACATGTTTTTTTGTTTGTTAGTTTTTTGCAACAATTCTCTTCATTTTGTTGAGGAAATGCAGAGTGCCTGGTGGCACTATAATTGGCCAATGTGAAAAGGGTGCCATTTCTTCAAACGCCTTTAATGGCAATTGGATGATTTGAGGCATTTTGTTCCAAAAATGTGTTTTGCAAAAATCAACCTGTTGGTGGCGCTATAACAGGCCAATGTGAAAAGGGTTCCTCAGCCTAGTAAGAAAATGTGTGAAAGGTTTCACGTAAATTGCATGCTGCGTTCATGATTTGAGGCTTTTGTTCAAAACGGGGCAATCTTGCAAACTGTGAAAGCCAATTATAGCCAATTAGGATGGAATATGAAATATCGGACAGATCCGACTTGAGCACATGACCATAGAGATACTGTGTAACGATTTGTGAGATTTTTGGACAGAATCTGGAGGAGTAATATCAAAAAATGTGTTTTACAAAAGTCGGCCTCCTGGTGGCGCTAAAAAAGGCAGATGCGGAAAATGCAGGTCAAAGATTTGTCCTTGGCCTCTAGGGAGTGTGCATGCAACGTTTCACGCAGATCGGTGCAGTTTTAGGTAAAACATGTGAAAAGCTGCCTCATGGTGGCGCTATAACAGGCCGTTCTGGAAAATGTGGGGCAGAGGTTCATCGTTGGCATCCAGGGAGTGTGTGTGCAAAGTTTGGCATCGACCGGGTTAACGGTGCCGGAGATTAGCTGGTAACGGACGGACGGAAGGACACACACACGGACGGACGGACACACACACGGACGGAGTGCAAAACATACTCTCTCCCCATGCCTTCGGCCTGGTGGAGACAATGACTGCATGGTGATGAAAGTATGTATACTTTTTGTCAGTGAATTATCTCCCGACAATGACCACCTAGGCAGACATTATCCCACTTATTACATGGCTGCTTAATACATACATTAATAAATTGACCCAAAACACAAAACGAGTAATGCTTTCTTCTTACGGTAATTAAAGAACCATACAGAATTCCTCCAAAGAACCATACAGAATTCTTTACGGCACTGTGTGTGTGTGTGTGTGTGTGTGTGTGTGTGTGTGTGTGTGTGTGTGTGTGTGTGTGTGTGTGTGTGTGTGTGTGTGTGTGTGTGTGTGTGTGTGTGTGTGTGTGTGTGTGTGTGGTGTGTGGTGCGTGCGTGCCTGCGTGCGTGCGTGCGTGCGTGCGTGCGTGCGTGCGTGCGTGTGCACGCGTGTATATATTGTTGTGCATTGCAATCAATATATACAGTGGACACTGGACAGTGACACTGGACATATTCGACACACTGGCTATGCATTAGGTAGGATAGCAGAATTATTCCATTCTTTGTTGAATGCCCTGTTTTCAATTTAAGATTAAAACATTCTCTTGCGTAAAAACAAAAACTCATGCCTTGAACAGTCTCTCTATTTCACTGTTTCTCTCCGTATCAATAGAACAATGAACAATGAAAGGTCTTATGAATGTGTCACACTCCTTATCCTCCTGTGCAACACTCAAGGATGTGTAACAGTGTAAGTAGCCCTGGGAGCCACCGGTTCCAATCCTCCAGAGGCAAGGTCAGGAGCCTATCTCCTGTTTCCCTGGAGCCAATCCAACCCTTGCTGCTAAGTCCCACGCAGGGGTTGTGCATGGTTAGACATATACTAACAATCCGACAGGCATTAGTCGGACAACACCGTTGACATGTGTATCAGGTTAAAACTAACACGTGGCTCCCGACATGCGTGGCAGGTTAAAACTAACCTGTGGCAACTTAAAACTAACCTGTGGCTTCCTGTGAGGTTAGGTTTAGGGTTGGGTTGAGACATCGGCTACCATTTTGGCTGGGGATTGAACGCTGACCTCCCAATTTCAGGGTGGATACTCTAACCATGGCACAAAGCCACTGAGCTCTTTATATTTAAGGATGTGGATTATTGGCTGCTAAAATATTTTTTCACAGCTAGAAGGTCCTGGGTTCGATTCCCCGTGCGGGATCCTGTGGGCGCTGGCGGCGTGTCCTCTCCTCCGCGTCATCAGTGCCCATACCCGAGGCGGGGTGGGCAAAAGGGCCTTTCTGTGTGGAGTTTGCATGTTCTCCCCGTGTCCCCTAGGGTAGGTACCCTCACAAAAACATGCAGTAATCCTGGTCTCTAAACTGCCTTCCCCTGGCCAGCCGGGGCGCCTGATGGAGGGGAAAGGAACTGGTCTCTAAACTGCCTTCCCCTGGCCAGCCGGGGCGCCTGATGGAGGGGAAAGGAACTGGTTGCAATAACTCATGCATGAAGGAAGCATGAGTTCAAGTTCGTTGCTCTCCCCAGGTTGGCGGAGGGTGTGTAGAGACCAGGATCACATTAGATAATTGACACAGGGGTGAAAAATGGGTTACAAAATCGTGGGATAAAAATTATATAATAAGTTAACTGTAAAGATTATGCTAGACTCTAGCAGATATTAACGTCCTTCAATCGAACTGAAATTCCCATAATTGGTCCAGAACACGTCCATGCTCAAATGTGTTTGTCATCACATGGTTCTTTATTTAACAACACTGACAGGTATGTGTAAATGGTATTGCCCTAAACCTTGGTGTCTTATCTGATGCTATAGCCTAAACATTCAGACATTTTTCTTTTAATCATATATCGTCTATGCCTGGTGGAAACCTCATACAGGTATGTCCAAAACTGTTACTTTTCAGGGTTAGAATTCTGTAGCTGAGTAACAGTAGCAGAACTGATACGTTTGATACTTTTGTGTGACGCTGTAGTATGATCAAGTATGGCATCAAAAACACACAACAAAACACACAAAATAGGTGTTAAACCTATTTATTTTAGAGTCAGACTAGTGTTTGTTCAGTAGGCTAAAAAGAAAATGCATTTCAGTTTGGAATACCAAGTTTATCCAATCAGCAGAGAGAATTACCCCAACCCCAAATCTGAAGTGACAGCAGCAGCAGACAAAAGTGAAACTGCATTATTGGAACACAATCAAAACTGTTACTTTTCAGGGTTAGAATTCTGTAGCTGAGTAAACAGTAGCAGAACTGATACGTTTGATACTTTTGTGTGACGCTGTAGTAATGATAATAATGATCAAGTATGGCATCAAAAACACAAAAAAAGTTAGAATATGGAGACAGGAGGTTTCTGCCCGACAGCAACACTCTCAGGAAGGAATACAGTTTTGTAAAAGCTGGCCCAATTCGCTGCTGGAAATCAGCACAGAGTCAAGAGGTACTGAGGTGGAGTGCAACCAAAAGCGCTGTCTTCACCAAAGTTTACAAAATGGAAAGAGGGCATAATTATAAGCAGCAAAAGGTGGCATCTGAGTCAATCAGTGTGACATGTTACAGGTGTGGAATGTTGTAGCCGGGGAGCCACAGGCCCAAAAGCTCAAGGAATAGAGATTAACCTGTGATGTCATGACATATTTTTGTCTCCACCAGGCCGAAGGCATGGTGAGAGAGTATGTTTTGCACTCCGTCCGTGTGTGTGTCCGTCCGTCCGTGTGTGTGTCCGTCCGTGTGTCCTTCCGTCCGTCCGTTACCAGCTAATCTCCGGCACCGTTAACCCGGTCGATGCCAAACTTTGCACACACACTCCCTAGATGCCAACGATGAACCTCTGCCCCGCATTTTCCAGAACGGCCTGTTATAGCGCCACCATGAGGCAGCTTTTCACATTTGTTACCTAAAACTGCACCGATCTGCGTGAAACGTTGCATGCACACTCCCTAGAGGCCAAGGACAAACCTTTGACCTGCATTTTCCGCATCTGCCTTTTATAGCGCCACCAGGAGGCCGACTTTTGGAAAACACATTTTTGGATATTACTCCTCCAGATTCTGTCCAAAAATCTCACAAATCGTTACACAGTATCTCTATGGTCATGTGCTCAAGTCGGATCTGTCCGATATTTCATATTCCACCCTAATTGGCTATAATTGCCTTTCACAGTTTGCAAGATTGCCCCGTTTTGAACAAAAGCCTCAAATCATGAACACAGCATGCAATTTACGTGAAATCTTTCACACATTTTCTTACTAGGCTGAGGAATATATCACACCCTTTTCACATTGGCCTGTTATAGCGCCACCAACAGGTTGATTTTTGCAAAACAGGTTGATTGGAACAAAATGCCTCAAATCATCCAATTGCCATACAAGGCAAACATGTTTATATTATTTATGTGTGTTTTTGAGTGGTGCAACTACTCCAAGGAACAGCAATGTCCGTGTTAACCTATGTGACTATGTGTGACTATGAGTACCAGTAGGGGCAAAAGTGGCGCTGTTGTGCCAGAAACAGAGAGAGAGAGAGATAGTGCTACACTGTTCCCTGCTAATGAGAGACAGGGAGGGGGGGGGGGGGGGGGGGTGAATTGCACCACTCAGTTCACACGGGTGTGATTTTTCTATTCACTTGGTTATTAAGGTCCACCGAATGAGAGGTCTGCTCTGCCGGAAACATCACGAAAAAAAACAAATCCAAATCATGACTGCTTTTCTTTGTTTGCACATTTTCTGTGCATATGCTGTGCAAATATAAATAATGCAATCAATACTGGTTACACAATACACGCACGCACGCACGCACGCACGCACGCACTCACACACACTCACACACACACACACACACACACACACACACACACACACACACACACACACACACAGGTAGTTATAGTGCTCAGTGTGAATTGCCCTTCAGGCTGCTCGACAGTGCCACTTTAGGTTGCCCACTTTATTGCTGCATTCCTTGGCCCTATTTTTCTTTGCGTACAAAGTGACTGGTTTCAGTGCTATTTGGCATGATCCTCTACCATTAATACTGTAAAGTTTCATAAACATAATTAACTCTTATTGTTTCGTTGAAAAGAAGGAGGCTTCAGGATGCGGGGTATACTCAGCAAGTCTCTTTATTCACTTTAGTTAAACAAAGTTAAACAGCTTACTCGCAAGATGACGGTTTCTCGTGCAATGTGTCTGCACTGACCTTATGTGTGTGCGTGCGTGTGTGTGTGTGTGTGTGTGTGTGTGTGTGTGTGTGTGTGTGTGTGTGTGTGTGTGTGTGTGTGTGTGTGTGTGTGTGTGTGTGTGTGTGTGTGTGTGTTTGTGTGTGTGTGTGTGTGTGTGTGTGTGTGCTGGCGCATACTAGACAAAGAACTTATGTCTCTTCTTTGGTCATGTGTGTGTATTCAAACATACGTGCATGTGCGTGCACGTACTTGGGAATCTGGTGCAAGTGTGCGTTATCT
The DNA here is from genome assembly GCF_951216825.1 of Electrona antarctica. Classification (NCBI taxonomy): domain Eukaryota; kingdom Metazoa; phylum Chordata; class Actinopteri; order Myctophiformes; family Myctophidae; genus Electrona; species Electrona antarctica. The sequence goes on along the minus strand of NC_136791.1, from coordinate 3,800,828 downwards.
TAATTAAATGAATTATACATGAATAAGGCCAGACCACTTCTGACCGGCGCTGACCAGTATGTCTGACAGGACAACGGTAGTAAAATCAATGTATATAGGCTACATGGTAGAATAGACCATTTCAGAGTGTGATACATTCTCATTGGGATATTGGTGCATACAATATAAAACATCAGATATATAAATACATTCAAGATATACCCTGAGATATACATTCCTATACTCTGCATGTATGTATTAGGGGCAGATTGTGTGATTTTTTCTTTAATTCAAAATGGTGGGAGATCTAATGGTCACATGCACAGGTGCATACACATGCGCATGTGTATTGAAGTTTTATTGCTGGCGATCAAACGGTTCATGTTATGTAACCCATTTTTCACCCCTGTGTCAATTATCTAATGTGATCCTGGGCTCTACACACCCTCCGCCAACCTAGTCCCCATATATGGGGGACATGGGGAGAGCAACGGACTTGAACTTATATAGCGCCTTTATCCAAGGCGCTTTACAGAGATTGTGCATTACATTCACCCATTCACACACACATTCATACACACACATCGGGAGCAATTAGGGGTTCAGTGACTTGCTCAAGGACACTTCGTCAGTAACTCTGGGGGAGCCCGGGTTTGAACTGGCAACCTTGCGGTTACCATCCAGGCACAAGTTGCTCCTTTTACACCTGACAGGGGGGAGTTTCCCTGGTTGGACGTAGCACGTTGAAGGAACACGCTTATTTTCGCAGATAAGTAAGCCTGGGACTGAGGCTAAGGAACACGTGGTTGGAACTGGTTGGCCAGGGGGGCGCAGTTTAGAGACCAGGATTACTGCATGTTTTTTGTGAGGGTACCTACCCTAGGGGACACGGGGAGAACATGCAAACTCCACACAGAAAGGCCCTTTGGCCAACCCCGCATTTTCAATTGAGTGTTATAGCGCCACCCTTTGGCCATTGGTTGTTGGGATCGCGTCTTCACGGTCAAGTTTCGTGAAAACTGACTGTACAGTTAAGCCAGAACTGAAATATTTGCCGGAAGAAGTAGAAGAGGAAGGATTAGATGAAAAACAAAACCATACAAATAGCCTCAAATATTTGTATTTATAGTGTAAAAAAAATCACACCCGTGTGAAGTGAGGGGCGCTCTTATCATTATACATCATCATACATCATCTCATGAACAACCGACTGTGATTGATTAGCCGATTTGCTCGTCTACATGTGACGGCCTATTTGACGGACATATGACCTACCGGTAATTTCTCCTTTCATTGTCAATGGCAAATGTGAGACGTGTGGGGACAAAATATGTATATAGGAGGGGCAAAAATCACACCCATGTGAAGTGAGGGGCACTCTTATCATCACACGTCATCATCTCATTCTGGCTTTTAATGGCCGCCACAATGCTTTTCCAATGGTAGTCACATGGTTTGACCAAACATTTGTGTTTGATGGTGTTCTGTTTGATGGTTGTTCTGCCCCTCCCCCCATCAAACAAAAATGTTTGGTCAAACCATGTGACTTCCATTGGAAAGCATTGTGGCGACCATTAAAGAAGGAAGAAAAAAAAAACGAACAAACATTTGTTTGATGGTGTTTGATACCTGTGTATAATGAGGCCTCAAAGCTGGACATAGGTAGGGCTAGCGCCCCTCAAGAAGTACAATATTTTTCACTAAGGTGTAGTGGAGTAGAAATAATAAAACAAGTCTGTCAATCCATATACCCATGTAGTTGTCTCTGGCAGGTGTTAAACCTATTTATTTTAGAGTCAGACTATAGTGTTTGTTCAGTGAAGGGGAGACCTGTTTCTCCAGCTCTTTAGTAGGCTAAAAAGAAAATGCATTTCAGTTTGGGATACCAAGTTTATCCAATCAGCAGAGAGAATTACCCCAACCCCAAATCTGAAGTGACAGCAGCAGCAACAGACAAAATTGAAACTGCATTATTGGAACACAATCAAATGGAAGCCGATAAATGGGTACAGATTAGATGAAATCGGTGACCCACCTGAAAATGTCTCTTCGGTAGCACTTCACTTGTGGTGGCAAATTCATACACACTAATTAAAGCTGTATTAATGTCAGACTGTGATATCTGGCTGGTGAGTTAACCAACAGCTCCATCTGCTGGTCATATTGCTCTATGCTCTTCTAGCTGGTAAACCGTGGAATGTCCACACACCCATAGAATCTAGATATTATAGGTCTTGACTGTGACAAATGAATTAACGGGGGAGGGGGGGAGGGGCTCGTCTGTGTTCTCTCCAGCTCTTTAATAAACAGAAAATATTTGTTTATGGTAGGTGACAAAAGTAGCCCTTTATCAGCTTTTTATTTATCTATTTTAAAGTGTTCCAGTTCCAGTTTTGTCTGCTCATTTATTTAATTGTGTCATCACTTACAATTCCACTTGTTTAATCCAGTGGTTCCCAAACGTTATCATGCCAAGGACCCCCAAATTGACACTAATTAGCCCACGGACCCCAGATTTTTACAGCTCTATCAGAGATTCTCAACCCGTTTAATTTCAAGGACTCCCAGTTTGACATGAATTAGGCGGCTACGGCCCCCATTTCTATCTCGGGACCCCAATTTATATTGTGGTCACTGGTTCCATTTGTACACTCTCTCAGAGTCAGAGTCACAGACCCATAAGGGTCCATTTGGTTCCAAACTATCATTTAGCTGCGGAGAGTGGGGAGCTGGAACTCCCTCAACTCAATGACCCCTGGGGGTCCCCGGACCCCACTTTGGGAACCACTGGTTTAATCTGTATCCCTGACTGCTTTCTCTATCCTGATTGGATCAAATTGGTATCCCGACCTGAAAATGCATTTTCTGTTTAATAAAAAGCTGAAGCTTATGGAGACTCCTGTTACAACACTCGAGTCTACAGCAATGAGTACTATGACAAGAGCTTTTTAACACTTATTTAAACCAAAGAAAAATAACTAGCCTAGGCTATAATGTAACATTACATATATAATATAATTATAATATATAATAACAATACTGTTATGAAAAGTTGAAAATGTCTCTAATAATAAAGCTACTATTCTAATAGTAGCTTATTATTATATTGGCTCAAGAGATCATATAACATCCTCATGTCTGTTATAATATTCCATAAGCGAGCATGCATCACGGGGGCCCGGCGTTGCTACCCTACCGCCTTCGGTGTCGCGTGCCAAAAAACAGACGATCTACAAGCTCACAAGGCGTCGCATCGCGACCCCGCCGTGAGCTTGCAGATCTGCCGCTTTCGGGGCGCGCGGCACCCGGCGCGCGACGGGGGCACTTCAAAGCAAAAAGGGAAAACCAACCAACCTACACGCTCCTCGTAGGCGGGACGTTCTAAACTGACTGACGCACGGTGCGGACCAATCGCGAGCCCACTTCCGCGTCGTCCGCGGCCAATCGCGTGGCTCAGAGCCGTACACATAATTTTACGGCTGCAGTCAAGGTAGGTTGAACGAGCGGAGGTTCATACATACAGAAATCTGACAGCTTTCACAGGTGAGACATCGTGCAGAAGAGAAGAGAGCCCGTGTTATTATACACTTTCTATTTCAGTTTCCTAGGAGCCACATTCCGCTGTGAGCCTGGGGTTGCCACAGTCCAAAAACATCCATTCGAAGTCCACTCATTCCGGCAGCATGAGCAAAAAGAAAAAGGACTGGAAGACTGAGAAAGGTAAGAAGGCTTGTTTTGGGGGGTATGGTGGTGGTGGCGGGGGGATGTATACTGTGTGGACGCTTTGCTATCACCATGTCCATGACAGCATGAATCACCCACTGTGCCCCCCCCCCCCCATTTGTTATGGTTAGTGGTGTGGCAACAATGCGGTTGAACCCATATGATGATTTATAATACAGATGTTATTGTGTCATCATGGTGATGCTGCTGTGCATCTGTTTATAGGTAAAACCTCCTTGTTCCACGTTTTTTTGACATTCGCACTTTCACAGTAACACTGTCAGTCAGTGCACTCCTATCCTACCACCGGATAGAAACACTAGTATCATCCTACCTATATTATTTGTGCACAATCATGTTAGAGACAGTGCAACCAATTCACTAGCATATTGTGCACAGTTGGGATATACTGTCTGTCATGATATTGGTATGGTTCCCATAATAAACAAGCAGTATACTGTATACTCTCACCACTGTAATACATGAAGCTGTAATGATGGGGGAAGTAAATAACAGTAGGACACTGTCAGGCCAGTAGAACCAACATTCTCCTCCATCTGTAGTCAAAAAAAGAATCAATCAAAGTCTTTACTTTATTTTGGTATTTATGTTATGCCCATTTCATCAAGGCAGTGGAGCAGTAGTGGGCTACTGGGTTTGTACACTGCTTGCTGTCTCTATCGGAAAAATCACACCCGTGTGAACTGAGTGGTTCAAGGTCTTATATAGCCTGATCAGCTGTGGTCTGACGTAATGTCAGTGACCATAGTAACCATGCTCATTATTTTGGTACAAACACATGTACACGGTAACAAAGCCAGTTGTTGGAGTGGTTTGCACCACTCAAAAAAAAGAAGAAAACCAATAAATGATATTTGTCAGGTTTTGGTGGTCAAATGCGGAAGTGCAACCGAGCGCTCAATGTTAAAGCCCAGCAGCTGCACAGGGTTTCCTCGTCATGAATCCACGGGTCCGCCTGCAGTCCTTCCTCTTACCACTAGGGCCCAGTGCTTCAACGTTGGAGCGCCTCACTGGCCCCTTGGTCTCAATTGGGGGTCTCTAAAGATTTCTGTTACCTGTTTCCTGGTCATGTGACCTAGAGTAACCAATACATGACAGCAGCGTGTGTGGCAGCCAATCAGGACTAGGTCACGACTAGGAGCCAAAGTCTTCAGTAAATTTGACTAATTCATATGTCAGGTTTCACCTGACAAAAAAAAGCATTAGTGTGAAACCTCAACCTGATCTAACTCGATGTGATTTTTACCACGTGGCTGGCTGTAGTGGCCAAGGCGTCTAGGATAGGCTTTGTCTGTATTTTAATTCATACTGTAGACTCTACAGTATGAATTAAAACATCTACAGTGTAGAGTATACTGTATGTCTGCATCCTCCAAAAGTTCAGCGCATGACCATGTACGGTAGCGCTTCTTTCACCTGACAAATATCATTTCTTGAAATTCTTGTTTTTCTTGGTCATGATTTGAAATCCTCTGGCGACAAAATCCTGAAGTTCCTGGTAAAGTGAAACTGAACAGAACTGGACTTCAGTGGAAATGAAACTGAAAATGAGCAAGATAGTGAAGTCATAGTTAACCCATTTTGACCTGAGATCAGATTCCAAAAATGTCTTCTACATCCTGACAGTTTTCTGAAAAAGCTATGTTTCTATGTCAGACGTTTTTCGATTTTTCAAAAATAGCAGACCTACAAGCTCGTAGCGCGCCACTCGGTGGTGCGCTATGAGCTCTGCCGACCTCACGTCGACCGCTCGGTGCCGCGGTATTCTTTATTTTGTTTTACTGAGAATAAGGTTAGAAATTAGTTTAGGGTTAGGCATAGTTTTACTGAGGTTAAGGTTAGGCAAAGGGTTAGGTTTAGGCATAGTTTTACTGAGGTTAAGGTTAGGAATAACTGGTTTAACCGGGTTTAATAAGCATACTTTTCTTAGGTTACTTTAGGAATACCAGGCCGCGCAGTTCCGCCCGCTGTACGCCCGGGGCGAGTTGGTAAAGGGGTATTCGTAGTTAAAGATCTATGCACTTAAATTAATAAAAAAAGAGGTGGGTGTGTGCGTGTGCGTGCGTGTGTGCGTGCGCGCACAAACTGCACACAAACAGTATTAACTGACACAAATTAACTAGAAAAGAAAAACTATAACTGCCGGTAACTCAAACTGTATTGTGTTTACAAAACTAACTAAATTGATTGACAATGATGATTACTATATTTACCCAGGGTATCTGGGCTAAGCTCAAGAACTTGTTTCCAGCCAGGCCCTGCTCATAGAACATTTCATCGTAGTGGTTCAATGCCTTGTTCAAGGACACTTCAGCGGTGGTAATTTTAACGTGTCGGACCGCTGATTCGAACTGGCGAACTTCCGGTATCAAGACCGCTCCGCAATCCGTTCGGCCACCGCTGCCACATCGAAATGCCTTAGTTTAGATTTGGTCAATTTATTCATATAAACTTAATCTGTAACTGAATATACATATTTTTAAAATGCTACACCTGACGTATTCATCAGGTGCAGGATTGAAATGGGCCCGAAAAATAAAAACGAACTAAAAACTAGCAAACCTGCTTTAAAAACGAACAAAGTTTAAAACAAAAAAACAAAAAAATTAAACTAACAAACCATTCTAACCTTGCTCTGCAGTGCACCAGACAGAGGGCTGGTGACTGCAGACTAGAGTACCGCCAGTGCATCATTCTGAGCCCAAAAGAGCACTATTGTGTTTACAGGACCCAGACAATGGCTTTTATCCATCCATGTAGAATGAATGCAGGCTGGAACAGAGACTCCAGAATAGATGGGAGAGTTATTCCTGCACTGCAAAAATGCCAATGGAAGACTGAATTTAATGCAAGACTGAGCTGCAGTGAAACTTTGCCCAAGGATGACTTGAGGAAATGAATGCTTCTTTTCTTCTCCAAACATAGTCTTGTCTTTTTATATAGAAGAAGAAGCCTACGTCAGTAAACTCTTGAGTGTTAATTGAACTCTGAGCATGTCCAAATCTATTAGCCTGCATCCTGCATCCTAAGACTCGCTAAATTGAGAGAGGACGCAATCATGTCACCCTCCAGGCAGGGGTCCTGGGATGCAATACTGTACTCAGTACTGTACTGGGCGACTGTGGCTCAAGAGGTAGAGCAGGTCGTCCAATGATCCATGGGTCGGTGGTTCGAATCCCGGCTCCTCCTGGCTACATATCGAAGTGTCCTTGGGCAAGACACTGAACCCCAAATTGCTCCCGATGTGCTGGCTGGTACCTTGCATGGCTTCCGCCGCAATCGGTGTGTGAATGTGTGTGTGAATGGGTGAATGTAATGCACAATCTATGTAAAGCGCCTTGAATAAAGGCGCTATATAAATGCACCATTTACCATTTTACTCTAACGTCGTTGAAGTAGGACTCCTAAAAGGTCCCTGGGACCCATTACATTGAAAACCTATTTACATCACTGACTATCCGTTGTATGCATTGGTGTGTCAAATCTTCAACTCGACATTGAGATCAAAGCAGTATAATTAACTAAAGCACAGAAAAGCAAATGCCCACAGAATCTTAATTAGAGATATCTTAAATTAGAGATCAACAATCAAAGTCTATGCTCAGCTGTAACATTGAGTGGGTTTAACAGTTGTTGCATAGAGAAAATTGAATCCACAAAAAAATATACTGTAGGTTGATGATTTTAATAATATCTGGTCTGTAGTGACTGACTAAATAGCTGTTGGTGCACTTTGGCTGGCTGCGTTAGTGTTGTTTTTGGCAGCAAACTTTTAATTTAGTTTTAGTCACATTTTAGTCACCTGGAATGTCTTAGTGTTAGTCTAGTTTTAGTCGACTAAATATCATAGGATTTTAGTCGACTAAATCTACAGTTGATTTTGTCGGCTAAAATGTGTTTTGGCGGGCCTTGATACCGTCGTAATGACTATTTTTACACTTGCTAAAAATAGCCGATCTACAAGCTCACAACGCATCGCAGTGCGACACGTTGTGAGCTTGTAGATCGGCTATTTTCAGCATGCAACCAAGTGTAAAATGACTTATACTGGATAGTCAATGTCAGTATATTTAGTCTTATAGTTTTAGTCGTCATAGCTTAGTTTTCATTTAGTTTTCGTCAGTGGAAAAAGGTAGTCGACGAACATTTTTCGTCTTAGTTTTAGGCGACGAAAACAACACTGGGCATCAGGGCAAGATTCTAGAGTTATGAAGATGGAAGAACTATAGTGCAATACCACAGATCAGGGAGCAGAGATAATTGCAGAGCCAGCGGAGAAGTGGGAGTAGAAGAGAGGAGGATCTATCTGTTGCATGGTCGCCCATTTAAAATGTAAAAGCCCAGGTCAGAAACCACCAAGCACGCTCTTATATTCATCACCACTGTGTTCCACAGAGAGACTGCTCCGTCTAGACCGGGAGGAGAGACGCAAGGAGTATCGTCGCCATGACTTCACATCCCTGGACAAGATTCCCTCCTGGAGACAGGGAAGTAAAGGTACTGAGAGAGAGGGGTAGCTCAGTTGTAGTGGTGGAAAACAAAACAACTAAGTACGTTTTACTTAAAGCATTTAGGCCTGACGTCGGGAAAAAAAGCACCACTTCTATAGAAGTGGTGCTCAATATTTCATGTCAAGGACCCCAAAAATGTAATGTAATTGGCCGCTGACCCCCCATCTGAAAATATGTTGTTCCAGGAACCCCTCAGAAGCAAAGATTTGAGTTAAAATCGTGCGCTCTGAAAGAATATATATATATATATATATATATATATTGAAAGATTTGTGCCGCATTTTCACGATTTTTCAAAAATAGCAGACCTACAAGCTCATAGCGCGGCACTTGGTGCCGCGCTATGAGCTTGTAGATCTGCTATTTTTCAATAGCTAAAATATAACAATGCTTAAAACACCAAAAGGGGTACAAAGTACAATTTTGAGGTATTTGTACTTTACTTTACGCCTCCTATTCCCCCGTCACAGAGACTGGAGTAAAAACAAGGAAGTGTGGCTCGCTCTGGTGGGCGCACACCGTAGCTACTTTTGTGAATTTAATAGTTTTATGAGGTTAATATATACTGTATATATATATATGCTATATGTTTGTAACCGTTTTAGAAAAGCAATAAGCCACGCGAGGTCCCAGCTTACCGTGTATTTGTCTGACTGCTACGCGTGGGGTCTCACTAGGCCTCTCAGCCATTATATAATCCCCGGTAACCTGAGACCTCTTGTGGCTTATTGCTTTATTACCCATTTCGGCCCTACAGTATATACATTTTGGCCATTTCGGCGATCTGCACGTCGGCGATCTACAAGCTCACAGTGCGTTGCGATGCCATGCATTGTGAGCTTGTAGATCTGCTATTTTCAAAAGAGTTTTATACATTTTGAAAACTTGAAATGGGACATTCTGCACAATGCTTTTGGTACTTTAAGTACCATCACTCCCGATCTTCCGCCGTAGTCTGAAGACCCACCTTTTCAGACTCCATCATGGCCCATAGCACTTATCCTACCCCCTTAGATAGCACTTTTTAGACTTAGATAGCATTTGAAACAGACTTATAGCATGTCATGTAGACAGCACAATAATTGCATTGTATATAGTCATAGCACATCATAGTAGCCTACATATGTATAGCATAGTATAGTATATATGTATAGTTAATATGTATAGTGTCATTATATAGATATGTTCTAGTTACGTTCTTAGCTTACGCATGTTTCTTGATAAATGCATTTTATATATGTGATGTATTCCCATACTTTTGTTCCTGCCTAATGTAAGTCGCTCTGGATTAAGAGCGTCTGCTAAATGCCTAAATTGTAAATTGTAAATTGTAAATTGTAAGTACATTTTGATATCAATACTTTTGTACTTTTACTCAAGTGCATTTTGAATTCGGGACTTTTTCTGTTAAGTATTTCTGCATTGCTGTATTGATACTTTTACTTAAGTAAAACATTGCTCAGTTGCCGTACCTGTTGTGCATTCAGTACATTTTGAGAAAACATTTTGATAAACAGACTCCAACATTTGTGCTTTTAAACGTACAATAACAATATCTGATAATATTGTACTGTTATATTAGCTATTACCGAATAACGGCTACAGTATGCTGATGTATACAGTAACGGCAGAACCTGTGAGAGTGTTATTGCTGTTCTACTGTAAACTATTCCTCAAGTATTGAATGGGACACCTTTTCAGATTTTGTTATTTGTTTAGCTCTGCAAAAACATTCCTAAGTGACCTATGAACAAAAATGCTGCCAACCTACATGTTAATCCATTCTGGGCGGGAGACCCCTTTTGGTGTTGGCATTATGTTATGCTTTAGCTATTGCAAAATAGCAGATCTACAAGCTCATAGCGCGCCACCGAGTGGCGCGCTACGAGCTTGTAGGTCTGCTATTTTTGAAAAATCGAAGAACCACTGACATAGAAACATAGCTTTTTCAGAAAACTGTCAGGATGTAGAAGACATTTTTAGAATCTGATCTCAGGTCAGAATGGGTTCAGTGACCTATGAACAAAAATGCTGCCAACCTACATGTTAACTGTCAGCCGTAACTGAGTAAATGATTGAGTTACAGTAGGTAGTAGTAACGTCCGGGCACAGTGAAACGTTGTAATGCTTGTACTGCATATCTATTATCGTCACTCACGGAATGAGTGCCGATAATAAAACTGGAATGAAACCTTTATGAGAAAATCCACTTCTCATATATTTATTCAGTGTAATACTGAAAGAGCTGCGAAAGGTAATATATGTGACGCCACAACATCACCCTACTGTAGGTTTAGATTTGACAACTATACACGCATACAGTATGCAGAATGGGAATTTAACACTTAAATATACTTACAATTTGACCTTTTTGTTTGAAGTATTAACCGTGATTTCATTTCTGAGTTCAAGAGATCTAGTATGGCAAAACTATTTTACGTACTCTACGCATTTCTCCGCAATATGTGGAAATGTCTGCAATCATGTCCGATGCGGGGTCCATACATTTGTTAGACATACTAACAGTCCAACAGGCATTATTTCTACATCACCGTCACTCCCGACATGTGCGGCCGGTTAAAACTAACCCATGGCTCCCGACATGCGCGGCAGGTTAAAACTAACCCATGGCTCCCGACATGCGCGGCAGGTTAAAACTAACCCATGGCTCCCGACATGCGTGGCAGGTTAAAACTAACCCTTGGCTCCCGCCATGCGTGGCAGGTTAAAACTAACCCGTGGCTCCCGACATGCGCGGCAGGTTAAAACTAACCCGTGGCTCCCGACATGCGCGGCAGGTTAAAACTAACCCATGGCTCCCGACATGCGCGGCAGGTTAAAACTAACCCATGGCTCCTGACATGCGCGGCAGGTTAAAACTAACCCATGGCTCCCGACATGCGCGGCAGGTTAAAACTAACCCATGGCTCCTGACATGCGTGGCAGGTTAAAACTAACCCGTGGCTCCCGACATGCGCGGCATGTTAAAACTAACCCGTGGCTCCCGACATGCGCGGCAGGTTAAAACTAACCCATGGCTCCCGATATGCGTGGCAGGTTAAAACTAACCCTTGGCTCCCGACATGCGTGGCAGGTTAAAACTAACCCATGGCTCCCGATATGCGTGGCAGGTTAAAACTAACCCTTGGCTCCCGACATGCGCGGCCGGTTAAAACTAACCCTTGGCTCCCGACATGCGCGGCCGGTTAAAACTAACCCATGGCTTCCGACATGTGCGGCAGGTTAAAACTAACCCATGGCTCCCGACATGCGCGGCCGGTTAAAACTAACCCATGGCTTCCGACATGTGCGGCAGGTTAAAACTAACCCTTGGCTCCCGACATGCGCGGCCGGTTAAAACTAACCCATGGCTTCCGACATGTGCGGCAGGTTAAAACTAACCCTTGGCTCCCGACATGCGCGGCCGGTTAAAACTAACCCATGGCTTCTGACATGTACGGCAGGTTAAAACGGCTCCCGACATGCGCGGCCGGTTAAAACTAACCCATGGCTTCTGACATGTGCGGCAGGTTAAAACTAACCCTTGGCTCCCGACATGCGCGGCCGGTTAAAACTAACCCTTGGCTCCCGACATGTGCGGCCGGTTAAAACTAACCCATGGCTTCCGACATGTGCGGTCGGTTAAAACTAACCCATGGCTCCCGACATGCGCGGCCGGTTAAAACTAACCCATGGCTTCCGACATGTGCGGCAGGTTAAAACTAACCCTTGGCTCCCGACATGCGCGGCCGGTTAAAACTAACCCATGGCTTCCGACATGTGCGGCCGGTTAAAACTAACCCATGGCTTCCGACATGTGCGGCATGTTAAAACTAACCCATGGATCCCGACATGCGCGGCAGGTTAAAACTAACCCATGGCTCCCGACATGCGCGGCAGGTTAAAACTAACCCATGGCTCCCGATATGCGCGGCAGGTTAAAACTAACCCATGGCTCCCGACATGCGCGGCAGGTTAAAACTAACCCATGGCTCCCGATATGCGCGACAGGTTAAAACTAACCCATGGCTTCCGACATGTGCGGCAGGTTAAAACTAACCCTTGGCTCCCGACATGCGCGGCCGGTTAAAACTAACCCATGGCTTCCGACATGTACGGCAGGTTAAAACTAACCCATGGCTCCCGACATGTGCGGCAGGTTAAAACTAACCCTTGGCTCCCGACATGCGCGGCCGGTTAAAACTAACCCATGGCTTCCGACATGTGCGGCAGGTTAAAACTAACCCTTGGCTCCCGACATGCGCGGCCGGTTAAAACTAACCCTTGGCTCCCGACATGTGCGGCCGGTTAAAACTAACCCATGGCTTCCGACATGTGCGGTCAGTTAAAACTAACCCATGGCTCCCGACATGCGCGGCCGGTTAAAACTAGCCCATGGCTTCCGACATGTGCGGCAGGTTAAAACTAACCCTTGGCTCCCGACATGCGCGGCCGGTTAAAACTAACCCATGGCTTCCGACATGTGCGGCCGGTTAAAACTAACCCATGGCTTCCGACATGTGCGGCATGTTAAAACTAACCCATGGCTCCCGACATGCGCAGCAGGTTAAAACTAACCCATGGCTCCCGACATGCGCGGCAGGTTAAAACTAACCCATGGCTCCCGATATGCGCGGCAGGTTAAAACTAACCCATGGCTCCCGATATGCGCGGCAGGTTAAAACTAACCCATGGCTCTCGACATGTGCGGCAGGTTAAAACTAACCCATGGCTCCCGATATGCGCGGCAGGTTAAAACTAACCCATGGCTCCTGATATGCGCGGCAGGTTAAAACTAACCCATGGCTCTCGACATGTGCGGCAGGTTAAAACTAACATCAACCTACTGTAGGTTGCCGGGAACCCCTGGCGGGAACCCCTGGCTCCCGGCATGCGTGGCAGGTTAAAACTCACCCGTGGCTCCCGGCATTCGTTGCAGGTTAAAACTAACCCATGGCTCCTGACATGCTTGGCAGGTTACAACTAACCAGTGGCAGGTTAAAACTAACCTGTGGCTTCCTGTGAGGTTAGGGTTGGGTTTCACTTTTGGGTAGGGTGTTGGACTCATGACTTGACATTAGTACGTCGGACGTGCTCACCTCTCTCCACATTTCTTTCGGATTTCTGTCATTCAAATGTCGCTGTAATGATCCATAAGTCTATAATTGTTAATTCCTTGTGTCAGTCAGTCGATCAACGGTTGCAATAGACTCTGTGCAGTGTCATCATAACTATAGTTTCCTTTTCCAGAAGGTGACATGATACATATTCCTGGTTCAGGTCAGTCTCTCATAATTTCATTGGATAGGCTCAGCCACAGATTTGAAATGGAAACGCATGTCGCCTTAAGTTCATACTATTATGTGTTTCTGGTTCGGCCTGGTTTTCGCTGCCCCACACTTCGCAAGTCCTCCATTAGAAGAAACAAGCACTTTAATGACATTGACATTATTAGTCACAGTCGATTGTATATCAAATTGAAAAGTAACGGCATGCCATATAGGATGAGATGTACACAGCTTCATATCTGAAAGGTGTCAGACCGTGGCTGCATACTAGTCTCAGGATAAAGACCTCAGATACGTGTACATGTGTGGTAATACTGAGAGCTAAATGGGGTGAGAGAAGGTCGGCCACAGGCAGTTTGCCGTTGCAATGTGCATACCGTATGGGTCATTTAAGCAGTTACACCTGGCCTGCTCTGAGTCAAACTAATTGGAAGTTCTCCGTCATCGGCGGTGAAGCGTATGTCATTTGTCATTTGTTAAACAAATGGTTGGTAACCAAGTATATTAGATTGTGTCAAAAAACTCAAAATATAATAGAACTAAACTGAAGTAAGTTAGTTGTAGATTTGCCTATCTCTCAGTGGGTTGGTGTCAGTGATGCCAGCAAAGTACTGTACAGCTGTCTCCCAATTACAGAGGAGGAACAATTGAATTAGTCCTTGATTAAAAATGTAATGATCAAAGCCATGTGAGCCTATAGGAGCCTACTGTACATTGTGACAGTACTGTTCTGTAGAAATGCAAACCATTTACCGATAGGCCGAAGGCAATGTGAGCTGCTAAGCACATAGATCTGATCACATCTAAACTAATTTCTGGAGACGCAGCAAAATGACGCTAAGTGCAGTATATTTATACCAATGCACTGGATTTGATCCAGCTAGACTTTTTATTAATGCCAAAATGAATGTACAAAATGAATGTACAATGTGTAGAAATCTGACTTGGATGTTTTAAAGGAAATTGGAAATGGAGTTATTTATAAAGAAAATCAGTCAATATTTTTCTTCTATAAAGCTGATTTGAAAAAAGAAGAAAAGCGATTTAAATTCATTCAAACTAACATTCATAATAATACAAATATAAATGTATTTGTATGTTTTTCTATTCTATTGGAACATTTTAAAATGTCCATAATCCTATAGAATTATATTGATTTGGATTTGGAAAATCCTATAGGATTGCCCAAAGTTCCAATAGAATCCTATATAATTCTATAAGAAATTTAGAACATCCTGTAGGTTTCTTATAGGAATTTCATAATCCTATAGAAAATATTTCAAAATGTCCATAATCCTATAATTAGTTAGTAGCAAACTACCGCATGTAAGCCGCCTTTGTTTTAAATTGCCCCCATTAGCAGCACGTCTGCAAAACCGTTCACACCTATCGGCTGGAGATGCGCCATCATTAGGTTGCTCAACAGTGCCACTTTAGGTCACAGTATTGCAGCTGTTTGTACCCCAGGCAGACAAACAGACATACAGACACGAGGCATGAGTTACAGTATGCCTGTTCAAAGTGCATGTTATCGCTGCTTGTACCCCAGACAGACAGACAGACAGACAGACAGACAAACAGACATACAGACACGAGGCATGAGTTACAGTATGCCTGTTCAAAGTGCATGTTATCGCTGCTTGTACCCCAGACAGACAGACAGACAGACAGACAGACAGACAGACAGACAGACAGACAGACAGACAGACAGACAGACAGACAGACAGACAGACAGGAGTTACAGTATGCCTGTTCAAAGTGCATGTTATCGGCTGCTTGTAAATTGTTTCAAAGTCCTGGCAGGTTTAATTAAGGTCACTCAGTGGTGGTATTGCAGCTGTTCGTACACCAAACAGACAGTCAGACAGAGAGACAAGACGATTCATGAAATATTTACACAATATTGGAATCGTGGTCTACCTTTCAGGAAGAAAAGGCAGTATATGGCATTTGATCGATCGGTAAAAGCAGTTTGATTTTCCTAGTAAAACCCTACGTATATACTTTGGTGCCTGGGCTTTATAATAGTTCCACTCCTTTTCCCCTCTACACCAAATCTCTTCGCCCCAAAAATTGCAGATCAACACGATTACAACACGTTGCAATGCAACACGTTATGAGCGTGTAGATTATTTATGCCGTATGTTTTCAATAGGCCTCTAGGAATAGGCCTCTAGGAAGTTTTGTCAGAATTGTATGCAACATGCATATTTGGATGTGCAATTCATATTCCCATAGCGGTTTTGGCTGCTCCACAATATTTAGCTTCCCCCTGAATATTTAAAAGATCTCTGATAAAGACCGTGGTGTCTTATTACAACATGCACTAGTAACAGATTGAAATAGATCGCTTAATTTAATCAGAATCACATTCTGTGTGTTGCATCACAGGGTTACAGGTGCAAAACTAGTGGGTGGAATTTGTATTTGTGCAAAAGTTCCATATCATTTAGATCGTTTCCAGAAAGGGAAAGAAAAGGTGTGTGTGTGTGTGTGTGTGTGTGTGTGTGTGTGTGTGTGTGTGTGTGTGTGTGTGTGTGTGTGTGTGTGTGTGTGTGTGTGTGTGTGTGTGTGTGTGTGTGTGTGTGTGTGTGTGTGTGTGTGTGTGTGTGTGTGTGTGTGTGTGTGTGTGTGTGTGTGTGTGTGTGTGTGTGTGTGTGTGTGTGTGTGTGCTGTTCGTAGACCATTAGATATTAAGGTTCAAGAAGAGTATCAGTGCATTGTGCACATATACATTCCACTGATTAACACACCGATCATTACACACGCACACGCCTTGTTTACACTGGACAGTGATGTGACCCATTATGCAATAAGAGCATGTTTATTCAAGGCATCGTCTTAGACCGGGAAACTGTGGAGCACTTTGTCTCTGTGTGGTTTGTGTGGGTAGCATTATCCTATTTAGGCCTGACATCGAAAAAAAGAAAAAAGTCTTCTAAATCAAAATCAAGACAGATTGCAGATCAGTTGTGCTCAATATTTCATGTCAAGGACCCCAAAAATGTTAGGTAAATTGGCCGCCGACCCCCATCTGAAAATGTTGTTTCAGGGACCGCCCCAGAAGCAAAGATTTGAGTTAAAAAAGATTTCAGATTTTTCAAAAATAGCAGACGTACTGTACAAGCTCGTAGTATTTTTCAATAGCTAAAGTATAACGCTTAAAACACCAAAAGGGGTTCCCGCCCAGAATGGGTTAAAATCCCTTGTCTCATTGCAAACCATCCCTTTAGCTTTTGTGAATCAGACTTATTTATTTTGAATTCCCCGTCATGGATTAAAATGTAGTGTTTTGTATTTCAGTGAATGACGATGAGGAAGAGGAAGGAAAGGAGATCACGGGCGGCGGCGGCGGCGGCGGCGCGAGAGTGAGTGACAAAGTATCTCTCTACAAAGGAGACATCACCGGGCTGGAGGTGGATGCCATCGTCAACGCTGGTAAGGACTCAGGAGAGGACGGACGCTGCTCTGCTCCCTCAACTCACTTTAATACTGTTTGCTGCGCCGCAGCACTTAAGTTGTATTCTGCTGCCCTCTGGTGTTACAATCCAGGAATTGCTGATTCATCATGAGACACATTGCTCACTCACAGCACACAACACAACACACCACACCACACCACACCACACCACATCACACCACATCACACCACACACAAGCCATGATGAGTAGAATGGACTGGAATGCTTGGCAGTGTGGTTTTTGGCAGCACATTTAGATTTTAGTCTCTTGAATAGTTTTCATTTAGTTTTAGTCACATTTTAGTCACTTTTTAGTTGTTAGTTTTAGTTTTAATTTTAGTCATGTGGCAGCGGAGGCCGAACGGATTGCGGAGCGGTCTTGATACCGGAAGGTCGCCAGTTCGAATCAGCGGTCCGACACGTTCAAATTACCACCGCTGAAGTGCCCTTGAACAAGGCATTGAACCACTACGATGAAATGTTCTATGAGCAGGGCCTGGCTGGAAACAAGTTCTTGAGCTTAGCCCAGATACCCTGGGTAAATATAGTAATCATTTCATTTCATTTAATTTCACTTGGAATGTTTTGGCGTTGGTCTAGTTTAAGTCGACTAAATGTCATGAGATTTTAGTAAGATATATTTTGGCGGGCCTTGATGCCGTCGAAAGGCCTAATTTTACACTTGCTGAAAATAGCAGATCTGCAACGTGTCGCGCTGCGACGCGTTGTGAGCTTGTAGATCGGCTATTTTCAGCATGCAACCAAGTGTAAAATGACTTATACTGGATCTCTCGTCCACTAGTCCCTTCCTTCCTAACATTTTATTCTAGTTTTTATATATTTAGTCTTGGTTTTTGTCATCGTAGCTTAGTTTTCATTTAGTTTCCATTTAGTTTTCGTCAGTGAAAAAAGGTTAGTTGACGAACATTTCTCGTCTTAGTTTTAGTCGACGGAATCAATGGACTCTCATATGGAGATTTGATCGCATTGATCACTTTCAAAACACCACTGGACCACAGTGACCACTATGCCATTATTGTTTTTACTTATTTTTGCTGGCGGTGCCTTTCCTAGCGAACGGTCATATTGGAAATAATCTCAGGAGACTGATCTGTTAGAGTGAATGCTGGAGAACTGCCTTTTTTATTTTTCACACAACCTCCTTGCAACGCAAAAAGCTGCTGAGTGATGTGTTGCTATTGATGACTTTTCTCGCTATTGATGACAAAGTAAATGCTGCTTTGACCACTGTGCAGTGTTGAATAAACGAGAGAGAGAGAGAGAGAGACCATAACTGGATCGCCTGTAGACCATTAATTAGATTTGCTTTTGGCATTCAATTTAATTTGCAGCCGTGCTGGACAGATACACGTCTGCTGCTGTAAAACCAACACATAATGAATCGTATATTAATCAAATATTCTATATTGTGTTGCTTGAGGTTGAACTAACACCATCAACGGGGACTCTGGAGTGTGCGTGCGGGCTCTGCTCGCAGGGTGTGTAGTGATTGATTGAAAAATGTATTTTTTCAATCAATCACTACATACAGAATTACAGTACATTTCAAGCACAAACTCAATACAAAGACGACCCAATTAAGCATTACACTTGTTTACAAGAGCTGGGTCCACCTTGTTCAATTCATCAAAACATTTAGAGACGTACAAATAGACACTTCTATATAGCCAAAGAACAGAACAGGAATTCATCATAAAGGAGGTAAAAGGGGAAAATAAACTTATGCAGTGAGGGGAATTATTTTAGCAGATTTTGATTTAGTTTTAGTCGTTTGAATAACAACACCATTTAGTCATCTGAAATTCTTTAGTCTATAGTCTTTGTCGACTAAAGATTAAAACCTTACTCTTGTAGTGTTTTTAGTCTTAGTCTTAATGCAATGTTAATTTTTGCCATAACAGATTTAGTGTTAGTCTTTTGAATATCACACCATTTAGTTTTATACCCACATGATATAGTCTTCTGAAATTGTTTAGTCTTAGTTTAGTCTTAGTTGACTAAATAACCAAACTTTGTCTTTTAGTCTTAGTCAACAAAAGTAATACTGCTGTGTGTGTGTGTGGACTTATTGTAGATGGAATATATGTTGCTGTAATCATCAATAGTGCATAATCTGTGATTTGAAAATATGTGGCAGATGCATTGCATCATGCCAGAGCCAGTGTATTACAGACTCATATAAAACAAAGAAAACCAAATGTACAACAAGCTCAAACGAGGAGGCAATTCCACTGGCTGCTTTTCATTTTTAAGTGCATTTACTTTAATTATCCATCATAATTAAAACAGCTATTAGTTACATTATATAACTCTAGATACCTCTTAGACATATTCAACAACTTTACTTTTCTGAACAGACAACATCTAATGAAATTGGGAGATGTGCTTTTCAGTTTAAAGCTTCATCTGATTTGAACAACTTGTCTGTTTCTTTGAGATCAATTACAACATTTAACATTTTCAAGGCCTCTTTGCTTGTAGACCTGAAACCCATTTGTACTTGTTTTTGATTTTTGGAGAGGTGTTTCAGTGCAGTTGTTTCTGGTCTTGATGTAGTGTTTGAGTGGTTTGGAGAGCATCTATGTTTTGTTGTAAGTGTATTGTTCTGTGTCGACATGTTTAATGTATTGTTTTGTCTATGTACTGTATTCATTGTGTTGTGCCCGAGGACCCCCTCTAAAACGAGATGATACATCTCAAGGGGCTTTCCTCTAAAGGAAATAAAATTTCAATATAATATTATTATCTGTGTTCATGACCGTCCTACGACAAAGTACAAATTATGCTTAAGTGGTTTAAGTGCGAGATAGTGCAACATATTCTCACGATGATCTCACTTTGCGATGGAGGCCTGACTCCTCTGTGGTGATTTGGTTTCATTTGGAGCCTCTTAAGCGGTTTCACTAATTAAAACGAGTACCGTGAAGTAGCCTGGGATGAGAAAATGAAAAAAATAATAATTTTGGTCTCAGAAAAAAAGGTACCATTTTGATTTGGAATGTTCCCTGCTGCCAAGAAAGAGTGGGCTGTGAGAGTGTGGTGTGACTGTGAGCCATAAAGGTTGAGAGCGCCAGTGATTTAATTAACTGTGAGGAGGCCTTTGCGGCCTAATGAATGGTAATGAGGATTGAATATTACACTTTTTCCTGTGTTGTGTGGACTGATTAAAGGCTTGTAGAGCACAGACTGTCATGCCGAGTCCTGATTGAGTTATGTGCTGGCCAGCTGCCATGCCAGGCCGTTCTGGACCGAGCGGCCTGGCGCAGCTGGACTGAACGTCGCGTCGCGACGCATTGTGAACTTGTAGATCTGCCGTTTTCAAATGATTCGTATACATTTCGAACTTGTGATATGGGGCATTCTGTGTCCTCCTGTTGAAAGAGATGGCGTGGTTTTGCTCTACAGCAGTGATTTTCTAACTTTCTTTGTCTTCACGGACCCCCAGTTTGATATGCATTATGCTAACTTGCTAAGGACCCCCCATTTCACAACAATGTTTGTCTCTGGGACCCCAATATTGACTGTAAAAAACCCAAAACTGGTCATTTTAGTATACAAATGGAACCAAAGTCCATTTGGTTCCATTTCTCTCTGAGTGACAGACCCGTAAGGTAAGGGTCGGTTTTATTCAGTAATTTACCTGTGGACCCCCTAGAACCCTCTCAAGGACCCTTGGGGGTCCCCCGACGCCACATTGAGAACCAGTGAGCTACATACGTATAGTATTTCCATATGTCTTATGTCATATTATGCACTGTATACTCATATATTCACTGTAAAAAAATAAAAAGACCACTGCTATTATTTAGTGCTGTCCTTCCAACCACAGTGCAAGCAGTAGTAACTCATTTTAATCACCACATGACGGTGACCTTTTTAAGGAGACGGAATGTACCGCAAATGTCAATTCAATTAAACATGAACAAATAATGGCAAGCTTTTAGATTCTCCAGTAACACAATCTAGGGACTGTCTTCACTTGACAATGATCGGTTCCCTTGGAAGGCACTGTGCAGCAGACATAAAAATGGGTTTCTTTAATCTTTAGCCACATGAAATACCATCTAAAAATACATCCAATATTAGGCTTTAATAAGAATATCAATCCTTTAAATGACTTTTTAGTGAGTGGGTACTGCTCAATAAATCCTGCACGTCTCAACCAGACGGCTACTTTTGAAAGTATGTCAGACTTCCCACTTTTCATCTGTCTGTTCTTTTTTTCTCTCTCCAGTTCTACTCCCATATTATCAAGCTGTGTCCCTTTGAGACCTGGTGCCACGTTTGAAGTAGAATTTGAATCTGATATTCTCTTCATTCTTGGGCCATGCAGAGAGTCATGGAGTGACGGACAGTAAGCCAGCACAAAATACGAGACTGAATATAATGGAGGTTTGGTTTTTGGTGTCTGTGTAGATAGGCGCGCTATGAGCTTGTAGGTCTGCTATTTTTGAAAAATCGTGAAAATGTGGCGCAAATGTGGAATATATATTTTTTCTGTTTTCTGTTTTTAACTCAAATCTTCGCTTCTGGGGGGGGGTCCCTGGAACTACATATTTTCAGATGGGGGTCGGCGGCCAAATACATATAGTTTCTGGGGTCCTTGACATGAAATATTGAGAACCACTGATACAGAAACATGAGGTTTAAAACATTTTTTTAATATTTTTTTTTAATTTCGACGTCGGGCCTAAATTGGTTAACCCATTCAGGCCTGACGTCGAAATTAAAAAAAGAAGTTTTCTAAATCATGACAATTTTCGGAAAGATTTGAGGCACATTTTAACGATTTTTCAAAAATAGCAGATCTACAAGTTCATATGAGCTTGTAGATCTGCTATTTTTCAATAGCTAAATTATAACATAATGTTTAAAACACCAAAAGGGGTTCCCGCCCAAAATGGGTTAATGGTTAATGTGGTTAAACGCTAACGTGACATGGATGCGTTCCAGGTCTCAATGGATTAAAGAAGTATATGTACGGTATTATTGTTTTTCTATTCTCACTTCTGGTAGCAGCATAACGTTGCATTTTAGTTGACATTTGCAAATTGGTGGAACTTCTCTTTGACCTTCCATTTACTCGGTAGCTGAGATGAAAACGGAAGGGTCCAAGTATGCAGTCTGGATAATTGCGTAGCAGACCGTGTCTGATTAAATCCGGACAGCCTTATCTTGGTTATCCCATTCTGGGCGGGAACCCCTTTTGGTGTTAGCATTATGTTATGCTTTAGCTATTGAAAAATAGCAGATCTACAAGCTCATAGCGCGCCACCGAGTGGCGCGCTACGAGCTTGTAGGCCTGCTATTTTTGAAAAATCGAAGAACGACTGACATACAAACATAGCTTTTTCAGAAAACAGACATTTTTAGCATCTGATCTCAGGTCAAAATGGGTTATTTAACATTTATCACCAAAAAGGAACGAAAACAAACAAAACAAAGCTCTGGAGTGATAAAATTGAATTAAAAAAAGAAAATGACTCGAGCAAATCTGTGATCAGATTGAAAAAATAATAATGAAAATCCAGTGTTAAAAAAATAAATATATAACCTCCTGATTTATAAAAGCCGACGTACATTTATTCCAACGGAGGGCCAGTGTGAGCCTGCATGTTTTATGGTGGCAGCCCGTAGCTTTTTAGATGGTGTCAGGGTGCTTTATGTTTCCTATTAAAGTTTAATTATTGGGCTCATTGAGTTCCTAATTCTTGCTTAACTCTGCTTGGGTCCGGGGTTGGACAGGAGGTGCTCCCGCTGTCACCTGGGCGAGAGCCTGAAGTGCGGCGGCCTGGTTGACAATCGGAGAAGCGCGCAGGGGGGAGGGAGGGTTAGGATTGACATAACGGGACAAGGTATCTCGGGCCGTGCCATCCGGTAGAGGCAGATGGCGTGGCCACCGGCCTGCTGTTTGAGACTAGCAGCCACCCCCACCCTCTCTCTGCATGTGTCCTGCTCCACGACCACCACACTCCATCAACTGGAGATGGATGGAGCTGCCCTCACACACACACACACACCCTGTGTGACCTGCTTATTGGTTGTGTTTTTAACCACGTTCGACCTGGCATCTCTGTTTTTTGGCATGTCAGACATTATACTGTGTAGTGGCAGGTGAACCCTTCAACATGAAGGTGATAAAATAAACTAAAAATGTCAAAACATTTAGGACTTTACATGAATACAAAAAAAGAAATCACAGGGGCGCTCTCATCATCGTACATCATCATACATCATCTCATTCCGGCCAATCACAATTTGCGTCCTCACCTTTGTCATCAATGTTTGTGTTATTACGCAAATGTTTGTGTTTACACTATGCTGTACATTTTTGACGTAATTTGACTCCGATGTAAAATTGTCCATTCATTCATCCATTGTCAATGGGAATGTAATGTTTTTGTAGGACAAAGTGGACACACACCAAAAGCTAGAAGGGGCTTGCGCCCCTCAAAAAAAATATAACATGGAAGATCTACAAGCTCACATCGCAATGCACCGTGTTGTTGTGAGCTTGTAGATTTGATGTTTGGCTTTTGAAAAACATTTGTACCAAGCCCACCGCCCCCCCCTGATGTGTCATGTGTCCATGAACCTGGACACATGGACACACCAGTGTTGTAAACCTGGAATCGTTGGGTGTTTCTGGGTCTTATAACAACAGATACCCTCCTCTTATCTGGGTGACCCGACCAAGGCTGGTCAGACCCTGGCCGGTGTCCAGGTGGCATGCTACAGAGAGACGGTCAATGGGGAAGATGGCTGATGAGATGTTGGCCGACACTATGAGGCTCCTGGCGCTGTGGGACCTGACCCAGGCCTGGCTGGCTCCTCCTTCGTCTGACACAAGCAGTGCAGAATCCTTCTGTGCGTTGCGTGCGTCGCCGTTGCCGCTGCACCGCACACATCTCATCCTCGGCACCATACGAGGCTGATTTTAAACCCTCCTTGCAGGTTTTACTGCAGTCTGTACTAGGCTTTTGGGTTCCTCCTCACGGAGGAAGTGGTTTGGGGGCTGCCAACCCTCACCACCCTAGTCTCTCCGGCCGTCCCCTGTCACTACCCTCCTTCGTGGTCGTCACCCAGTCGCTCCCTGGTTGTCCTACTGGTACTGTCACTCCCAGAGTTATTCAGTTACATGGTCAACTGGCGGCCCGCGGGCCACATGCGGCCCCCACCTTCACTTAATGCGGCCCTCAGGTTAATTTCGGAATACTGATATGTTATTGCTGTTACAATTCCAAACATGCAAACATGACCCGCTTGAATTACTTAGTCTAAATTAGTAGCTTGCTGAGTAGTATTACAAATAATGTTATTGTCTTTTTTATGTCCAATATAATTATTTGTATTTAGTTAAAATGACTTTTCAGGATCCCAATTAAAAATAGCAAAAAAAGTATTCAGGATTTCAATTCAAATATAGCAAAAATAGCCGAGTTCAAAACGCGTCGCGATGCGACACGTTTTGAACTTGTAGAACGGCTATTTTTGCTACGACATGCATGCAATGTGGCCCCTCTGGAGTGAGTATGGAATTATAATGGCCCTCTCCATCGTCAAAGTTGCCCACCCCTGAGTTAATTAAACATCTACTGATGCATGAACTTGGACACGTCATCAGTGTTGTAAACCTGGAATCGTTGAGTGTTTCTGGGTCTTACAACCGACACCCTCCTCCAGGCTGGTCAGACCCTGGGCCTGTGTCCAAGAAGTTGCATGCTGCAGCCCCCACTGTGTCCTGAGAGACTTGGAGAACAAAAATAAAATGGCGTTTAAGCCGTTCCCTGTTTTGCTGCACATTGGGGACCCCCTGGGAAATTGCAAAGGCCCTCAAGGATCCCTGCAGGCCTTACCAGACCTTTACATAGATTGTGCATTACATTCACCCATTCACACACCGATTGCGGCGGAAGCCATGCAAGGTACCAACCAGCACATCGGGAGCAATTTGGGGTTCAGTGTCTTGCCCAAGGACACTTCGACATGTAGACAGGAGGAGCCGGGATTCGAACCGCCGACCCATGGATCATTGGACGACCTGCTCTACCTCCTGAGCCACAGTCGCCCCGTACTTGTGTATAAGATATTTGTACAACAGGTATCAGGGAGTGCATCATGCCTCCTCAGTTTGCATTCGGTACGCCGTCTGAATGAACTTGTTTTTACCTCCAGAGAGCAGACGGAGCTGTTTTTGTTATTGATCCACCGAATTTGAGTGGCAGGCGGTTCTGGATTCATACAGAGGATGGGTTTTTCTCATTAGTGTCTGTCTGTCTGAGCCGTGGGATGCATGATCAAAGGGCCGTAGACGCACAGTCTACGCCTGTCATTTCATCTCACAAAGACCTTGTGAATAGCAGGCAATTTCACTGATTGATAATCCATTGCATTCTTTTTGTGTATCTTCTTACCGTATCTCTTTCGATATGATATCAGGCAGTATCTGAGAGGAATGCCGGTGATTGAGCCTTGTGGGTTTCTATCGTGCTGAATTGCAAAGGGTAGGTTAATTATGAAAAGAAGATCTAGCAGGACTAGTCGGGAGTTAATCCACATTATTTATGTTGGCTTTACATTTTAACCAATTCAGGACGGGAAGCCCTTTTGATGTTTTTAAGCTTATAAAAGGTTATACTTTAGCTATTGAAAAATAGCAGACCTACAAGCTCATAGCGAGCTTGTAGATCTGCTATTTTTGAAAGGTCATGAAAACGTGTGCAATTCTTTGAATATATATTCTTTCACAGCAAACGTTTTTAGAGTTTCAGTTTTTAACTCAAATCTTTGCTTCTGGAGGGTCCCTGGAACAACATATTTTCAGATTGCTTCCGGGGGGCTTCCCTGAAACTACATATTTTCAGATGGGTGTCGGGGGGGCCAAATACATATAATTCTGGGGCTCCTTGACATGAAATAGTTTGAGAACCACAGGACACAGTAGAAACAGGGTTTTCTGAAAACTGTCAGGATTTAGAAGACATTTTGTAGAATCTGGTGTCAGTCCTGAATGGGTTAAACACAACTTAACCCATTTAGACCTGACGTCGAAATTTAAAAAAATGTTTTCTAAATCCTGACAGTTTTCTGAAATACCTATGATTCTATATCAGTGGTTCTCAATATTTCATGTCAAGGACCCCAACAATTATATGTATTTGGCCGCCGACCCCCATCTGAAAATATGTTGTTCCAGGGACCCTCCCAGAAGCAAAGATTTGCGTTCACCACGGCACCTGGATTGCCTTGGCTGGTAATCCAACTCCCGATCCCGACGGCCTTTACTGCATGTCACCCCCCATCTCTCTCCCCATTTCCTGTCAGCCTACTGTCTGTCCCTCCATAAAAAATATAAAATAAAGGCGAAAGCCACAAAAAAAAAAGTCTGAAAGAATATTCAAAGATTTGTGCCGCATTTTCACGATTTTTCAAAAATAGCAGACCTACAAGCTCGTAGCACGCCACTCGGTGGCGCGCTATGAGCTTGTAGATCTGCTATTTTTCAATAGCTAAAGTATAACATCATGTTTAAAACACCAAAAGGGGTCCCTCCCCAAAATGGGTTAAATGCCTGTCGTTTTTCTCTGCTCAAGTTCACGTGGAGTTCACGTTCACTCTCTCTCTCTCCGACGAGAACGAGGTCGTAAAGATAGCGACGCGAAGTGCAGAGGAGCACTTTTTCTCGCCTCTCCCTCCCTCTCTCTCTAATAATGACCGTGTGGTAATTATACACAGGGGTTGACTCCCCATCCATTACCCGTTGTAAACCTTTCCCATCTTTCTGCATTAAAGATCGCTCATTTATTTATTTATTTCGTTAGTTCTTACAGGAGTCAATTTAGAGTGTGTGTGTGTGTGTGTGTGTGTGTGTGTGTGTGTGTGTGTGTGTGTGTGTGTGTGTGTGTGTGTGTGTGTGTGTGTGTGTGTGTGTGTGTGTGTGTGTGTGTGTGTGTGTGTGTGTGTGTGTGTGTGTGTGTGTGTGTGTGTGTGTGTGTGTGTGTGTGTGTGTGTGTGTGTGTGTGACTGTGTGTGACTGTGTGTGTGCGCACAAGGAATTGTGGTTATGAGCGCTATTAAATAAAAAGGCAGAAGAGGTTTGAGATGAGCATCAGAGAGAGGTTATAGGTTTCTCTCAGTCCGTATTGGGATACTTATTACTTAAGTAACGGCCACATCACAGATGTGATGATGATGATGATGAGAGTACCCAGTAAAATAGAGTGTTGATTGATCTCAGAGTGCACAATTGGTCCATTTGGCTTTATTTGTACACTCTCTGAGTCATGGATCCATTTGGTTCCATTTTTGAGTGGTGCAACCACTCCAAGGAACAGCAATGTCCGTGTTAACCTATGTGACTATGTGCGTGTTAACCTATGTGACTATGAGTACCAGTAGGGGCAAAAGTGGCGCTGTTGTGCCAGAAACAGAGAGAGAGAGAGATAGTGCTGCACTGTTTCCTGCTAATGAGAGAGAGCGAGAGAGGGGGGGTTGGGGGAGAGGGGAGTTGCACCACTGTGGGGTGCAACTCCGGGTGTGATTTTTGTACACTGAGTTGTGATGATGACAGAGTATGGTGACCCTTGACCCTCTGAGTTGTGATGATGAGAGAGTGTGGTGACCCTTGACCCTCTGAGTTGTGATGACAGAGTATGGTGACCCTTGACCCTCTGAGTTGTGTTGATGACAGTATGGTGACCCTTGACCCTCTGAGTTGTGATGATGACAGAGTATGGTGACCCTTGACCCTCTGAGTTGTGGTGATGAGAGAGTATGGTGACCCTTGACCCTCTGAGTTGTGATGATGACAGAGTATGGTGACCCTTGACCCTCTGAGTTGTGATGATGACAGAGTATGGTGACCCTTGACCCTCTGAGTTGTGATGATGACAGAGTATGGTGACCCTTGACCCTCTGAGTTGTGATGATGAGAGAGTATGGTGACCCTTGACCCTCTGAGTTGTGATGATGACAGAGTATGGTGACCCTTGACCCTCTGAGTTGTGGTGATGAGAGAGTATGGTGACCCTTGACCCTCTGAGTTGTGGTGATGAGAGAGTATGGTGACCCTTGACCCTCTGAGTTGTGGTGATGACAGAGTATGGTGACCCTTGACCCTCTGAGTTGTGGTGATGAGAGAGTATGGTGACCCTTGACCCTCTGAGTTGTGGTGATGAGAGAGTATGGTGACCCTTGACCCTCTGAGTTGTGATGATGAGAGTATGGTGACCCTTGACCCTCTGAGTTGTGATGATGACAGAGTATGGTGACCCTTGACCCTCTGAGTTGTGGTGATGACAGAGTATGGTGACCCTTGACCCTCTGAGTTGTGGTGATGACAGAGTATGGTGACCCTTGACCCTCTGAGTTGTGATGATGAGAGAGTATGGTGACCCTTGACCCTCTGAGTTGTGATGATGAGAGAGTATGGTGACCCTTGACCCTCTGAGTTGTGATGATGAGAGAGTATGGTGACCCTTGACCCTCTGAGTTGTGATGATGAGAGAGTATGGTGACCCTTGCAGGTTATAATACAGTCGTATTCAGTTTAAACGACATTAAACTGACTTTGCCACTCTATTTTAGCCTGGCTAATAAGCCAGACCCAATCAGCCGTTGGCAAAAACAAAATTCCCTGACAGTGTGATTTGAGTCTGGCTTATTAGCTAGGCTAACTCGATTTGCCATGCCACCTTATATGCATGTGCATACCCTCTATATCATTTTAGTTGCATCAAATGTATTGCTTTAAAATCGGATACTTGCCATTTCTCCATTGAGCACTGCTTTCACTGTCATAATATACTCTATAAGCAGGATATAGTTGCGAACATAACGAGAGTCCCCTGTGGCACATCCGTTATGCCATGCTCAGCCAATCGCAGCACAGAATGGCACACCTTCCAGCCAATCACATCGCCCAATACGCTCAAATTTTGAGTAAAAATTACTACATTATGAGTTGGATAACTCGCTGTCTATGCAGCGAGGAGCGTTTTTTTTCCTCTTTTTAAAAAAAATATTTTTTATCCCACGATTTTGCAACTCAGTTTTTTTCACCCAGTGTCAATTATCTAATGTAATCCTGGGCGCTACACTTCCTCTGCCAACATGGGGGGGCAGCGGACTGACCTCATGCTTCCTTCTATGCATGAGGAGTCCAATCTGCTTCTTTTCACCTGACAGGGGGGAATTTCCCCAGCCGGACGTAGCGCGTGGAAGGAACACGTTATTCCGACCAGTTCCTTTCCCCTCCATCAGGCCCCCCGGCTGGCCAGGGGGAGGCAGTTTAGAGACCAGGATTACTGCATGTTTTACCTACCCTAGGAGACACGGGGAGAACATAAAATGGTAAATGGTGCATTTATATAGCGCCTTTATCCAAGGCGCTTTACACTATATTACATTCACCCATTCACATACACATTCATACACCGATTGCGGCGGAAGCCATGCAAGGTACCAACCAGCACATCGGGAGCAATTTGGGGTTCAGTGTATTGCTCAAGCACACTTCGACATGTAGACAGGAGGAGCCGGGATTCGAACCGCCGACCCATGGATCATTGGACGACCTGCTCTACCTCTTGAGCCACAGTCGCCCTACCACATGCAAACTCCACACAGAAAGGCCCTTTCGCCAACCCCGCCTCGGGTATATGGGCACTGATGACGCGGAGGAGGGAACACGCCCCCAGAACCCACAGCGTCCCCAGCGGGAATCGAACCCTGGACCTTCTAGCTGTGAGGCGACAGCACTTTACCGACTGTGCCACCGTATTTCTTTCTCCTTTCTGAATGCTGATGTCACGCGGCGGGTAATATCAGTCGGCAAAATGGCATGAAATTAAATCCTCGTATAGCAATTAACCTCAATCCTGCTTAAAGCCTCCCCTCGTGTTGTTGAGTGAGGTGAGATTCGGGGGAGGCGGAATGAGTTTAGAAAATGACTTTACGCCTGCTATTTCAATTGTTCTGTTGAAACCAACGCCTTGTCGCTGTGGTTAGCCCATTTTGGGCGGGAACCCCTTTTGGTGTTTTAAACATTATGTTATAATTTAGCTATTGATGGGTAGAAAAAAGAGAATCCCGCACACTGTCTTCACTTAGGTTGGTTTTTATTGCAACGTTGCCTGATGAATGTCTGACGACCGAAACGTTGCAATAAAAACCAACCTAAGTGAAGACAGTGTGCGGGATTCTCTTTTTTCTACCTATCAGTTCCTGTTATCCCACGCACCTGTCCGACGCACCTGTAGGTGTGCAGAAGGACTTTTCCGTATAATTTAGCTATTGAAAAATAGCAGATCTACAAGCTCATAGCGCGCCACTCGGTGGCGCGCTATGAGCTTGTAGATCTGTAGAGCTTGTAGGTCTGCTATTTTTGAAAAATCGTGAGAATATTTATTTCAGAAAACTGGAGGATTTAGAAGATTTTTTTTTTAAATTTGGAGGTCAGGCCTAAACGGGTTAGTTAGTGGAAATGGCAACACTAATTGCTGCGGATGTGTGAACTCCTCTGTGGCATTATCAGACTCTTATGAAAGGGCTGAAATTTGAATAATGAAACTAAAAGGGTAAAACTCAGTGGGTGTTTTTTTATTATTTATTATTTATTATTGAAAAGCACGCTGCAGCAGTTACGAGATGCAGCCCAATCCTTAACCCCTTTTGGGCGGGAACCCCTTTTGGTGTTTTACGCATTGTGTTATACTTTAGCTGTAAAGTAAAATAGCAGATCTACAATCTCATAGCGCGGCACCGAGTGCCGCGCTATGAGCTTGTAGATCTGCTATTTTTTGAAAAACCGTGATAATGCGGCACAAATCTTTGAATATATATATATATATATATATATTCTTTCAGAGCGAATGTTTTTAACTCAAATCTTTGCTTCTGGGAGGTCCCTGGAACAACATATTTCAGATGGGGGGGTCGGTGGCCGATTACATATCATTTTCTGGGTCCTTGACATGAAATATTATTGAGCTCCACTGATATAGAAACATGGGTATTTCAGAAAACTGTCAAGATTTAGAAGAATATTTTTTTTAAATTTCGACATCAGGCCAAAACGGGTTAATTTAATTCTGAGATTGTAAAAATTGCCCCAAATGGAACCCATGAGGGTTCATTTGGGACTATGTTTAGACTCTCTCACAGTTCCATGGACACACATTTCTCTGGATATACCGTAATTGTGTCAAGTAAGTCCAAGGTACACTATGTGCCTCTTTTGTCACAAGTATTAAAATGAATAACACCGACTGTCTAATTTGTTTGAGGATAACCTTCTGAGTACTGCTGTAATTTCTTTTCTCTCTATTTTTATAACCCGCTAAAATAGAATAGAAGTTCAGTTCATAAAGAAAAGTATAGCCAACCATGACACATTTTCTTTCACTTTCTTTCACAAACTTGTATCTGATAGGAACTCTAGAAAGTATGAGCTCTACAAAGTTAGACCTCGCATCGTCTGTCTCGCCAACTTTAGCCCAGTCTGGACGGGAACCCCTTTTGGTGTTTTAACTAAGCATTATGTTATACTTTAGCTATTGAAAAATAGCAGATCTACAAGCTCATAGCGCGCCACCGAGTGGCGCGCTACGAGCTTGTAGGTCTGCTATTTTTGAAAAATCGTAAAAATGCGGCACAAATCTTTGAATATTTATTCTTTCAGAGCGAACGTCTTTTTTATTTCGACGTCAGGCCTAAATGGGTTAAGGCACGTCTAAAGGTCTTGTTGTCATATTTCACATCATATTCTCATCTCCGTTTTGCACCTAGGGGGCGAACCGTCCAGAAGAGTTTCTGTGTGTGCGTGTGTGTGTGTGTGTGTGTGTGTGTCTGCGTGTGCGTCTGCGTGTGCGTGCGTGTGTGCGAGCGAGCCTGTCTGCAGCCTATCTCGCAAACCAACTACTGGACTGACATTTCTTGTTTACACTGTCTTGGAAAAAATATAGGCAACATTGGTGTTCATTGTTGCATTCGTCTATATCGGTGGTTCCCAAACCTTTTCATGTCAAGGACCCCCAATTTGACACTAATTAGCCCACGGACCCCCATTTGAAGAGGTATGCCAGGGACCCCCCCATAAGAGAAGATTTGTACGGCTCTAGCAGTTATTCTCAACCCGTTTAATTTCAAGGACCCCCAGTTTGACATGAATTAGGCTACGGTCTACGGACCCCCATTAATGTCTGAGACCCCAATTTACATTGTAAAATCAATGTTAATTTAACTCTGAGAGTGTACAAATGTCACCAAATTGACCAGCTATAGGGTCCATTTGGTTCCATTTGTACACTCTCAGAGTTACAGACCCATAAAGGTCCCTTTGGTTCCAAACTATCATTTAGCTGGGGACCCCCTGGAACTCCTTCAAGGACCCCCTGATTGTCCCCGGACCCCCCTTTGAGAACCACTGCTCTATATAATTCGCACTGTGGTTCAGTACGATACCGGCGACATCCTGGTGTGGCATGACGTCATTGACGTGTCAAAGTGAAATTGAGAGCCCCCCTTTTTTTTTTTTTTTTTTGGGAAGGGTGGGCTTTTCACCCGCACCCCTTAGTAATTCATGAAGTCTGGGAGGCCGTTGGCGTGGCGTCCCATCCTCCTGTCTGTCTGGGAGGCTGTTGGCGTGGCGTGCGATCCTCCTGTCTGTCTGGGAGGCCGTTGGCGTGGCGTGCCATCCTCCTGTCTGTCTGGGAGGCCGTTGGCGTGGCGTGCCATCCTCCTGTCTGTCTGGGAGGCCGTTGGCGTGGCATCCTCCTGTCTGTCTGGGAGGCCGTTGGCGTGCCATCCTCCTGTCTGTCTGGGAGGCCGTTGGCGTGCCATCCTCCTGTCTGTCTGGGAGGCCGTTGGCGTGGCATCCTCCTGTCTGTCTGGGAGGCCGTTGGCGTGCCATCCTCCTGTCTGTCTGGGAGGCCGTTGGCGTGCCATCCTCCTGTCTGTCTGGGAGGCCGTTGGCGTGCCATCCTCCTGTCTGTCTGGGAGGCCGTTGGCGTGCCATCCTCCTGTCTGTCTGGGAGGCCGTTGGCGTGCCATCCTCCTGTCTGTCTGGGAGGCCGTTGGCGTGGCGTGCCATCCTCCTGTCTGTCTGGGAGGCCGTTGGCGTGGCGTGCCACCATCCTCCTGTCTGTCTGGGAGGCCGTTGGCGTGGCGTGCCATCCTCCCTCCTGTCTGTCTGGGAGGCCGTTGGCGTGGCATGCCATCCTCCTGTCTGTCTGGGAGGCCGTTGGCGTGGCGTGCCATCCTCCTGTCTGTCTGGGAGGCCGTTGGCGTGGCGTTCCATCCTCCTGTCTGTCTGGGAGGCCGTTGGCGTGCCATCCTCCTGTCTGTCTGGGAGGCCGTTGGCGTGGCGTGCCATCCTCCTGTCTGTCTGGGAGGCCGTTGGCGTGGCGTTCCATCCTCCTGCCGGCCCTGCCGTAGCCCGGGCTCTCCATTACTTTCCGTTAGACCGTGACAACACACCGAGAGCCCCAAGAGAGTGTGACTGCACGAGTCGATCTGTCTCCTCTCTCTCTCTCTCTCTCTCTCTCTATCTCTCTCTCTCTCTCTCTCTCTCTCTCTCTCTCTCTCTCTCTCTCCCTCTCTCCCTCTCTCCCTCTCTCCCTCTCTCTCTCTCTCTCTCTCTCTCTCTCTCTCCCTCTCTCTCTCTCTCTCTCTCTCTCTCTCTCTCTCTCTCTCTCTCTCTCTCTCTCTCTCTCTCTCTCTCTCTCTCTCTCTCTCTCTCTCTCTCTCTCTCCTCTCTCCCTCTCTCCCTCTCCTCCCTCTCTCCCTCTCTCCCTCTCTCCCTCTCTCCCTCTCTCTCTCTCTGTCTCTGTCTCTGTCTCTGTCTCGGTCTGCCTTGCTCAGCCTCGCAGTCCATCATGGCGTACTTTCGCTCTCTCTTTTTTTTTGCTACACAGCCAAGTATACGCACTCTTACAGTAAGGGCCTTTCAGCACCAAGCACGATGGCTATATAACCAATCAACATAACTATAAATAATATATATCGTTGTGTAACGTATATCGTTCTCACACTCAAGTAGACGACGGCAGAGTCCACGCCACAACCGTAACGACAACATCATCGGCGTGGATGCGCACATAATTAGTGTTATTGTTATATGGTTAATATTATCAGTGATGTAAATAGGTTTTCAATGTAATGAGTCCCAGGATGCAGGGATGGTCTTTTAGAAATGAGTCCCAGGACATTTTAGGAGTCCCACTTCAACAACGTTAGGGGTCATATTTTGCCATTTCTACAAATTGGAGCATTTAACTCCCATTTCATTTCATATGGGTATTATAATGTGGTTATATGCATGTAGATAAACTAGAATAAAAAACAGTACAGTAGTACAGTAGGTTGTTGTTTTATTGTGTCCCCTTAAAGGACCACTTCAACACTTTTCAACCTATCTTCATATAATAGGTCCTCACTAATAATCATGAAAAAATGGCACGATTTTTTTTCTACTTTTTTTCTACTGGGCAGGTCAGATCATCAATGGGGAATATACAAGCTAATAGAAACTGCAGGCTTTCTAGTCCTGAAAAGTTGCAATGCGAAAATGGAAGCCATCGTTCTCACGATAATGAAAATCTAAAAAAATTTGTAAAAAAATGATTATTAGTGAGGACCTATTATATGAAGATAGGTTGAAAAGTGGTGAAGTGGTCCTTTAACTATAAACTGCATTTTGGGATGCAAAATGCACCCTATTTTAATCTCTGTATTATAGTTATCGTGTTTGGTCACATGTTGGACATGTATGCCTGTTGAGACTGGTAAACATACTGGGCTCTATTTCGGTCTTATCCCTAAACTACTAAGCCTTTATCTTTTTATTTTTTATTTTTTTTACTATTTTGTAAAACGTTTTTGAATAGTTAAAATAGCCAATCTACATCGACACGTTGTGAGCTTGTAGATTGGCTATTTTAAACTATTAAACCCATTTTGGGTGGGAACCTCTTTTGGTGTTTTAAGCATTATGTTATACTTTAGCTATTGAAAAATAGCAGATCAACAAGCTCATAGCGCGCCACCGAGTGGCGCGCTACGAGCTTGTAGGTCTGCTATTTTTGAAAAATCGTGAAAATGTGCCTCAAATCTTTGCTTCTGGGGGGGGGGTCCCCTGGAACAACATATTTTCAGATGGGGGTCGGCGGCCAAATACATATAATTTTTGGGGTCCTTGACATGAAATATTGAGAACCACTGATATAGAAACATGAGGTTTTTCAGAAAATTGTCATGATTTAGAAGACATTTTTTAAATTTTGTCCTCAGGTCTAAATGGGTTAAAAAAAGATGGTTAAAAAGAAGAAAGGCATAAAGGCAAGTATAGTTTAGGGATAAGGGGTTTTAGCGTGGACGACAATAGAGCCCTGCACTGTACACACGACCATGTGTATTTACATGATGCACACACAGCACAGTCCTTCTGGTAACTTCTTGTGCAAACTTGTGATGGTTGCACTGTCACACGAGGAATGAAAAATCGATGCCCCTTGTCTGGAGAGAAGTGTCTGCTCTGTTGAACAGTGAAATGACTGCGGCGGGGCGAGTGGACTGCACTGAATTCTGTTCCTAAAGGCCCGGGGTTAACCCATTTAGGCCTGACGTCGAAATTTTAAAAATGTCTTCAAAATCTGACAGTTTTCTGTCAGTGGTTCTCAATATTTCATGTCAAGGACCCCAAACATTATATGTAATATGCCTCCGCCCCCCATCTGAAAATATGTTCTTCCAGGGACCCCCCAGAAGCAAAGATTTGAGTTAAAATGTTCACTCTGTAAGTCTGTAATAATATATATTCAAAGATTTGAGACATTTCCATGATTTTCACGATGATTTTCACGATGATTTCACGATGATTTTCACGATGATTTTCACGATGATTTCCACGAAAGAATGTATAAGTAATATGCCTCCGCCCCCCCATTGAAAATATGTTCCTTCCAGGGACCCCCCAGAAGCAAAGATTTGAGTTAAAATGTTCACTCTGTAAGTCTGTAATAATATATATATTCAAAGATTTGAGACATTTCCACGATTTTTCAAAAATGTAGATCTGCTATTTTTCAATTGTTAAAACACCAAAAGGGGTTCCCGCCCAAAATGGGTTAATAGTACCAGCTTCATGAGAGCCTACTTATGCCACACACACACACACACACACACACACACACACACACACACACACACACACACACACACAGATCCGTGAAGGTCCATTCGGTTAAATGACGCACACGGGTTGTTGGTCTCAAACGTAACCTGCGTCCGGGTCCGGGCAGCTGTAGTGTGAACAATTCCACGCTCTCTCTCTCCCTCACGCTTAGTTTATTTTTCCATCGTTGTTTACCTGCGTGATGTCCGTGGCTGACCACGGTATATACGTGTTCGTTGGCGCAGCACCGGCCCGGCGCGGCGCCGCCTCTCTCTCCCCCAAAACGGAGAATAATTTTTCATAAGACTACGCGGGGCTAATGGAAAGTAATCATGTGGATCCGTGTTGTCGGTGTGTATCCGTCCCCCCCATTGGCCGCCGGGAGTGTTGTCGGTGTGTATCCGTCCGGCACTTAGGAAAAATGTCCCCCCCCATTGGCCGCCGGGAGTACTAATGGTGTATGACCGTATTGAGTGTTTTAAGCCATTCTGGGCGGGAACCCCTTTTGGTGTTTTAAACATTATGTTATACTTTAGCTATTGAAAAATAGCAGATCTACAAGCTCATAGCGCGCCACCGAGTGGCGCGCTACGAGCTTGTAGGTCTGCTATTTTTGAAAAATCGTGAAAATGTGGCACAAATCTTTGAATATATATTCTTTCAGAGTGAACGTTTTTAACTCAAATCTTTGCTTCTGGGGGGGTCCCTGGAACAATATATTTTCTGTTGGGGGTCGGCGGCCAAATACATATATTTTTGGGTGTCCTTGACATGAAAATGTTTGAGAACCACTGACATAGAAACATGGGTTTTTCAGAAAACTGTCAGGATTTAGAAGACATTTTGTAGAATCAGGTCAAAATGGATTAAGCCCCGGCCTCTCGGTGTGTCCGTTGTGCATTTTTGTGCTCTAACTACACAACCCCCCCCCCCCACACACACACACACACACACACACACACACACACACACACACACACACACACACACAGGCTGCACGTCCACACGTCGTGCAAACCGCACAACTCGACTCACACATACGACTCCTCGCGGTTGGTCGAGGACGGAGGGAGGAATGCTTCGGCAGTGAAATTGATGTAGTGCTTCCTACGCCGTTGCCAGTGCTGATGACGAAGAGGCCCCTGGCGGAGGGGGAGGTCGGGTCCCGACTCGTTCTCCTCCTCCTCCCCTGATGACGAAGAGGCCCCTGGCGGAGGGAGGGGGAGGTCGGGTCCTGACTCGTTCTCCTCCTCCTCCTCCCCTGGTCGAACGGGGAGACGTATAAGTCATCTTTGTGGAGAGGGAGAGGAGAGGAGAGGAGAGGAGAGGAGAGCCGCTGACCTGACCTGACGCAGCGCCTGCGTTATTTGAAGCTATATTCAGCAGCTATAGCAGGGATTTTCATCCCTTTTCATAACAAGGCCCGTTATTTATTCTGCATTTGAGCTACGAAACCACCATTTGATGACATTTAGTCAGCCACAAAACTTTAAATTTTTTCCACAATCTCATGCTGTATTGATGTTGATACCATAGGAGAGAATTATTTTACATGCTCTAATTGTGTGGATTGACACACAGACACACAGACATTCAGACATTGTCAGAATTATAGTATGATGATAATGCAGGTGTTTAACAATAATTTAACTCTTGAGAGGGTAGAATGAAACCAAATGGACCCGTGAGGGTCCCTTTGGTTTCATGTTGCACTCAAGAGTTTATCTGGGGACCACCTGGGACCCCTTCATGGACCACTGGTGGTCCCCAGACCACTGGTTGAAAACCACTGAGCTATAGTGTAGATTATTGTCCTAACACAAACATTAATTCCCATTGACAATGAATGGAGAATTTATTCTTTATAATGGAGAATTCTTTTGGTACTTTTTGTACATTTTGAGGACAACATTTTTATACTTTCACTCGAGCAACATTTTGAATTTTACGGCTTTTACTTGTATAACGGAGTATTTATTTTATTTTATATTGCAGTATTGATACTTTTACTTAAGTAAAAAAAAACTTGGAGTACTTACCACTACCGTACAGTATGCCCCCCCCCCCCCCCCCCCCCCCACCACCACTCCCCCACATCCATCCATCAGGCCTCTTGAGTAATTGTGAGGGTTACACTCAGACAGGGACGAGAGAGGCTTTGTCTGCAGGGAAGACAGCCTCTCTCTCTCTCTCTCTCTCTCTCTCTCTCTCTCTCTCTCTCTCTCATATCATCCTCTATCCCTCTCCTTATCCTTCCTTTGTCCTTTACGTAGCGGGGGGGGGGGGGGGGGGGTAACTCCTACAAATAATGGCAATTTTGAGGTGAAAGACATTAAAAAAAATCAACGCCCTAGAAAACCAAAATAAAATATAAGGGGCAATTTGAACATCAAGTGTGGAGATTTGACATTATCCCTCTTATAAGTCAATTGATGTCTTTAGTATATAATAGTATATATTTTCTCATTCCTTTCGGGTACTACGTAGTTCACAGTTATTTGCAGTGCAGGCTGTGTTTATTGAGCATGAAGCGTGAAGAGTGCTTTCTGCGACCGGTAGCTGTGACTGGAGAATAAAGAAAATGAACAATAACACACCTCTGGTCGTTTGACTGTGTGTGTGTGTGTGTGTGTGTGTGTGTGTGTGTGTGTGTGTGTGTGTGACTGTGTGTGTGTGTGTGTGTGTCCGTGTGTGTGTGTGTGACTCCGTGTGTGTGTGTGTGTGTGTGACTCCGTGTGTGTGTGTGTGTGTGTGACTCCGTGTGTGTGACTCTGTGTGTGTGTGTGTGTGTGACTCTGTGTGTGTGTGTGTGACTCTGTGTGTGTGTGTGTGACTCTGTGTGTGTGTGTGTGACTCTGTGTGTGTGTGTGTGACTCTGTGTGTGTGTGTGTGTGACTCTGTGTGTGTGTGTGTGACTCCGTGTGTGTGTGTGTGTGTGTGTGTGTGACTCCGTGTGTGTGTGTGACTCCGTGTGTGTGTGTGACTCCGTGTGTGTGTGTGTGACTCCGTGTGTGTGTGTGTGTGTGTGACTCCGTGTGTGTGTGTGACTCCGTGTGTGTGTGTGTGACTCCGTGTGTGTGTGTGACTCCTTGTGTGTGTGTGTGACTCCGTGTGTGTGTGTGACTCCGTGTGTGTGTGTGTGTGTGTGTGACTCCGTGTGTGTGTGTGACTCCGTGTGTGTGTGTGTGTGTGTGTGTGACTCCGTGTGTGTGTGTGACTCCGTGTGTGTGTGTGTGTGTGTGTGTGTGTGTGTGTGTGTGTGTGTGTGTGTGTGCGTGCTGCTGGTACAAGGGGGTGCTGGCAGCGAGGCCACGTCTCCACTCTAGCAGAAGGAAATGAAATGTCTCAGTTTTAGCAGCGAGAGGCGCAGGTAAAGGTCCCATAACCCATTTATACCCGAGGAACGCATCGGTGTTCACCTACCTTTTACCTTTTAAAACCTTATTTGAAACTTAAGCTTTTTGGGGAAAAATAAGCAGATCTACAAGCTCATAGCACGGCACCGATCTGCTATTTTTTTGAAGAATCGTGAAAAGGTGGTGCAAATCCATGAATAT
>NC_136791.1:3698556-3760896 GCF_951216825.1 Electrona antarctica | reverse complement strand
ATTTTGGAACGGGCGAAATGTAGGCTACTCTGGCTGATTATTGAAAATTAAAATCGCCGAAGTAACTAGTAACTAAAGTTGTCAAATAATTGTAGTGGATAAAAGCAAAATGTTTGGCTCTGAAATGTAGCGGAGTAGAAGTAAAAGTATTGGAAATACTCAAGTAAAGTACCTCAAAACTACTTAAGTAAATGTACTGTGTGTGTGTGTGTGTGTGTGTGTGTGTGCGCGTGCGTGCGTGCGTGCGTGCGTGTTCTCTGCAACTACTAAACCCTAATGTACACATCGTCGCCCAGTGGTGTCGTTCTCCATAAACAACAGATCTCCAAAGCGATAAGCGATGCGACACGTCGCGTATTTACGGCGGTGCAATGGAGTATAAATGAGCCTTACTGTAAATCCCATTCTCGGGCTCTCCCCTCTGACATATCTGCTCCCCTCTTGGCTGTTATGTCTTCAGGGACTTGTTTTGGGCTGTAAATGTCAAGGCTTTAGACACTCTCCTGCCCCGTCGTAGGAATGCTGCACTTCCACTGGTGTCTGGGGTTTTTTTCGTTGAAAGAACACAGATTGCATGTGGACAAAATCTGGTTTGTTTTTCCCTGCAGTCTTGAGAGGCTTTCTGAGGACAAGATGACTTGTATCTGATTTGACATGTTAGATGCATTAAAGAAATGCGTGGGAAAAAGAGAAATTGGCAGCAGAGCATCTCTCTCTCTCTCTCTCTCTCTCTCGCTCTCTCTCTATGGCCTGTGTGGTAGTCACGGCAATGTGCGCATTATGTTTGTGGTCATGTGTGTGTGTGTGCATACAAGCTTCATGCATGTGTGTGTGTGTGCATACAAGCTTCATGCATGTGTGTGTGTGTGTGTGCATACAAGCTTCATGCATGTGTGTGTGTGTGTGCATACAAGCTTCATGCATGTGTGTGTGTGTGTGTGTGCATACAAGCTTCATGCATGTGTGTGTGTGTGTGCATACAA
Source organism: Electrona antarctica (assembly GCF_951216825.1). Lineage (NCBI taxonomy): Eukaryota > Metazoa > Chordata > Actinopteri > Myctophiformes > Myctophidae > Electrona > Electrona antarctica. The sequence goes on along the minus strand of NC_136791.1, from coordinate 3,759,913 downwards.
GCTTCATGCATGTGTTTGTGTCTTTAATCTGCAACAAAGAAAGAAGAGAGAAAAAAAGGTGTCTGTGTCAGAGTGTGTGTGTGTTTTCTTTTATAGAGATGGTTGGAGGGAGAGTAGAAAGAGTTCTTTAGTAGCAGAACGAAGCCAGCGTGAAAGCAGAGGGATTGGGGGACGTCGTCGAGCTGGTGACCGGTGACTGTTCCTCTGCACAATCCCCTCTGGTTGGCCCTGAAAAGCCTGATTTATATACTCTGCCGTACGGCAGTGTTGTTGCGCACCAGAAATAGCCAATCTGCAAGCTGCACGACACATCGATCGCCGGCTCTCCGCGGCATGCCGTCAGCTTGTAGATCTGCGATTTCTGGCGAAGTCTCTTGACTATATATGGTTGATTTGGCCAGCTGGCGACCCACACTGGCCCTTGTTTTTTTTTCTTTTTTTACAATGCACTCTCTTTCAGCGCCAGTTTCATTCTGACTGCTTCTGTTCTACTTGTCCCCGGGTTTTCTTCCTCAGTTCCCTCATTTTTTGGCAGTTAATCGGTACGTTCTGTGGATGATGTAAACCTCTGTTGAAACAAGTGAGAGCGAGGCATCGAAGGGGCCCCGACTAGAAGTGTGTGCCTTTGCAGAAATGCTGATGAGGTACTCGGTTACACAGGCCTGCGGTTGGCAAGGTTTCCCTATAATGGCTTTCTATGTATAATGCCCCGCCTAGGTAATGAGCAGTACATTGTAACAAATCGGTCAAATGTATAAAGCCACACGTTATGTGACTGGGACCATGAAGTGGTGTTTGGCTTTGAGGGATATCATTTTTCTCTCGACTTGTTATAATTCCATTCGGGTACATTTCTGATTCACTGCATTCCGTGCGGAGGTGTTGCACCGGTTGGAACTACGAGGTCAAAAATGTCAAGGGGCTATTAATGCAATAGGTATGAAGTGGCCTCCTTGACTAAAAAACACACGTATAATAAACCGCTATCCTCTTAGAAATGATTAAATTATTAAACTATTGAATTTTAACCCATTTTGGGCGGGAACCCCTTTTGGTGTTAGCATTATGTTATGCTTTAGCTATTGAAAAATAGCAGATCTACAAGCTCATAGCGCGCCACCGAGCTTGTAGGTCTGCTATTTTTGAAAAATCGAAGAACGACTGACATAGAAACATAGCTTTTTCAGAAAACTGTCAGGATGTAGAAGACGTTTTTAGAATCTGATCTCAGGTCAAAATGGGTTAATGATTATGTTAAGCTACTAAATATGGAACAATCTGGTGCTCTGGTGTTTTGTTGCATCCAGTCTAAATTAAATAACCCCTCAAGCAATGGAAATGAAAGACGGTCAAGATGTGGAAGTTGGCTTTAACCCATTAAAGGTGTATATTCAGTGATTTGACTTAATTCAAATATCACTTATTTTTTATTTTTTTCTGGATAATCCTCCCTACTATAGAGTGTGCTGACCATATAAGGAGTTCCTCCCTGTCCCCAGTGAGCCCCTGGGGTCAAAAAACCCTAGTTTCAGTTTTGGTGGCGGGTGGTAAAACCTTCATCCAATCAGGATGAGTGGGGCCTTCCTCCAATCATGATCGAGTGGGGGCGGGCCTTGGTGCACATGCTGTTGGCCTGTTGCACTTCCCCCCACTGTAGAGCGTGCATGTGCACATTTTGTTACCGGGGCGGACTGGGTGGTTTTCCAAATCACCCAAATCACTGAATGCTCCTTTAAGGACAGGAACCCCTTTTGGGGGTTTTTGAGTTGTTGCTATGTACAGTATTATTATTTTTTCTCGCCCTGAACCGGGCCGCCCCCCTGGGCGCGTTCCTGGGGGTGTGGATGTTCCGGGGACCCCCGCACGTTAACTCTGTCATTTCTCGACCGTTTTGGACGCGGGCGCCTCGCCCGGAACCGGGCCGGCACCCTGGGCGTGTTCCTGGGGATCAGAATGTTCCGGGGACCCCCCCCCCCCCCCCCCCCGGGGACCCCCGCACAGTACGCTACAGTACAGAGCACAGTAGAGTACAGTAACTATAACAATGAATAAATGTATAGTTATATAGTTTTTATAAATAGTTGAAGTTTTTCTCTAAGACGTAGGTCAGGATTCAGAAGGTGTTTTCAGAATCGGGTCTAAGTGAAAGGAAAACAACCTGGTTTTATTAGGCCTATATCGTTCTCATGACCTTGGGGGTACTGGCAGTTTACCAAATTACTATTTGGTAAACTGCTCATTTCATTCCTTGCTGCCCAGTTTGAAAACATTAAAATAAATAAATATATACTGTATATATATATAATTGTTATACTTTTCTTATTTCCCATGGGTTATATGCATGGCAGCAATGACAAGCCTTACACTCTCTTTTTGCAAGGTCAAATAACTACTGACTACTGTATACGGTACTGTGTGTGTGTGTGTGTGTGTGTGAAATATTCTTAAAGGACCACTTCACCACTTTTCAACCTATATAATAGGTCCTCACTAATAATCATGGAAAAATGGCGCAATTCTTTCTGTGTCTCATAGGAGGGCTGTGGGCAGTTCAGAAACCGTCTTCCAGTGACATCATCGATGGGGAATACAAGCTAATAAAAGCTTTCTAGTCCTGAAAAGTTGCAATGCGAAAATGGAAGCCATCGTTCTCACGATAATGAAAATCTAAACATTTTTGTAAAAAAATCCTGTTTAAAAAAGAATCTGCCTAAGGATGATGTCACTGGAAGACGGTTTCTGAACTGCCCACAGCCCTCCTATGAGACACAGACTGAGTAGAAAAGAATCGTCCCATTTTATCATGATTATTAGTGAGGACCTATTATATGAAGATAGGTTGAAAGGTGGTGAAGTGGTCCTTTAATGCATATTTGTGTATCATGTCAATTAAACCATTGCTCATGGTTTAATTGCTCATGGTTTAATTGCTCATAGCGCGCCACCGAGTGGCGCGCTATGAGCTTGTAGATCTTTGCAGAATCGTTCCCAGGTCAAAATGGGTTAAGTAGAAAACAACTTTGACAGTAAACTTGGACAGTAATCTGATGTAAGCTCAGAGCTCAGTGTTGCTCCTTCTGTCAGTAACTCGGATAATCATTCTCATCTTAGTTTAGAAATAACAAATGTAGCTAATACCCAATGATGGTCAAAGACGGTCTTACAGACGGCTTGGACGTCTTTTCAAATGTTACTACACTGTAGTACCATTTGAAAAGACGTCCAAGGCCACCATATCCCTGTAGTAACTACAGGGATATGGTGGCCTAGACGTCCAAGGCCACCATATCCCTGTAGTAACTACAGGGATATGGTGGCCTAGACGTCCAAGGCCACCATATCCCTGTAGTAACTACAGGGATATGGTGGCCACCATATCCCTGTAGTAACTACAGGGATATGGTCAAGGCCACCATATCCCTGTAGTAACTACAGGGATATGGTGGCCACCATATCCCTGTAGTAACTACAGGGATATGGTCAAGGCCACCATATCCCTGTAGTAACTACAGGGATATGGTCAAGGCCACCATATCCCTGTAGTAACTACAGGGATATGTCCAAGGCCACCATATCCCTGTAGTAACTACAGGGATATGGTGGCCACCATATCCCTGTAGTAACTACAGGGATATGGTCAAGGCCACCATATCCCTGTAGTAACTACAGGGATATGGTGGCCACCATATCCCTGTAGTAACTACAGGGATATGGTCAAGGCCACCATATCCCTGTAGTAACTACAGGGATATGTCCAAGGCCACCATATCCCTGTAGTAACTACAGGGATATGAAGACGTCCAAGGCCACCATATCCCTGTAGTAACTACAGGGATATGGTGGCCTTGGCCTTGGCGTTGTCCAAGGCCACCATATCCCTGTAGTAACTACAGGGATATGGTGGCCATCAATTGCTGAACTCGACAAAAGATAGTGACCTGAGATCAGATTCTAAAAATGTCTTCTACATCCTGACAGTTTTCTGAAAAAGCTATGTTTCTATGTCAGACGTTCTTCGATTTTTCAAAAATAGCAGACCTACAAGTTCATAGCGCGCCACTCGGTGGCGCGCTATGAGCTTGTAGATCTGCTATTTTTCAATAGCTAAAGCATAACATAATGCTAACACAAAGGGGTTCCCGCCCAAAATGGGTTAAGAAAAAAATACCCCAACTAACTGAACTGGTAGATGCCAGAGCTCAAACAAATTAAATAGTTGAAGTTTTTCTCTAAGACGTAGGTCAGGATTCAGAAGGTGTTTTCAGAATCGGGTCTAAGTGAAAGGAAAACAACCTGGTTTTATTAGGCCTATATCGTTCTCATGACCTTGGGGGTACTGGCAGTTTACCAAATTACTATTTGGTAAACTGCTCATTTCATTCCTTGCTGCCCAGTTTGAAAACATTAAAATAAATAAATATATACTGTATATATATATAATTGTTATACTTTTCTTATTTCCCATGGGTTATATGCATGGCAGCAATGACAAGCCTTACACTCTCTTTTTGCAAGGTCAAATAACTACTGACTACTGTATACGGTACTGTGTGTGTGTGTGTGTGTGAAATATTCTTAAAGGACCACTTCACCACTTTTCAACCTATATAATAGGTCCTCACTAATAATCATGGAAAAATGGCGCAATTCTTTCTGTGTCTCATAGGAGGGCTGTGGGCAGTTCAGAAACCGTCTTCCAGTGACATCATCGATGGGGAATACAAGCTAATAAAAGCTTTCTAGTCCTGAAAAGTTGCAATGCGAAAATGGAAGCCATCGTTCTCACGATAATGAAAATCTAAACATTTTTGTAAAAAAATCCTGTTTAAAAAAGAATCTGCCTAAGGATGATGTCACTGGAAGACGGTTTCTGAACTGCCCACAGCCCTCCTATGAGACACAGACTGAGTAGAAAAGAATCGTCCCATTTTATCATGATTATTAGTGAGGACCTATTATATGAAGATAGGTTGAAAGGTGGTGAAGTGGTCCTTTAATGCATATTTGTGTATCATGTCAATTAAACCATTGCTCATGGTTTAATTGCTCATGGTTTAATTGCTCATAGCGCGCCACCGAGTGGCGCGCTATGAGCTTGTAGATCTTTGCAGAATCGTTCCCAGGTCAAAATGGGTTAAGTAGAAAACAACTTTGACAGTAAACTTGGACAGTAATCTGATGTAAGCTCAGAGCTCAGTGTTGCTCCTTCTGTCAGTAACTCGGATAATCATTCTCATCTTAGTTTAGAAATAACAAATGTAGCTAATACCCAATGATGGTCAAAGACGGTCTTACAGACGGCTTGGACGTCTTTTCAAATGTTACTACACTGTAGTACCATTTGAAAAGACGTCCAAGGCCACCATATCCCTGTAGTAACTACAGGGATATGGTGGCCTAGACGTCCAAGGCCACCATATCCCTGTAGTAACTACAGGGATATGGTGGCCTAGACGTCCAAGGCCACCATATCCCTGTAGTAACTACAGGGATATGGTGGCCACCATATCCCTGTAGTAACTACAGGGATATGGTCAAGGCCACCATATCCCTGTAGTAACTACAGGGATATGGTGGCCACCATATCCCTGTAGTAACTACAGGGATATGGTCAAGGCCACCATATCCCTGTAGTAACTACAGGGATATGGTCAAGGCCACCATATCCCTGTAGTAACTACAGGGATATGTCCAAGGCCACCATATCCCTGTAGTAACTACAGGGATATGGTGGCCACCATATCCCTGTAGTAACTACAGGGATATGGTCAAGGCCACCATATCCCTGTAGTAACTACAGGGATATGGTGGCCACCATATCCCTGTAGTAACTACAGGGATATGGTCAAGGCCACCATATCCCTGTAGTAACTACAGGGATATGTCCAAGGCCACCATATCCCTGTAGTAACTACAGGGATATGAAGACGTCCAAGGCCACCATATCCCTGTAGTAACTACAGGGATATGGTGGCCTTGGCCTTGGCGTTGTCCAAGGCCACCATATCCCTGTAGTAACTACAGGGATATGGTGGCCATCAATTGCTGAACTCGACAAAAGATAGTGACCTGAGATCAGATTCTAAAAATGTCTTCTACATCCTGACAGTTTTCTGAAAAAGCTATGTTTCTATGTCAGACGTTCTTCGATTTTTCAAAAATAGCAGACCTACAAGTTCATAGCGCGCCACTCGGTGGCGCGCTATGAGCTTGTAGATCTGCTATTTTTCAATAGCTAAAGCATAACATAATGCTAACACAAAGGGGTTCCCGCCCAAAATGGGTTAAGAAAAAAATACCCCAACTAACTGAACTGGTAGATGCCAGAGCTCAAACAAATTAAATACTTTAATTCAGTATTATTCCCTATTGTATTTTTCAAAGAATCTCTTTTTTACTTTTTACTCGTACTGTAAAGCAAAGCCAATATTAATAGCTGAAATTAACACATGTTGCCGAAATAGAAATGCACTCGCACCGTGTCAGTGCAGTTTTGAATTGCCCCCCCTCGTTGTTGCTCTAAAAAAGCAATTACATATCACAGCGTTGCAGAATTGTTATGATGCCGTACGTCAGGCTGATAAACCGCCTTGTGCTGATGTTTTAACCCATTCTGGGCGGGAACCCCATTTGGTGTTTTAACTAAGCATTATGTTGTACTTTAGCTATTGAAAAATAGCAGATCTACAAGCTCATAGCGCGGCACCGAGTGGCGCGTTACGAGCTCGTAGGTCTGCTATTTTTGAAAAGTTGTGAAAATGTGGTGCAATTCTTTGAATATATATAGCGAACGTTTTTTTTTTAAAAAATGTATGTTTTTTTGTGGCTTTCACCTTTATTTTATATTTTTTATGGAGGGACAGACATTAGGCTGACAGGAAATGGGGGGATGACATGCAGTAAAGGCCGTCGGGATCGGGAGTCGAACCCGCGGCACACGTGACACTGCCAGACTGGATTACCAGCCAAGGTGCCTGGACCACTGAGCCATGGCCCAGGCCTGGGGGGTCGGCGTCCAATTACATATATTTCTGGGGGTCCTTGACATGAAAAACATTGAGCACCACTGACGTAAAAACATAGGGTTTTTCAGAAAACTGTCATGATTTAGAAGAACCTTTTGTAGAATCGTCCTCGGGTCAAAATGGCTTAATTGAACACGGTTTGCTTGTTGTACAGTCATAATGAAACCGCGGGCAGCTGCACTGGACTCCCAACAATCAGCTGGAGCTCTATGGTGCTGCTGGGGGGTCTGTAGTAGCTGCCCGTGTGCATGGCAATGAACCTCTAACTGGACGCCTTGATGAAATGGATTTCCCTTTTGTTGACATAAGTGATTGTGTGGTGGTTACTGTAGGGCTTTAGGGGATTGGGCCCTTTAGCTAAAGCTCCTCGGTTCATAAATGTCAGCTATTGGGCTACGCTACGTGACGGACATATGGGTGTACTGGGTGTTTATTAGCCCGTTTTGACCTGAGATCAGATTCTAAAAATGTCTTCTACATCCTGACAGTTTTCTGAAAAAGCTATGTTTCTATGTCAGTGGTTTGTCATTTCATTTCAGTGTTATGTCAGCTATGTTTCTATGTCAGTGGTTCTTCGATTTTTCAAAAATAGCAGACCTACAAGCTCGTAGCGCGCCACTCGGTGGCGCGCTATGAGCTTGTAGATCTGCTTTTTTTCAATAGCTAAAGCATAACATAATGCTAACACCAAAAGGGGTTCCCGCCCAAAATGGGTTAAACTGTCTTTGAGATATGATTCCGTTCAATGTCACAGAGTTATTGTTGGGGTCAGGGCCCTGTGTGGCTTTGAATTCAGTCCCGACTCGAGTCCATTCTAACCACAAAGAAGCTGGCGTTCCCTCAACAAACTTTTTAATGTCCTCATTTTAACTGGCCAATAAATAGCGGCCACCGAAGCATAACTTTCGAACGCTGTACGATTTCTAAAATCACACCCCCCGTTTTTTCTGGAGCAAAGGGGAAAGGAGGGCGCGAAGTAATTAATTTGGTTTTGTGCGTTCGTGGCAAACGCTTCTGTAAAGCAGGGCTTTGTTTACTGGAGATATTCATTGAAAATCATTAACTGGTAAATTGAGTCAATTCATTGGGCCCTTGTAAGAAACGAGTGATGTTAACCCATTTTGGGCGGGAACCGCTTTTTGTGTTAGCATTATGTTATGCTTTAGCTATTGAAAAATAGCAGATCTACAAGCTCATAGCGCGCCACCGAGTGGCGCGCTATGAGCTTGTAGATCTGCTATTTTTGAAAAATCTAACGTTTTGACATAGAAACATAGTTTTTTCAGAAAACTGTCAGGATGTAGAAGACATTTATAGAATCTGATCTCAGGTCAAAATGGGTTAAACGGACGGACGGACGGACGGACGGGGGGGGGGGGGGGGGGAAAGAAGAAAGACAGAAGGAAAGAAATTAGAGAAAGAAAGGGGTTGAATTTCATTCCTATCTCGGGAAATAATAAATGCAGTGAATGAAAAGTAAGATGGATGAAGACAATGCTTCTGAGAGGGAGAGAGAGAGGGAGAGAGGGAGAGAGAGGGAGGAAGAGAGAGGGACGAGAGAGGGAGAGAGAGGGAGGAAGAGAGAGGGACGAGAGAGGGAGGAAGAGAGGGGGAGGCGAGAGAGGAGAGCTGGTTAATGCACCAGAGGGTTCAGAGGGCTGCGTGTATATAGAGTAGATATAGACAAGCTGATGATTTGTTGTGATGTAAGGCAGAGAGCAGCCAAACCTGATTTAAAAAAGTAGTGACCTCAAACAAACGCCATTTGTTTAACCCCACTCGGCTGTGAAGCCATAATGGGATGATGGGCGCCGCCATTAGCATGATGAAATGGACCAATAAGTGACTTTAGCGAAGCCCATACTCGAGTCAGGGGTTGCTATGTTGTTGGTCTTTGATGCCGAAGTTGGCCATGGAAACAATTTAATCTCTTTAATAGAACCGTAGCACCCCCCCACCCCCACCCCTCCTCCTCCACACACAAAGGAGATTAAAGTTCCCGATAAGGAGAAGGACCACGCAGTCTTTTGTGGTAGAGAGCAGAATTCCCAGTACTGTGGGTGGCATAGGGTTTTTTAGCCTGGGGCCAAACAGACAGTGGCAAAAAGCTTTCCCTCAACACAGGGACCAAAAGGGAGCTGATGTTCTTAATCGGTTTCATCATAATTGTCTTACTTAATTCAATTTGTTGAACCTTTATTTAGCCAGGGTTGTCTTGTCTCTGTCATCTGTATCTACGGTACAACGAGGCCTGGCAACAAGGCAGCAACAGAGCATCAAACTAGAATAGTGCGCTCCTCCTATGAGCACAGATCTCTGTTCAGCCCTGAGTTACCATAGCCAGACCCTGGGCTGTGTTACCATAGCTAGACCCTGGGCTGTGTTACCATAGCTAGACCCTGGGCTGGCTTACCATAGCTAGACTCTGTCCTGTGTCAGTTAGCACAGATCTCTGTTCAGCCCTGTGTTACCATAGCTAGACCCTGGGCTGGCTTACCATAGCCAGACCCTGGGCTGTGTCAGTCCTGGGTTACCATAGCTAGACCCTGGGCTGGCTTACCATAGCCAGACCCTGGGCTGTGTCAGTCCTGGGTTACCATAGCTAGACCCTGGGCTGTGTTACCATAGCTGGACCCTGGGCTGTGTTACCATAGCCAGACCCTGGGCTGTGTCAGTCCTGGGTTACCATAGCTAGACCCTGGGCTGTGTTACCATAGCTGGACCCTGGGCTGTGTTACCATAGCCAGACCCTGGGCTGTGTCAGTCCTGGGTTACCATAGCTAGACCCTGGGCTGTGTTACCATAGCTGGACCCTGGGCTGTGTTACCATAGCTAGACCCTGGGCTGTGTCAGTCCTGTGTTACCATAGCTAGACCCTGGGCTGTGTCAGTCCTGGGTTACCATAGCTAGACCCTGGGCTGTGTTACCATAGCTGGACCCTGGGCTGTGTTACCATAGCTAGACTCTGTGCTGTGTCAGTCCTGGGTTACCATAGCTAGACCCTGGGCTGTGTCAGTCCTGGGTTACCATAGCTAGACCCTGGGCTGTGTTACCATAGCTGGACCCTGGGCTGTGTTACCATAGCTAGACCCTGGGCTGTGTCAGTCCTGGGTTACCATAGCTAGACTCTGTGCTGTGTCAGTCCTGGGTTACCATAGCTAGACCCTGGGCTGTGTTACCATAGCTGGACCCTGGGCTGTGTTACCATAGCTAGACTCTGTGCTGTGTCAGTCCTGGGGCAATCTGAGAACCCATCGTCAAAAAAATTAAAGGGAAAAACAGCGCCCACTTTTCCTTGAACGTCAACAGTCTGTCTGGAGAGACTATAGTCGTGGGATGCAGATATCAGAGACTATAGTCGTGGGATGCAGATATCAGAGACTCTAGTCGTGGGATGCAGATATCAGTGTCAGGGGTGGTTTTCAAGTAGGGCCCAAATGCAAGGAAGTCGGGATCTTAAAAGGAAGTCTTTATTCAACAAAGGTTTTGCAGGAGCGCAACACTAGCAAACATAAAACAGACTTGGAACTCAACCACGACCCGACCACAGGGCTTAAACAGGCACACGATTAACAGGACACAGGTGGACTCAACCACAACCCGACCACAGGGCTTAAACAGGCACACGATTAACAGGACACAGGTGGACTCAACCATAACCCAACCACAGGGCTTAAACAGGCACACGATTAACAGGACACAGGTGGACTCAACCATAACCCAACCACAGGGCTTAAACAGGCACACGATTAACAGGACACAGGTGGACTCAACCATAACCCAACCACAGGGCTTAAACAGGCACAACTCAACCATAACCCAACCACAGGGCTTAAACAGGCACACGATTAACAGGACACAGGTGGACTCAAATCTAATCAACAAGAGGACTGGCTGGGGAAAACAAGACACGGGTGAAACAGAGAACCAAAAATCAGGGAAGGTTTCAAGAACACAACACACGGAAGGCAGATCCTCACAATCAGGGGGGAAAATAGTTTCTATGAAAGATGGTGCAACAGTTTGCAGTTGTTGTGCCCCCCGCCCTGGGGAGGATTGGATGTTGCGCTCACGACATATAGGGTGCGTTGGGATATGCACACCGGCAGGTTGAGGTGCGTTGGGATATGCACACCGGCAGCACTACTCATGACATATAGGGTGCGTTGGGATATGCACACCGGCAGCACTACTCATGACATATAGGGTGCGTTGGGATATGCACACGACATATAGGGTGCGTTGGGATATGCACACGACATATAGGGTGCGTTGGGATATGCACACCGGCAGCACACGGTTTGTATTGCAGATTGCACCGGTGCGCTCGGTGAGCTATATCCGAACACACCCACAGTATGGCCTTGTTTGTAACAAATGGGCCCCGTCCACAATCTGGTGATTCTACAGGCAAACGTTATGGACTATCAAATCCCAGTTTACAGTCCTTGTCATTGTTACTCACCGGACCATTCGTGCCTAAAGCTTTTGGCTGTGCAGCGATTAGAGACCCCTCAATGTTTCATCCAAATTCATGATTTGTAGGATTTTGGATCGATTGATAGTTAGAAAAGGGCCGTTCAAACCAACCATGATAACTATAACTAGCGATTGATTGATTGATTGTTTGATTGATTGATTGAATACTTTATTAGTCAGAAATGTTTACAGCACGTGGTACAGTAAGACATTACAGCTAAAAGGATAACTCGCTAAAGTCCTGGGGACTTGTTTCCATTGTTGTCCGATAATTATGTGAGCGCCGTCCACACTGAATAACGATAATGCTCTGTGAAGATGTGGCACCAAACATGGACGGGGGTGAAAGACGCATGCAATAGAGAATAGAGGATATATGGATAATCTATACAGGCATTCTACAGGGTTGCCCACCTGCCTCTAAATAAAACTTTCGGGCAGGTGGAGTTTGCTTTCAGGTTGCCCGACCGGGCAAGTGCTCGTTTGAGACGCAACTGTGAACCGTCTATATTAGAGCTGGGACTCGATTAAAATTTTTAATTTAATTAATTAGAAGCTTTGTGATTAATTAATCTCGATTAATCGCATTTTAATCGCATATCAATATTCAACCCGAGAACAGTGATAAACCTTTTTTTTCAAATGTTTTTTGGTATCCCAGTGAATCAATGAATAGTGACTACAGGATACCACTCATTTTCAACATTTTACTGTCATTAATATACCTTAGAGCTGTTGTGTGGAAATAATAAAAGTCACCCCATTCTGTGTTGCCTAGAACTGGAGGTCTGAAAAAAATCAGTAACAAGTACATCTCAGTGACATCACAAAGCTGTACTTCATAGTGTTACTGTTTTTTGTCTGACCTCCAGTTCTAGGCAACACAAAATGGGGTGACTTTTTATTATTTCCAGTTTTCCACACAACTCCATAGAAAAATGTTGAAAATGAGGGGTATTCCCCTTTAAGCAATACAACTTTATTTTCTCCAACAGATAAACAAGTGCAGCAAGCTCTGGCTATGGACCAGAGCTAGCATGAAAGCTAACATTGGTTATATGGCTTATGGATCCTTTCCCTCTGATATTGCACACAACCATGCTGCTATCCACGCGTCCATCCGATAGCTTTTAAATCTAAATGTCCCATCCACGGAGCAAACGTTTGGGTGTTGTCTGACGGAGCTGTAGTGTAGAGTGGACTGCTGCTGCTGCTCCTCCCCCTGCAAGCCGTGCAAGGAGTGCAGCAGCCTAATGAGCCTAGAAATGCGCCCAGTGAGAAACGTTCCGCCGTGAAAAAAAGGTGCGATTAAATGCGTTCATTTTTTTAACGCGTTCATTTTTCTGTAGTTAACGCGTTAAAGTCCCGGCCCTAGTCTATATACACAACACAAGATATCTGTCTTAGGCAGGTGCAATTATGGTTTGACCCTAAAAAAATTGCAACAGAAGGTTTCTCAACTGTTTTGTGTAGTATTAGGTGTCCTTAATAACATACTAAAAGTTTACCAAAGTTTGACCATGCGAAAGGTGTTATTTTAGCATAATATGCATAATATGCCCATAACATCCTATATAAGGCAAAAAAGTCCAAATTTCATCATTCTTTAAGTAACATGTGACATATGAAACTAGGGTGTTTGCATGATTCTGAATCCATTCCAAGCATTAGTTTTGCACAAAAAACACTCCTTGGGAGGAAAACGGCCACACAAACGTGATGAGGTCAGCACATTTGGTCAAGTGGATATGGCCTAATTTAGCCCAAGGAGTGTTTTTTGTGCAAAACTAATGCTTGGAATGGATTCAGAATCATGCAAACACCCTAGTTTCATATGTCACATGTTACTTAAAGAATGATGAAATTTGGACTTTTTTGCCTTATATAGGATGTTATGGGCATATTATGCATATTATGCTAAAATAACACCTTTCGCATGGTCAAACTTTGGTAAACTTTTAGTATGTTATTAAGGACACCTAATACTACACAAAACAGTTGAGAAACCTTCTGTTGCAATTTTTTTAGGGTAAGGTGCCTTTTTTTCATATATGCCCTCACCTATCTCTAAACACCTGGACATGGCCAGGGCGCTGTTCTGTGGAATGATACATAAGAGTACCTATAATGTGCTGTTTTCACTGTTGCTACACCTAAACAAATATAAACTAGAAAAAGTGCCCTTCTGGGCACAGGTCTCCACCAGGAGGATAGGACTGTGTGAGATGTTTGGCAAACTTTTTAGGATTAATATAAACATGTTTTTGAGGCATTTTGTTCCAAAAAGGTGTTTTGCAAAAATCAACCTGTTGGTGGCGCTATAACAGGCCAATGTGAAAAGGGTGGGATATATTCCTCAGCCTAGTAAGAAAATGTGTGAAAGATTTCACGTAAATTGCATGCTGCGTTCATGATTTGAGGCTTTTGTTGAAAACGGGACAATCTTGCAAACTGTGAAAGCCAATTATAGCCAATTAGGATGGAATATGAAATATCGGACAGATCCGACTTGAGCACATGACCATAGAGATACTGTGTAACGATTTGTGAGATTTTTGGACAGAATCTGGAGGAGTAATATCAAAAAATGTGTTTTACAAAAGTCGGCCTCCTGGTGGCGCTATAAAAGGCAGATGCGGAAAATGCAGGTCAACGGTTTGTCCTTGTCCTCTAGGGAGTGTGCATGCAACGTTTCACGCAGATCGGTGCAGTTTTAGGTAAAACATGTGAAAAGCTGCCTCATGGCTATAACAGGCCGTTCTGGAAAATGTGGGGCAGAGGTTCATCGTTGGCATCCAGGGAGTGTGTGTGCAAAGTTTGGCATCGACCGGGTTAACGGTGCTGGAGATTAGCTGTACACAGACGGACGGACGGACGGACACACACACGGACGGAGTGCAAAACATACTCTCTCCCCATGCCTTCGGCCTGGTGGAGACAACTAACAAGTGTGAACCCATAGTCATATTCATAGCTACAGTATGTAGGTATTTGGCATACATTTTTTAGCTATGACATTTGTTTTATCGCACAGCCGCAGAAAGTTTTTAAAAAAAAGTGTTAAACTGAACGGTAATTCAAAATTTGTAATGGATGATTTACTTTTCGGGGCAAGTGGGCATGACCTTTGGGCAAGTGCCTCCGAGGCCTTAGTGTCAACCCCTGCAGAATGTCACTGTGATGATTAATTATACAGAGGCCAGATAGTTGTAGCCTACCTGAGGTAAGGCCAGCGTGCCTACTATACTAGCTTAGCGTTATCTATTGACCCATTTTGGGCGGGAACCCCTTTTGGTGTTTGCATTATGTTATGCTTTAGCTATTGAAAAATAGCAGAGCTACAAGCTCATAGCGCGCCACCGAGTGGCGCGCTACGAGCTTGTAGGTCTGCTATTTTTGAAAAATCGAAGAACGACTGACATAGAAACATAGCTTTTTCAGAAAACTGTCAGGATGTAGAAGACAGGATGTGAGTGAGACAGTTCGCATCCCACATGTCTTTATTTCTGATGGATTTTGGTTGACTGTATGCAATGTTTGTATCGTTCAAAAAAAGTGCTCTGAAAGTGATCCAAACAATATACCAATCGGGGACTATAGACTATTTGACATTCAATGTTCTTTTTCCACAAATTAGTCTTGAAAAATGGGGGTCGTCTTATAATCAGAGTCGTCTTATATTCGGGACCATATAGTTTATGACTGTCGTTGTTATAGTTGTGGTGTGGACTCTGCCTTCTACTTCAGTTCTACTTCACGATTCTTTAAACACGTTTCTAGTAATTGTTATAATTATCATGCTTGGTGTGAACGGCAGATGGATGGATAGAGAGATAGAGAGAGAGAGATAGTAGATGGTTAAAATGAGACTATACTTCATCAGTCCAGCAGTGAAATAACTGTTACTACTCTATCTAGGCTAATGCATTACTTTGTTGTTGTGCTTCAGTGTGATAGCAAAGCTAATTATATCCCCCCGAATAGTGGCTGAAACTTACAGGCTGATGTAAATAGTCGCCTCCTGAACATTCTCCTCACAGCCATCATCCCTGTTTGATATGAGAGCGCTATGAGGCGATGCCTCTCCCGTCCTTGTTTGATATGAGAGCGCTATGAGGCGATGCCTCTCCCGTGCTTTTATTCCCCCCCTTGTTTTTTTTCTGCCACTCCTGCCGGGAGCACGTGTTGATTGATGCGTAACAATGTAATTTGCTATAAGAACGCGAGAGAGGAGAAATTTGGGATGTATACGTAGGTGGAGGAGAAGTTCTCTCATTTTGTCATCATGGTGTTCTTGTTTTATTTAATGTTTCGGGGTATTTCTTTCCCCCGCCTCAGTCACGGAGCTGTGTGACTCAGGCAAACACGACGTCAAGGTGCAAGAGAAGAATCCGTGTATTTATAGTCGTGCTTTGAAAAGCTGCCAGGTGAGCAGGAAACGACAAAAGGGGAACGCGGGGAGGGCGTGGAGACGGGGAGAAGGGGAAGGAGGAGAGATTGGAGGAAGTTCTGACAGCCAGGAGACTCTTGAGGAGGATGTTGTTGTACTCTGGACAGATTTAATTACCTATGTTCCCTTTGGATAATCAGGCACCACAGTGGCTGTCCTCCAGCCACGATGGTCCTCAGGGGGGGGACGCGTCTCAGCCACAGCTGACGTGTGGGTGCAGTTATTGTCTCATTGGCGAGGCTGCTCGTCCCCGGAAGGCTGTTGGAGAATATCGGATCACATTGTTAATTTTGGAAAACATAAAGTACTAGTGTTAACCACTTATATTACCTGTACTTTTCGGTACGATCATGAATCATAAAAAAATGTTTTTTTTTTTTTACATTGCTTTTTTTAAAGGAGCATTCAGTGATTTGGAAAACCCCCCCGGTCCGCCCCGGTAACAAGATTCCTCATTCCTGCACGCAGCCACGCACTACAGTGGGGGGACACGCACCAGGCCAACAGCACACACACCAAGGCCGGCCCCCGCTCAATCATGACTGGTGGAAGGCCCCTCTCTATCGCCTCGGGACGAACCCAGGCGAATATTTAAATTCAAGTCTGAACACACGGCTGTTGGAGAATATCAGATCACTCACTGTGTTATTTTTGGAAACATAGATATTGTGGTCAGTACTAGTAATAACCACTGATATTATATACTTATTATTATTATTTTTATTGTACAATGAATAGGTGATCTCCGACATTTCTGACTTTTTTGAGTGGTGCAACCACTCCTTTACGGAGCTATGTGTGTGGGTGGGTAGCTGGCTGGCTGGCTGGGTAGGTGTGTCTGAGCACGAAAACAGCATGGTTGTTTTTCAGTTTTCACTACCTGTGAACTACCTAACACCGAGTTGCACCACTCACTTCACACGGGGGTTTTTGAGTGGTGTAAACCACTCCTACAACTGGCTTTTGTGTGCAGAAAAAAATGAGCATGGTTGCTATGTTCAAAATAATTTCTGACACACCCGGGTGAACTGGATGACCGTAGCAACCATGCTCATTTTTTCTGCACAAAAAAAGCCAGTTGTGAAATCACATCCGGGTGTGATTTCATTACGTCAGACATTACGTCAGACCACAGCTGATCATGCTATATAAAACCTTACACCACTCAGTTCACACGGGTGTGATTTTTTAAAGTAATGCCAGCAATGGGGACGCCTGTTTGCCATCCCCAAACTGGAACGCCAGGTTAAAAGTGTTTTAGCATTTGTGGGTATTACAGTAGGTAAGCATCGGTGCTGTTCTATTGTCTCTTCATACTGTATCTTCCTTCCTGTAAGATCACTCTACGGGAAAAAGCCAAATTCCCTTCACTTTGCATCTCAGGGCATCATCATAGACGTTAGATACTGTATAAAGAATGAATAAAGAATAAAGAATCATATAAAGAATGGATCCTATCCTAGCCTGCGGTGCTTGCCGCTGAGTAGAATACATTAATACGTATTATATAACCAAAACAACACGGAGGTCCCTCCCGTGCTACTGAGATAAACCCCACTCTAAAAGCCTGTGTGTTCCCATCCTCCTTAAAGCACCACCTCTTGAAGCGGTTTGGAGGCACGATTGCTGCAGGCAGGCATAAGAACATTACATTTCTGCTGCTGCTGCTGCTGCTGCTGCTGCTGCTGCTGCTGCAGCTCCACGGGCTGCGACAGTCGAGGATTTTTGATGGATAGCCGCGCTCAGGGAGTGGACGTGTAGTTGCTCATGCATGCAGCCAGACAGCTCCATGTTATGTATTACACCTGATACTTCCCAAGCATATACACTGTAAAATGTCGAGTGTTTCATTTACTTGTATAGAATTGACTGAGACCCCATCATCACGGGTTGTACGGCTGCTGTACACAGCCTGTAAATGAGATAAGAGAGAGAGAGAGAGAGAGGCCCCACGGTTGTGCCGTCTGTGAAACAAGCTTGTAAATATCTGGAAACCCCCTTAGTTGTACTGTAAATAGGATAAGAGAGGCCCCCTACGGCTGTGCCGTTTTGTAAATTAGCTAATAACCCTATGAGTGTGCTGTCTGTGTGGAACAAGCTGCTAAAAATGTCTTTCTGGCCTTGATCCCCCCCCCCTCTCTCTAATTCTCTTTCTTTGTTTCTTGGAAAAATAACACGATGGGAACTATGCACAAAAAACAATTTCACCCACTTTTTTTTATTTGTTCAACAAACTAAAGACTAAAGACGATTCTGATTCTACTGTAACTCTGAGAGTGTATACACGGAACCAAATGGACCCTTATGGGTTCAATTGGTTCCATTTGTTCACTCTCTCTTCAGTAGATGTTATGTCTTCGTTTGTACCCAATTCCTGTACTTGTAATTACTCGCACATGACCGTGTGACTGTGTGTATACACACACACACACACACACACACACACACACACACACACACACACACACACACACACACACACACACACACACACACACACACACACATCTGTACATATCTGTCCTGTGATTCATAACCTTTTGCTATACTGCCATACTGCAATGACAACTGAATTTCCCTTGTGGGGTCAATAAAGGTCTATCTATCTACTGTATCTATCTAGATGGAATATAAGCCAGTCTAGTACAGTATAACCTAATCTGTCCCATACAGTGGAAATGTCATTGCATTGAACAGCAACTGGCCGCATGTCGGCCGAGTATCGGAGATGGAGATATCAGCGATCTGGTCTTGGCATTGACAAGTTGAAAGCATACTATATTTATGTTATTGCTTCTGTAATGTCATGTCCTTGTGTATGAGACTGTGCATTCTAGCCCCTTAAACATACAGTATTTGATCAGAATCACAATGTCCATCCATGCAGCGGAGAGGGAAAACAAGACTGAATGTCACCCCTGTGTCCACTCCAACTGCTGCTGTTGTCAGTATGTCAGATTCACTTCTGTTCTTCTGTTTGAAGGAAAGGTAATTTGAAGCGTCCTTCGTCCGTTTCCGTGTGTTGGCTGTCAATGACAATAGCAGTGTCATAAATGAGCTTTTTGTCCGCTGGTAATGGAGTCGTCACGTTTCAAAAGTATACACTAGTATTTATGTCTGTCCTGTTGTTGGTGCTTTCTGTATGTGGTCGTGTAGCATCCTTTGGACGCTCTAAGGGCCGATTCATACTACTATTTTACCGCTGTTTCGGCGCTGTAGTGCCGAAATGATTTTGGCTCGTCCGAAATTTTCAGTAGCCCCGCCCCCCCGAACCTCAAATGATGTCACATTGTAGGCTCTACAGAGCCGAACCCACTTTTATCCGGCTCTAAAATAGGAGTATGAATCGGCCCTTAGCCCTCTACACATTGTGTTGTACGACGAATAGCGGGAATCTACAAGCTCACAACGCTTTGTGAGCTTGTAGATTCTGAGCTTGAGCATTGTGAGCTTGTAGATGTGCCATTTTCACTATTTTACAAATCATTGAAAATGTTAAAAAATAATGTTGCTTTTATTAGATTTTCTTTTTAATACAATAAATGTCTATTTATTTTGCCTATAATTACATGCTCAAAATAGGGACATCGGGCGTTAAAGTGGGAGGATAGGCAATAAAACCTTGTGAGATATAAAGTTGCGTTCGGTTATGAGAGGAACAGAAAAAGCTCAGTATAATGAATTTGCAACTGCAAGGAATTACAACTCAGTTCAGTGCAGTTTAACATTTTATTCAGGGCCTCCTGCAGACACACATTGTTTGCATGGCGGCCACAGAGTGTGGCGTTCTCTCAGCATTGTCCCAACGTACAAAACAACCCATGTAAATAACCAACGTGTTGTACAGCGACTGCACACAGGTGTTGTCTCCTGGGCGCTGCCTTGTAGGTTGACTGGAGCTGACAAAGGTATACAGGTGATAATTGTTTCTATAAGTGTTGTTGTTGTACATTGTGAGGCAAACGCAGGTGCTATGTTGTTCACAAATACAACAACTCAACTGGCTAGACGGTTATTTCCATTTAGATGAGAACTCAATTAACTGCCGGGGCCAAATAGTGCCAGCCATGCTGCTGAGGTTAACCACTTAATATGCTTGCTTGTATGAGGGTGACAGTAGCTCTGGAGGTACCGTATTGTGGCTGTCTGGGAGGCGGAATGTTCCCGGGTTCGATCCCTGGCTCATCCTGGCTTTATGTCAAAGTGTCCTTGAGCAACACAACCGCACCCCTAACTGCTCCCGATGAGCAGGTTGGTGCAATGCATGGTTTCCTCTACCGTCTGCGTCGTGTGTATTGTACGTGTGTGTGTTTGTGATTGGGTGAATGTAATGCTGCATATTTGTAAATGGCTTTTGATAAAAGCACTACACAAATAGGCCATTTGCAATATAGACATGTGCTGTGGTGTGAGTCTATTTAATTGATGTAGGCAAAAACACACAAAAGCCCTAATTCATACTGGAGTGGGTGTGTGATTATTATTATTTTTTGTGGCAGTTGTGCTTTGTACGATGCGGTGCCGGGGTATGGGAGTGAGTGTAAGATATGGTGCCGGGGTATGGGAGGGAGTGTAAGATATGGTGCCGGGGTATGGGAGTGAGTGTAAGATATGGTGCCGGGGTATGGGGTGCTGGGGTATGGGAGTGAGTGTAAGATATGGTGCCGGGGTATGGGGTGCTGGGGTATGGGAGGGAGTGTAAGATATGGTGCCGGGGTATGGGAGTGAGTGTAAGATATGGTGCCGGGGTATGGGAGTGAGTGTAAGATATGGTGCCGGGGTATGGGAGTGAGTGTAAGATATGGTGCCGGGGTATGGGAGTGAGTGTAAGATATGGTGCCGGGGTATGGGGTGCTGGGGTATGGGAGTGAGTGTAAGATGCGGTGCCGAGGTATGATGTGCTGCCGGGGTATGGGAGTGAGAGAAATAGGAGTTGACAGGTGACAAAGCCTAATCAGCTGTATTTCTCAATACGTACGCGTCAGCCCACTGAACCAAGCGATGCTCTTCCCCCCACTCCTTGGTCCTCATTCACAAAGGAGAAATACACCGCAGTGTAACGTATGCGTAAACAGATACTAAATATCATCGTATTTCTCTGTCCGATCACGCTGCGATTTGCTCCCGTCGTATTCAGGGAAGCTGGTGTAATCACTTCATTTGTGCGGATCGCAGAGTGTAGCCTTTCCGCATTTTTCCCAAGCGATTCGCCTGGTGTCGCCTGGTTAGAACGCCCATCCCACACCATATAAGGCAACAGGAAATATCGAAATACGTCATCATAGCCTGCACCGGGCTTTAAATTATATACAACAGCCGCGATGAGCTTGTAGAGCAGTTAATTTTGACAGGCGGGTCTCTGCATGGACAGATCTTCAAGCAAACAGCGCAAGTTTTGTATATAATTATAAACGAAACTTGCCAACTTGGCACGCATTGCTTCACTCCTTGTTAAATGTCAGAACGTTAATAAGTTAACTGATGTTACAGTTACTTTCACATAATGAGAAAGAAGTTAATTTGTATTGTTCACCACACAACCAAATGCTATATTAAAACTCGGCAATGATAAAAGGCCCTATTGATTAGTCTACTGCGGTGATTGATTCCCTGCCCTGCACTGTCGGATTTGGAAAGCAAATATATCCAGGACATGCATGGACACAGGACATATTTTCTTTCTTTTTTTTCTTGTGGGATTTGGACTTAAGGCTATATTTCATCCGACCCAACTACGTTGTATGTTTCCTCAGCTGCAGGTAAGAGTTGGCTATTCTGTGTGGCGTCCGCATGTGATCAATATACATATTATAAATTAATACCACGACGCAAATGGAGGCAGATAGGTGCTTGCAGCAAATGCATTTAGGCCTACGTGAAACTTTAATTGGCTGAGTCTCTGTCAACATGCTGATCAGCGAGTTACAGTGGTAATAAAAATCATCATCAACAGCCTTTCTTGTCTGTCTGTCCGTCATGTTTGTGAACAAGCGCGAGTGGAGGTGAGCTGGCTTAAAACTATGATATGACTGGCCGACTTTCAAACACGCTGATGCCATTCATTCAAATAGGCTAATGTGGTCTTCTATTTTTTTTATATAGGGCTAATCCCCCCTCACACACACACACACACGCACCGACAGTCAGACTGACTCAAAGGAGCTCCATAACGAAACAATTTAAATAGGCCTATACTGCAGACATTACTACACTAAACAACGTTGGATTCGTACAGTGCAGAATGCAGATAAGTGTATGTTCTTATTATAATTGTGAGTTTGTTTTTTAACATGCAGCGCGAGTCTGCGAGACTGCGAGAGCCGATCTACAAGCTCACAGCGCGTTGCACTGCGAGTAGAAAGCTGTCAAGTGAGCAGCGCAATCGCGCATGCTAGAAATATCCTAATAAATAAATAAAAAAGGTGTCGGGCTTGCAGGGGCAGTTTCTGTATGGCACTCTAGGCTAACCTGCCTCTAGAATGCATGCATTTAGGCATACAAGTGATACTTGGCTTTTATATAGGCTATATTTTTTTTATGTGCGACCAATGTTGGGGACACATGCCTACATATTTTATCTGAGATTTGGGGACTTTTAATTGATTCAGCATGAAGACTAAAGCCTTCTTAATAAATCTACGCAAGCCGTACACGACCATGAGAGGTGGCGCAGCTTTCAGCGGAATTTCCGACCAACCCACGTCACCGTCAAGTTCACGTTCAAGTTCATGAATTCCCACGTAATGTGGGAATCCACGTAAATGCCTGTCCGCTCACGCTCCGCTCACGTAACGTCACTTTATGAGCGTAAACGCCGTTGTGAATGAGGACCATAGTCTTTTAATTGTTCCGTTAATGAGCGTGTGACAGTTGTCAAGGCAGAGACCAGCGGAAGAACACAACGCAATGTTGTTTTAACTAACGTTACACCTGAAGAGGCCAGAACACAACAGTAGTTGTTGTTGCTGAGAGATAGACATGTTTCTTTCACGATAATGAATCCACCGGCCCTGTGTGACATGTTGTATGATCCAAAACACTTTGTTAACAACGTATGAGTTGCACTGTCATTGTGGATGGGGGGGGGGGGGAGTGGGCCACCATCAGTACTGGGGGTAGAACGCATTATGGGCGGCGGTGGCTCAGGGGTAGAGTGGCTGGATGGCAACCGCAAAGTTGCCAGTTCGAACCCGGGCTCCCCCAGAGTTAGTGTCAAAGTGTCCTTGAGCAAGACACTGAACCCCTAATTGCTCCTGATGTGCTGATGTGCTGCAGCATCACTCCCGATCTTCCGCCGTAGTTTGAAAACCCACCTTTTCAGACTCCACCATGGCCCATAGCACTTACCCTACCCCCTTAGACAGCACTTTTTTAGACTTAGATAGCATTTGAAACAGACTTATAGCATGTCATGTAGACAGCACAATAACAGTACAGCATAGTATAATATATATGTATAGCTTATATGTATAGTGTCATTATATATAGATATGTTCTAGTTACGTTCTTAGCTTACGCATGTTACTTGATAAATGCTGTTTATATATGTGATGTATTCCCATGCTTTTTGTTCTTGCTTAATGTAAGTCGCTCTGGATTAAGAGCGTCTGCTAAATGCCTAAATTGTAAATTGTAAATTGTTGGTGCCTTGCATGGTTTCCGCTGCCATCGGTGTATGAATGTGTGTGTGAATGGGTGAATGTAATGCACAATCTATGTAAAGCGCCTTGGATAAAGGCGCTATATAAATGCACCATTTACCATTTTAGCAGTTAGCTATAATAAGCACATTTTAACTGACACATTTTGGAGTGACACTTCCTGACTCATTATTCTAGGAACAGACTTTTTCTCTCCATGAAACGGATAAAATACACAAGCAAATAAACCCTCTGCCCCACAGAGGAAGAGGAACATTCTATTTACACTTCCACAGACAAGTTGGCACTGCAAAAAGAGCATCATATTTCCCCCCCTTGTTTTGCCAGACTTATCGTGCAAGTTAGCATCATGGCATCGTCCACCATTTGCTTAGAAAAGCCCTCAGAAGTCGGGTAAACACGCCCGCCCAGACAGTGTCCCTTTGTAGCCCTGACTGGGGAGGTCTCTCTCTCTCTGCGTCTGTCCCAAAACTCCCTGGTTTGGAACTTCTACAAAACCCAAAGTGAGGCAACAACATGGCATCCGGAATGCAGAGAGCCTCCCTCTGAGGACTTCATTATGGTAAACTAGGTTTAGGCTCTTACTCCTAACTCCAAACACCAGCTGCCATCTCAATCACAGCCGTCTGCTGCGGTCTGTCAACATATCGAGACGTTCACACTTTCATTTTTCATGACAACTGCATCGCACATTTCTTTTCTCTCCTTTGTATTGTGGCTATCTGTGTCAACCGTACTGTAGTACCCGAAATGCAATAACTTAACGCATTTTGGGCGTGAACCCCTTTTGGTGTTAGCATTATGTTGTGCTTTAGCTATTTTTCCAATAGCAGATCTACAAGCTCATAGCGCGCCACCGAGTGGCGCGCTATGAGCTTGTAGGTCTGCTATTTTTGAAAAATCGAAGAACCACTGACATAGAAACATAGCTTTTTCAGAAAACTGACAGGATGTAGAAGACATTTTTAGAATCTGATCTCGGGTCAAAATGGGTTAACAGTGCATATAACTTGGATTTCATGAAGGTGGGGTAATTGCTTAGTACTTAGATTATGGATCTTAAAAATCTGTTAAGAGTAACTGTCAATTTAAACAGAGCACAGTGACAGAGATAAATAGTTATTTATTCTTGCACAGCTAAACAAGTTGCTATTGAGTTTGTTAAACGCTCTAGGCAGTGTACAACATGACAATTGTGAGGGCAATTATCTTGAATGCCTGCTACAATGGCACCGGCAAGTCGTTCTCAGTAATGGAAGAACAATGTTGATAGCCAGCTGTGGTTAGTTTTGCATAAACGCTGTCCCACTCCATCTCATGCCAACTTTCCTAAAGGCTTCTATAGTGATGAATTATCTATTCTAATCTGGAATCGGAATCTTAGGCCATGTGTATTATTATTTTTTTGCTATTTAAGGGGGTTTTCTGAGCCTTCGTTGTATAGGTACAGTGGAGACAGGAAACCTGAAGACGCAGAATGACGGCCAGCCGAGAATCAAACCGGGGACTCGCTGTCAGGCATTTGAGCCCATGTGGCACACAAACTGATTGATTGATTGATTGATTGATTGAAATATTTATTAACAGTTTGCAGAATTACAGTACATTTCAAGCACAAACTCAATACAAAGACTGTTAACTGTGAGTGGACGACCCAATTAAGCATTACACTTGTTTACAAGAGGGTCCACCTTGTTCAATTCATCAAAACATTTAGAGACGTACAAATAGACACTTCTATATAGCCAAAGAACAGAACAGGAATTCATCATAAGGGAGGTAAAAAGGGAAAAGAAACATATACAGTGTCAGTGAGGGGAAAAAGGGGTGGGCGGTGGGGGGGGGGGGATTCAGATTTTACGGAGGCCAGTTTCGAATTGCAGCCGTCCGTAGGTGCCCTTTGAGAGCGGTTTTGAAGGAGTCAAGGGATTACATGTCTTAATGACTGTTGGTAGGGCGGTCCACATTTTGGTGGCATAGGAGCGAAAATAATTTAGTCCCTTGTTTGTGCCGAATCTGGGTTGAACATGGTTCATTGCACTTCCTCTGGTGTTGTGGGTGTGGACTTAACCCTAACCACTCAGCTATTGGGTCACACTCAACGGGGATACCTTTTGGGATAATCTCAGTTACATTAATAATTGAGTCATCTTTCATGAATTACACAAACGTTTGTATGTTGTTGGCTGATATTTTACAATCGCCTCCGGTCGTCATAAAAACTACTGGTCTCCTCGGTGAAAGACCATTTCACATGGTATACTGTACCATATTTTGAAATGTAATTTCTAAATATCCCCTCAGATCTTGCAGTCTTGCTCTCCACGTTTATTTTATTCTTTCCTAGTGAGGGTTTTTAATAAAGAGCCGCTTGTGTGGCTGTCTTGGCAGTGCTACTCTAAGTCATATTACTCACTCTTCTGTTGTGGGAGGGGGGGGAGCAGGTGGGGTGGGGGGGGGGGGGGGGGGAGTACATGTGCTCACATTGTTGTTCAACCTGATTCCTGAGTTACTGCACACAGAGGCCTTGAGAAACCTGGATGGAGATTAATCTTCATAAAAGGCAACATGTCGGTGCTTTATCCCATTTTGGGCGGGAACCCTTTTTGGTGTTAGCATTATGTTATGCTTTAGCTAGAGATGTCCCGATACTGTATCGGTATCGGGAAAAGTATCGGATCGGCCCTTATTTGTCATATCGGGTCATATCGGTATCGGCAAATATGTCTGTCTAACCACCGTTCCGACACAGGGATAAGGGGTTGACACTATGGCAGGTAAATCAAATGTTGGGGCATCATGTGGAGTTTGCTTTGGAGTTGCCCAAACTGCAAGTGCACGTTTGAGTGAGGAGTCTGCTATAAACACAACACGAGATATAGCTATAAACACAACATGAGATCACTACACTGGTATCTGTATTCGGTATCGGTATCGGCTAACACAGAAATTGAGGTATCGGGATTGGATCGGAAGCGAAAAAAGTGTATCGGGACATCCTTAGCTTTAGCTTTTGAAAAATAGCAGATCTACAAGCTCATAGCGCGCCACCGAGTGGCGCGCTACGAGCTTGTAGGTCTGCGACTGACATAGAAACATAGCTTTTTCAGAAAACTGTCAGGATGTAGAAGACATTTTTAGAATCTGATCTCAGGTCAAAATGGGTTATTCTGGAAAAAATCAGGTTGCCTGCCTGGGAGAATGCGCTAGTCTAGGCCGGGCACCAAGGACCTTGTCAAAAAGAACATTCTGTGCCCACATTTTCCCATTCATCCTTTCCCTCGGCTTTGGATTTTGGATCGCCTCGCGATGCAGCTGAAATGGCACACACACACACACACACACGCCACAAAACGCTAATAATAATAATAATAACACACACTTAGAACACTACACTAATCATAACAACAGTACAGAACAGTACAGTACACATGAGTACAGTACAGAAAGAAAGCTCACATCAGAATATTAATCCATGTAATAATAATAATAATAATAAAACATAATAACACAACACTAATAACTATAATATCAACAGTACAGAGAACAGTACAGTACATCAGAATATTAATCCATGTAATAATAATAATAACAATAAATAAGCACACAACACTAATAACAGTACAGAGAACAGTACAGTACACATGAGTACAGTAAAGTACAGTATACTGTTCCTGCGCCTTGCCATGCTCTCTTTCAATCATAATAATAATAATAAATAACAACACTACACTAATAACAACAATAATATCAACAATACAGCGAACACTACAGTACACATGAGTACAGTACAGTACAGAAAGAAAGCTCACATCAGAATATTAATCCATGTAATAATAACAATAATAATAATAATAAATAATAACACAACACTACTAACTATAATATCAACAGTACAGAGAACAGTACAGTACAGTACATCAGAATATTAATCCATGTAATAATAATAATAATAAAAAAACACTAATACAACAGTACAGAGAACAGTACAGTACAGTACACATGACTACAGTACAGTACAAAGACTTACAGTACAGTACAGTACAGTATACTGTTCCTGCGCCTTGCCATGCTCGCTTTCATACGCACATACACAAAACCAAACAGGGCCACTCAGCCAGCTTGGCAACTTTGCGCTTTCCAAGCAAATGCATAAATGAAAACATCATGGGTTGCCATTGCCTTCTTCCCATTTGCGACGCATCGCGTTAGGATGAGCGGGCCGAAGGCCCGCGAAATTCTAGTAGTATACATATATAATTTTTGGGGTCCTTGACATGAAATATTGAGAACCACTGATGTAAAAACATGAGGTTTTTCAGGAAAAAAAACATTTTTAAAATTTCAACGCCAGGTCTAAATGGCTTAAGGCATGGGGAGAGATGTGTTGCACTCCGTCCAGCCGTGTCTATGTCCGTCTGTGATCACAGCTAAACTGTGCACACACACACACACACACACACACACACTCCTTGGATGCCACAGCTAAACCTCTGCCCCACATCTTTCACACGGGCCTGTTATAGCGCCACCAGGAGTCTTTTTTTTGACAGATTTTTCTTTTCATACTCATCCTGTTTGGCTTCCAAATATTGCAGGAGTGCTCCGTTTGGAACAAAATGTCTCAAATCATGAACACATCTAATGTGCCTGATCTAGACCAGGCACATTAGCTTTTTTTTTTTTAAATGTCCTAAATGTATCTTTACCAATTATAATTATTTGTGTATAGAGGGTATGCACATGCTTAAAGTGAATGGCACATCGAGTGGCAAAGCAACATGCAAAGTGAGTTTAACATTGTTTAACATTGTTTAATGCAATCAGATAGGACTTTTCTGTTTGGATGCATGGGTTGTCAAGGCCAGTAGGTATTCCTGCATAACTTCCTAGGTTTGATGATGATGTCACACTCTATTATATATTGACGTCACGTGTGGTAAAGTTTGTCTTGCATGGTTTATCTGAGGCACACATACTGTTATCACTGTCACAGGGGCTTGCACACATACAGTATATGAATTCCAACGTGCAATGTGTTGCAAGTAGGCACACATTAAGGCCAGGTCTAGGTTTCATTAGAGAAATGCACTCAGTCGTAATAAGCAGTAAACATATTCTTCCTCCGCCCTCACCCTGTGATTGTTTTGTTATTGCACAGAGGCGGCAAGATAAATGGTCATATATTTGATGTGGTGTGCTTTTTCAATTAGTGAAGTTTTCTGGGTCTGTGGGTCTATCTCTCCCAAGGGCACAGTGAATGGAGACAACCCTGAGGACTCTGAAGTTTACTTTGAATTCATTACCAATTACACTGGGAAGACATTTGGCGGGTACACAAGTGGAGATCTTATCGTACAAAAAGTACATTGGAGATTCTTCTTCTTGTCTCCATTGGTATCCATTTTACAAACCCACTAAAACACCCCTTGAGATCAATAAATGATGTCCAATTCAAGCGAAGCTTTGCTGTTCCAAATACTCGCCTGGAGTACGTGGCACGATTGACATATCACTGACGAAAAATGATGAATCTATTTAACCCGTTTTGACCTGAGATCAGATTCTAAAAATGTCTTCTACATCCTGACAGTTTTCTGAAAAAGCTATGTTTCTATGTCAGTCGTTCTTCGATTTTTGATTGGTGCAACCACTCCAAGGAACAGCAATGTCCGTGTTAATGTTTGTATGTGACTATGTTATTGTTTGTGTGTGACTATGTATGTCTGTGTTAACCTATGTGTGTGACTCATGTGTGACTCATGAGTACCAGTAGGGGGCGCTGTCGTGCCAGAAACAGAGAGAGAGAGATAGTGCTGCACTGTTGCCTGCTAATGAGAGAGAGAGAGAGGGGGGGGGGGGGGGGGGTGGAAGGGGGGGAGTTGCACCACTCAGTTCACACGAGTGTGATTTTCAATAGCTAAAGCATAACATGATGCTAACACCAAAAGGGGTTCCCGCCGAAAATGGGTTAATCCCTCTGATGGAAGCTGAAATACAAAATAATTTGCATTTTCGGCCATGACGATGCTAATAAACACATTTATGGAAGTTGTTCCGGAGTGACAGGAGATTTTAGGCATTCATTTATTCATTTATGACCATGAGGGCTGCCTTCACCCACTAGTCAGGGCCACACTCAGAGGCCAGGAGGCGGAAGATGAATATCTGATGGCTACACTCCCCAGACATTACTAAACGAGCAAACTGGCAGTTTACTGCTACCTCTCAGCGTAACCTGCATGTTTTATAGATGAGGAGAATCTCACTAACTGACAGAGAACGAAAGCACTTCTCAGGGCGGCACCGTAATGGCCTCTCAGTAAAATGAGTCCAATCTTTATGGATGTTTATCATTGCACATTTCACCAACTTTCCTTTATGGCCCAAAAGGACCTGGCAGCCTTGAGTGAACGTTGGGGGCTTTTATTTCATGAGACAACTATTTCATATGGACCAGAGAGTAAGATTGCAGTCCCAGTGCTTTATAAGTCGGACCACAATCAAAGGGAATATGATTTAGAGAACCAAGTACATGTAAGTACTTAATAACTGGATAACAAACCGCCCGCTTCCCTCACAGACATTAAAGGAGAATTCCATGCTAGAAGGCTTTCTTACCTTTATTTGTAGTTGTTACGTCCCCACCAAAAGGTCCAGGTGTTATTTGTAGTTGTTACGTCCCCACCAAAAAGGTCCAGGTGTTATTTGTAGTTGTTACGTCCCCACCAAAAAGGTCCAGGTGTTATTTGTAGTTGTTATGTCCCCACCAAAGAGGTCCAGGTGTTATTTGTAGTTATGTCCCCACCAAAGAGGTCCAGGTGTTATTTGTAGTTGTTACGTCCCCACCAAAAAGGTCCAGGTGTTATTTGTAGTTGTTACGTCCCCACCAAAGAGGTCCAGGTGTTATTTGTAGTTGTTACGTCCCCACCAAAGAGGTCCAGGTGTTATTTGTAGTTGTTACGTCCCCACCGAAGAGGTCCAGGGGTTATTTGTAGTTGTTACGTCCCCACCAAAGAGGTCCAGGTGTTATTTGTAGTTGTTACGTCCCCACCAAAGAGGTCCAGGTGTTATTTGTAGTTGTTACGTCCCCAACAAAGAGGTCCAGGTGTTATTTGTAGTTGTTATGTCCCCAACAAAGAGGTCCAGGTATTATTTTGTGCAAAAGTGCATTATTGGCTATTTCCCCTAATATAAGCCCTCAATGGGGGTTGGGTATTTGTGCTAATTCGCTTATTTCCATAGAAATAAGTAGTAAAGTGTGCCGCTTGGGATACTATTTACATCATGAAGAGAGGATATATTAAAAAAAATGATTTTTGAGTGATGGAAATAAGCGAATTAGCACAACGCCCCATAGCCCCATTCAATTCAATGCAATTCAATGCAATTCATTGAGGGCTTATGGTAGGGGAAATAGCCAATAATGCGCTTTTGCACAAAATAACACCTGGACCTCTTTGGTGGGGACGTAACGACGACAAATAAAGGTAAGAAAGCTTTCTAGTATGGAATTGTCCTTTAATGTCCTGATTAGGGATGCCAGCAAGTGATCATCAGCCAAATCGAATAATCGACAGCTCTGCCGATTAATAATCAATATCAGATAAAACTTTTAAGATTTTATATTATGCACATGCCATGGTCACATAGCCATTATATGTTGAGTGCATGCTTATAAGTTTTGATGAGTAAACCTTTGTGGAGATCTTCTCAGTTCTCATATGCCATTCAGGATGGAAAATGAAATCCATTTGGATTTGGGGAGAAGTAGTTTCATAAGGGGCTGGTATGAAGTACTTGATATAAACGGAAAACGTTCAGTTCACTAGTCTACACTCTACTCTACAACTGCCTTCATTTCATCTGATTGTCTGTCTGGCAGGCACTTAACAAGCGATCGTTAACTGTGTCTGTTAGAGAGAGGGGCAGAGAAGAGTGGCTTTGCTCAACTTGATTTATACTTATATTCTCCACTCTGATGAAGGTACATGTTCGATATATCATGCAGCCTTACTTATTAGCCTATATTTTGGCTATTAAAAAAAAATCGATTATGAAATATTAAAATCAATTTCGGAGACTCCGACGATTAATCGGAAAATCGATTAATCGGTGGCATCCCTAGTCCTGATGTTTCCTGTGATGTTTACTTGTCTGTGTTTAGGATTGTGGAAGTATTGAGTCGCGTGTGGTCCATTTAGTATTTTTAAACTCTAAATTGGAACCCTGGAAATCTAAGCAACCTGTCCTGTATTAGCTGTGAGGGAAAGATATGATGTAGATCTGATCAAGCTCACGTTGTAACTCCCCCACAAAAAATAGCACCATAAGGCATGTGTGGTTGGACACTCGACACTTGTGTCATACAGTGATTAATCGTTTTCAGACATATTAATCAACCTCACATGAAACAATAGAATGGAGCGCCAGGCGTTGTGCTCAAATTGCGGATGTGAGATATGCTTGCTTATACAGTAAGCTTCGGGCTTCTGCAAACAGAAATCCCACCACATTGTTCTTTTGCCATCGGGAGTCATCAGGAGCTCATGAGCCCGTGAAAGGCCCGTTTTCCTTTAGCCCATTCTGGGCGGGAACCCCTTTTGGTGTTAGCATTATGTTATGCTTTAGCTATTGAAAAACAGCAGATCTACAAGCTCATAGCGCGCCACCGAGTGGCGCGCTACGAGCTTGTAGGTCTGCTATTTTTGAAAAATCGAAGAACCACTGACATAGCTTTTTCAGAAAACTGTACGGATGTAGAAGACGAGGTCAAAATGGGTTAGGGGAATAAAGGCGGAAGCTTGTGAGGAATTAGAAAGTAGGTATAGAACAAGAGAGCGTACTTGGAAGGAACCCGGGCTCATCAGTTTCCTAGATTACTAGCAGAGAGGGACAGAACCAAGAGACTTCATTACAGTCGGTCGGAAGTTATACTGGTTGGAAATGAAGATGGATTCATCCTTTTTAATCAGCAGATTCTTTTGTTTTCTTGCACATAAAAGGACCGTGTGGGTGTTTAACACCCCTGACTTACGCTTTTATTAGACAGACAGGAAGCGGAGAGAGGAGTGAAGTGGAGCCAAAGGACAATACTGGTGGTCTTTTTTATTCTAAGTATAAGAATGGTCCAAAGATGAAGGTCTTAATACTGTGACTATCAATTGGCACATTGCAGATTCTGGTGAATACTAGCTTCCGGCATTTATGTTTATTTTTTACATTTTAATATAATATTAAGGAGCCTTTTTGAGATCAGTCATGTCATATCAGGAGAGATTGGCAACTGATATTCCATATTTTGTCAACTTCTATTTTTGTTGAATCCTTTAATTAACATTTCAGTTTTTGCTCAGACTTGAGTTTAAGCAGCTGTGCTTTGATCTGGCTGTTTA
Source organism: Electrona antarctica (assembly GCF_951216825.1). Lineage (NCBI taxonomy): Eukaryota > Metazoa > Chordata > Actinopteri > Myctophiformes > Myctophidae > Electrona > Electrona antarctica. The sequence continues at coordinate 3,726,903 of NC_136791.1, read as the reverse complement.
GCACAACAGCTCAGCTCCTCTGGTCCCAGTGGTGCTATGAGATGGGGGTTTGTGATTAACGTGTGTGTGCGTGTGTGTGTGTGTGTGTGTGTGTGTGTGTGTGTGTGTGTGTGTGTCGGGGGGGGGGGGGGGGGGGGGTGCAGGTGTCACACGCCTATGATACAGACCAGGCCCCAGTGGGAGGAAGAGGAGAGCCACTGGGCCTTCCCATCGCCTCACAAATGCCCCGGGCCGTCGCGCAAACATTAACAGTAACCCAATATCCCTGCTCCGCGCCAAGCCTTCAACGTCTCAACACCTTCCCGGGGTGAAAAATGTCCTCACACACCAAGCTCTGCTCCCCGGGAAGTTGACCCCGGCGGCAGCAGGTCATCACTCCGAGACAAAGAGATTGTTATCGCGGCCCATTCGTCCCCTCCGTCCGCTCCTCCTCGCCACCGCTCACCGTCTCCCTCTGCAAGAAGCTCGGACGCTGAGCGATGACTTCTCTGAAACTTAATATCAGTGATATCATCAAGGTGCTTCTTTACCTCCTCCTTCGGATTGAGACGGGGGTGTCGTTAAAAAGTACCAGCACCAGGCCCTTGGCTGATGGAGGACGCCCTCCAGGGAGCAATGGTCAGTCTGGTGCCATTAAGTGGTGTGTATTACAGGAGTGAAGAGAGAGAAAGAGAGAGAGAACTGAGATTGGAATGGAGAGGTTGATGCCCCATAACTCATTTTCCTCTTTTCTCCCCAAATAATTCAGTAGCAGAGAGAGGAGGAATTACAAGGGACCCACGTTGCTTGTTCCATTAAGCTTTTCTTTTTTTTTCCTTCTGGAAATAGTTTTTGCATTCTTATATGAATCCATTCTCCTCCACTTCTAACCACTTAAAACCTGTATACTGTACTGTGTAGAAAAACAAGGTCACACAACACAATGTGTCGCATTGCAGCGTGTTGTGAGCTTGTATTGTCTATTTTTGAAACACTTTTAAAGGTTAAAAATCAGGACACATCAACTGCATAATGACAAATTCTGATGTTGTCAAATAATTGCCATTATACAATATTGGTCAGGTAGGTAGGTAGGTAGGTAGGTACTAGTTTTAAAATGGGTCAGGCAGGGCAAACCTGTGTACTAAATCAAACGGGTAACATATAATTGAAGAAGCTTGCTTCACCACTGCCATTGGCATGCATTGGGCCTCCATTTCCCAGAGGCCTTTGCATGCCAGTGCGACTGAACATTTTGCGGTGACATCATAGACACAGGGACACACGAGCCAGTCATTGGAGCGGTGTGTACCGCTCAAAAATATACCTTCTTTCTTGCCTGCTTTGGGCCCCCTTGGTGGCCACAGGGGGCCCTAAGTGTCCTCCGCTTAGTTCACTCGCGCCTCGGGCTGGCCCTGGGCTCAACCGTGAGCTGCCTCACATGCACACTTATATTCAGTCCCTGTGTGTGTGTGTGTGTGTGTGTGTGTGTGTGTGTGTGTGTGTGTGTGTGTGTGTGTGTGTGTGTGTGTGTGTGTGTGTGTGTGTGTGTGTGTGTGTGTGTGTGTGTGTGTGTGTGTGTGTGTGTGTGTGTGTGTGTGTGTGTGTGTGTGTGTGTGTGTGTGTGTGTGTGTGTGTGTGTGTGTGTGTCTAAACTTTTCATGAGGGGTGAATTCACTTAGTGGTTGCAGCCTGTACTCTGGGCTGTCAACATCACTCCAAAGCAAATGGGAAGATAATTTCTAAGATAGGGCTAATAGGTCTGACTCATTAGCGACCGCTGGGTACTCCAACTCCTTTATTTTATTACACTCCATCTCATTGATGGGATTTTTTAGATTGGCTGTTTACATAATGCACCAAAACATGACCTCCTGCGCTCCAGTCAGACGTGAATGTTTTGCTCTGCAGCTAAATGTATTTTATTTTGTTTTTCAAGTGTCCTGTTCAGGGACGAGCAGAGATTGTTAGAGGGCAGAAATCCTGTAACAGGTCATTTTTTGGACGAAGCTAGCAGATCTACAAGCTCTCACTGCGTCAAAGCTAGCAGATCTACAAGCTCTCACTGCATCAAAGCTAGCAGATCTACAAGCTCTCACTGCGTCAAAGCTAGCAGATCTACAAGCTCTCACTGCGTCAAAGCTAGCAGATCTACAAGCTCTCACTGCTTCAAAGCTAGCAGATCTACAAGCTCTCACTGCTTCAAAGCTAGCAGATCTACAAGCTCTCACTGCTTCAAAGCTAGCAGATCTACAAGCTCTCACTGCGTCGCAGCGCTCACATTTTAAAAATGATTCAGCCTTTGGCGCTAAAATAAGTGAGCAATTTATTGATCTTCTGTCATATATATATATTATATACACAAAGGAGACTAAAACAGCTTTTTTTGGCACGTGTACAGTATTGATGCTTATTATTCTGAATCCCACACACAACACTGTATAACTTAGTTTTACAGTGTTTGTACAGTATATTGTGGTATGTAGCTGGGCAGGGACGTGCAGAGAGGGTCAGAGAGGCAGGGGCTGAAATCCCGTAAGAGGGCACTTTTGGACAAAAAATAGCAGATCTACAAGCTCTCAACGCGTCGCGCTGCGAGAGCTTGTAGATCAGCTTTTTTCGTGGCGCAACCCAGCACTCTTTAGCTAGTGGGGATGCGGTTGTACGACATGGATTTCGAAAACAAATTTGTTCCAACGCAAAATACTGCGTTCCAAGTTCAGGAGACTTCGGGGAAACAAAAAGCAATTCTCCTGAATGCTGCCTTCCGGTATGGCATGGATCATATAGGAGTGGCATTTTGCATTTCTTTCACCATGTAGTAAATGCTGCATTCGTGGTCTGGAAACTGGAAAGGGCAGTTGTTTGTTTTACAGACGGGGTAAAAGGGCAGGGGCTGAAGCTATAGGGCATTCACTTCTAGTCATTTTTACTAGTTGACTAGTCGACTAGTTGTTTAACTACCTATTGTGTAAAAAATAATAATAATAATAATTTTAAAAAAAAATCTTTTTTTGGAAATACATATTTGTACATTTAAAAACTGTGTACATTGGTGACTATAACTATAATCTACCTGATCTTGAGGCCTACAACATCGGGAAAAAATTGTCTTATCAACTAGTCAACTAGTACCAACAAGGTCGACTAGTGGAGTTACTAGTCTACTAGTAAACTAGTCGACTAGTAAACTAGTCGACTAGTTGCTTAATGCCCTAAAGCCCCCTTTGATGTCTATGTGTGCACGTTCTGTTTATGACCGGCCCTCCTAATACTGATGAGTCCACCGTCTTATCGGCTAGTCAATCGGTCACGGTCCACAGTGTTTATCCATCAAAGGGTGCGCCTCTTCAACCAATCAGAGAGCTGTCATAATCAAAGAATCGATAACCTATTTAACCCGGAATCAATAAGCCCACCTTCTGGACCTGCCAATTCACTGGTCCATCTATCATACTGTTCAGTCACTTCAGTCAATGTAACACCCAATTAACCCCTTCTGGGCGGGAACCCCTGTTTGGTGTTTTAAACATCATGTTGTAATTTAGCTATTGAAAAAATAGCAGATCTACAAGCTCATAGCGCGCCACCGAGTGGCGCGCTACGAGCTTGTAGGTCTGCTATTTTTGAAAAATCGTGAAAATGTGGCCTCAACTTTGGAATATATTATTTTCAGAACGAACGTTTTTTAACTCAAATCTTTGCTTCTGGAGGGTCCCTGTAACAACATATTTTCAGATGGGGGTCTCGGAGGCCAATTACAGATCATTTTTGGGGTCCTTGACATGAAATATTGAGTGATATATATATATATATATAGGCCTAGAAATAGGTATTTCAGAAAACTGTCAGGATTTAGAAGACTTTTTTTTCCAGGCCTAAATGTGTTAAGATATCCACCCCTAATGACTTGGTCAAGCAAGGCCCATTATTCCTGCCAGCATACTAACAAGATCAGTGTCATTAGGCAGCCCATCCATTCTTACGTCTCTCTGGCGAGTGTGCACTCCGTAATAATTGACAGTCTCTCTTCCTTCGTCTCGTTGTTCCCTTCAGAGGACTAATGTATTATAATGGGACTGTATTGGCTGAGACGCGCGCGGCTTTGTGTTATAATGGGACTGTATTGGCTGAGACGCGCGCGGCTTTGTATGTATTATAATGGGACTGTATTGGCTGAGACGCGCGCGGCTTTGTATTCTGTATTGGCTGAGACGCGCGCGGCTTTGTATTCATCTGACACTTATATATCGAAAGCTACGTACTTACGCAATGAGTGCAAGTGAGCCCGTTCTAAACTCCTACAGGGCCTCCTCATTTAGCAAGGATTTTATGATTGTTTAATGTAACTTTAATTGTGGATGTAAATGTGCAAAAACAAAAGATGCAGCATTTACCAAACATTCAGAAGTGATCATTTGCAGGGACATCAGGGACCTCCATGGACATAAAAGGGACATGGGCACATACAGTACACAGGATCTGATCTCAACATTTTGGCGGGAGACAGACAGACAGACAGACAGGCAGGCAGGCAGACAGACAGACAGACAGACAGACAGACAGATAGACCCCTATATACACATGCCCAAGTTTGAAGGTGATTGGTCTGACAGACAGACACACAGAGATTCTGTGCATGTATAGGCTACTGTATTGATTTATCGATTGAATTGTTAGTCAAAACTGTAAACAGGACGACTTACAGATCAGATATTTGGTCTAAAAGGATACTACAAAAAGTCCTGGGTACTTTTCTGCACCTATGTATTCAATTCATCAACTTGGCATTAAAAAAATAACAAATACATATCAACGAATATAAAACACTGCAAAGGAGTAAAATGCCGGCAGTGAATGTCACCTCCTTTCTATGGGAAAATGGAGATTACCTCCCCTTGTGGTCTCTGAGTTTACCTCCCCTTGTGGTCTATGAGTTTACCTCCCCTTGTGGTCTCTGAGTTTACCTCCCCTTGTGGTCTCTGAGTTTACCTCCCCTTGTGGTCTATGAGTTTACCTCCCCTTGTGGTCTCTGAGTTTACCTCCCCTTGTGGTCTCTGAGTTTACCTCCCCTTGTGGTCTATGAGTTTACCTCCCCTTGTGGTCTCTGAGTTTACCTCCCCTTGTGGTCTATGAGTTTACCTCCCCTTGTGGTCTATGAGTTTACCTCCCCTTGTGGTCTCTGAGTTTACCTCCCCTTGTGGTCTCTGAGTTTACCTCCCCTTGTGGTCTCCTCATAGATGGATTGAGTTTACCTCCCCTTGTGGTCTCCTCATAGATGGATTGAGTTTACCTCCCCTTGTGGTCTCCTCATAGATGGATTGAGTTTACCTCCCCTTGTGGTCTCCTCATAGATGGATTGAGTTTACCTCCCCTTGTGGTCTCCTCATAGATGGATTGAGTTTACCTCCCCTTGTGGTCTCCTCATAGATGGATTGAGTTTACCTCCCCTTGTGGTCTCCTCATAGATGGATTGAGTTTACCTCCCCTTGTGGTCTCCTCATAGATGGATTGAGTTTACCTCCCCTTGTGGTCTCTGAGTTTACCTCCCCTTGTGGTCTCTGAGTTTACCTCCCCTTGTGGTCTCCTCATAGATGGATTGAGTTTACCTCCCCTTGTGGTCTCCTCATAGATGGATTGAGTTTACCTCCCCTTGTGGTCTCCTCATAGATGGATTGAGTTTACCTCCCCTTGTGGTCTCCTCATAGATGGATTTCCAGGCCTGTTTTGAAAGCATCGAGTAGAGAAACAGCATTTTGCTACCTCGGTAATACCATAGAAGGTAAAGCAGAATACCATTTACTCTGCTCAATACAGTGGACACAGTCATCTGTCTCTGAAAGCAAAGGAGAGGAACCAGACTATAATAACGCAATAACAATGTTAACAATAGTCATTATTGTTTGCTTTTTGAGTGGTGCAGCCACTCCAATGCACAGCAGTGTGTGTCCCTGGCTGGCTGGCTGGCTCTGTCTCTGTCCGTCTGAGCACGGAATTAGCACCATAGCGTCTGTTCTCTGCCAAGTGTCACTGTAACGCACGCACGCACGCACGCACGCACGCACGCACGCACGCACGCACGCACAGGCCAGGGAGGAGGGCTTATACAGTACAGTACAGTACTACATCACGAGTACAGTACAGCACCACTGAGTTCAGACGGGTCTGATTTTGTTTTCCATCGCAGGGCTTGAACACAATGAACACGGCTGTCTGACTCGGTCACAGGCTTGGAGGTGGTGTGGCGTGGTCCAGGGTTTCATTAGCCGGGGCTTGGAGGTGGTGTGGCGTGGTCCGGTCCAGGGTTTCGTTAGCCGGGGCTTGGAGGGGGTGTGGCGTGGTCCGGTCCAGGGTTTCATTAGCCGGGGCGAAGAGTCAAATTTCACGTCTCTGATGGACTGTGACTTCGAGGGCCAAGTTCTTTTCCTTTTCTTCTAAGCAGTAGCATCACATGCAGGGCCTGAAGTCTGTGGAACTAAGCCTCTGTGGGTCCAGATGGGCTCCGGCCACAGCAGATTACCACTCCTTCGCTAGGCTGCCTACAGTGTGTGGCTTTGAAAAATTATTCAGGAAGTAATACAGTGTAATCCTTCACTTCACCGTGACATTTGCCATGCAGGGCCACTGTACTGTTGTCCTTTACAATCCCCTTTATGACACCATGTCCATGCAGGGCCACTGTACTGTTGTCCTTTACAATCCCCTTTATGACACCATGTCCATCGGTCCATGCAGGGCCACTGTACTGTTGTCCTTTACAATCCCCTTTATGACACCATGTCCATCGGTCCATGCAGGGCCACTGTACTGTTGTCCTTTACAATCCCCTTTATGACCCCATGTCCATCGGTCCATGCAGGGCCACTGTACTGTTGTCCTTTACAATCCCCTTTATGACACCATGTCCATGCAGGGCCACTGTACTGTTGTCCTTTACAATCCCCCTTATGACACCATGTCCGTCGGTCCATGCAGGGCCACTGTACTGTTGTCCTTTACAATCCCCCTTATGACACCATGTCCATCGGTCCATGCAGGGCCACTGTACTGTTGTCCTTTACAATCCCCTTTATGACCCCATGTCCATCGGTCCATGCAGGGCCACTGTACTGTTGTCCTTTACAATCCCCTTTATGACACCATGTCCATGCAGGGCCACTGTACTGTTGTCCTTTACAATCCCCCTTATGACACCATGTCCATCGGTCCATGCAGGGCCACTGTACTGTTGTCCTTTACAATCCCCTTTATGACACCATGTCCATCGGTCCATGCAGGGCCACTGTACTGTTGTCCTTTACAATCCCCTTTATGACACCATGTCCATCGGTCCATGCAGGGCCACTGTACTGTTGTCCTTTACAATCCCCTTTATGACACCATGTCCATCGGTCCATGCAGGGCCACTGTACTGTTGTCCTTTACAATCCCCTTTATGACACCATGTCCGTCGGTCCCAGAACATAATGGTGCTGCAGTAAAGAATGGATATGGGGCCATTCCATTTTGTAGAAGTGCTCTAAATCAGGGGTTCTCAACGTTTTTGGCCGGGGGCCCCCGGAAATGCTTTGGCAGTGTCTCGGGACCCCCGCCCCGCCCCCTCCCGACCCCCAATATAAATTGACTGCTACAATAATAGAGACAATACACCATCAATAAATAGGGAAGGTGTATGCATGTACTATGTGTACTATATGTAAACTCTTCATTTCCACTTTCCAGCCATTCAGTTGGAAAATAAACAAAACAAAAAAAACATATATATATATTTTTTTGGAAAATAATTTGGGGACCCCCCAAAATAATTTGGCGACCCCCCCGATGGGTCGCGACCCACAGGTTGAGAACCCCTGCTCTAAATGAGCTCAGCAGGCAGAAAATAATAAATGACTAATAATTCAGTTTTATACAAATGATAACCAAGCCTTTTCAGTTGTAGTAACATGATGGCAGTTGTGAATATGGAACTTTCAGTACTTACACATGGCTTAAACTTGTTTTCCCACTGTCGGTCCAGATGGATTTAGATGTAAGAACGGTGCACACATTATGGCTCATGTTTGGTCAACGCGTTAAGCCAAGATTGAAGGCAGTGCTGAAAATGCCTCATTTTTATTGTGCCCTTATTGACACATTCTGTTAGATGTTCTTATTGTATAAACATCACCGAAGGGTCTGTGTTTAAGCTTTTTCCAAACAGATGGCCCAAACAAATCTGCCCCACTGTAGGGGTTAAGCACCTCCTTTAATTTCCTCAGGTACCCTAAGTGGTATTTGTGCTCTAAAGGAGCTAATGACGGCAGCTCCAGCCTTTAGACAAGGCTGCTGTTTGCACATGCTTTGCTGCCTTGAGGTAATCTCAGCATTTATTCCCACACCTCTTTGTTCCTTGAGGCCATATGGTTAGGGAGAAGCAACTGAGCTAAATCCAGGAGAATTGGATCTGGGGGGGAAGGTGGGGGGGAGAGGGAAGGGGAGGGGAGGGGAGGTGGGGGTTGTTGGGAGATCTTGTACCCTGGCTAAATACCAACCCCTAGCCTCGAAGAGGTGGAGAATAGTAAATTGACCGCTTTCCTCTGGGGATTCTGGGAAAAGCTACTCTCCTGCTACACAGGAGGGGTTGGGCATGGAACAGTGAGCGGAGCGCCTCAAACGTTGGAGGGAGGGGAAATGGGGGGGGGGGGAGTTAAGGAGGGCGTGCATGAGCTTTTACACAGCCCAGGCTTGAAGAAAAGAAGCTGGCAGATTTCAAGGGAGTTCCTCCACACTGAGCGGTCCACTGCTTCTCTCTGGCAGCAGCCTGTCACTCAGAGCAGAGGCAGCTCCATGGACAGCTGTGGACTGACTGGGTGGATAGGTGGGAGAGAGAGGTGGGCCGAGGCAGACCCACGCTGCCTGCAGCCCGGGGAAGAAAGGGGAGGTGGGCCGAGGCAGACCCACGCTGCCTGCAGCCCGGGGAAGAAAGGGGAGGTGGGCCGAGGCAGACCCACGCTGCCTGCAGCCCGGGGAAGAAAGGGGAGGTGGGCCGAGGCAGACTCACGCTGCCTGCAGCCCGGGGAAGAAAGGGGAGGTGGGCCGAGGCAGACTCACGCTGCCTGCAGCCCGGGGAAGAAAGGGGAGATGAGCACAGGGGGAATCAGAGGATTTGTCAGACTGGCCATTAAGCTCAATTGAGCCTCCGCTTTGTCAATAACTATGATTGCTATAGCCTGACCCTTGGGCATGTGGAGTGACAGGGCCGTGACCCGTTCGACTGCCTTGGCTAACATTAGTGATGCTTGAAGAAAAGCCAAAAAAAACCACACATTCTGAAATACTTTCCTTTTGGGTCCTGACTCCTTTGGCAGGATCTGCATTGAGTTTTCATTAGAATGTCTTTGGCTGATCCTAAATGACCTGTTCTGTTGAAATAATTTGGATTGTACAGTGGTTGATAGCTTGATACCCATATAAAACAAGAAATGTGTTGGAGATATATATATATATTATATATTAATTCCTGGCTGTTTCAGATTTTGTCAGATTGAGATAAAGCCTCTCATTACTTTTTTGTTTGAATGTCTTTGCCCAGTTAAGATGCCAATATATTAAACTTTCTAAATGTGTGTTAAAATGTCAGCAGAGAATATTTCGACAGAGTAACAAGCTTACACGTTTTATCAGCACTCCTTGCATAGTTTGGGGTTTTCATCTTTCCCTCCTTGAAGACTTGTCTGCAGAACCCGCATGATACTGTGTAGGTGTAAACTAGTAGCATAATAAAGGTATATGCAATACACACATAAAGTATAACGCGTGGTTTCATATCGTTGTGGGGTTGGTATTCATAGAATGCCTCTGTCACAGTGTCACCAGTCGTAGATGTGTTCGGCGGGGAGTTGTGTGAGATGTGCTTGATGCTTATGCTTATCAAGCTGATAGCTGTGGGCCGCCGGAGAATGACGGGAATGATGCAGCGGACGGGTAATCTGTCGTGGAACATACATCATGTCCAATGGAGCCCTGACGAAATGTCAGACTATCCTAGCGTTGCTCGAGGTTGGAGAAGTAGAGGGGTTGTCAAGGAAAAGGTCCCTGCCCAGTGAATTAAATAAATGTTTCATGCATTTTAAACAGCTTGCTGTTTGTCTGCCTGCCTGCAGTTTTTAAAAGACCAAAGGTTTGCAGGGGGGAAAAAAAGGGTAGAGGCTGATGGAAGAAAATTAAGGTGTTGCAAAATGTATGCAAATGTATGCAGATTCCTTCTATCTCTTAGAGGTACATTTGCAGCGTCTCCTGCCTCTCTTTCTGCACCGTGTCTCTATAATAGAGACCAAAATCGTCTTGTTCGCATGTTTCTTGTGCTTTCATTTTTTTTGCCTCTTTCATTTCTGTCTTTAGTCTTGGTTCCTTTGATGTGTTTGTGATTTATATACTCTGTGCTTTATTTGGCTGTTTAAAAATCAGCTTTCCTGTGAGCCAAAGAAAGCCTGGCTTGCTCGAGAAGAACCGGTCATTTCCTGCGCGCAATTATGCTGGCTCCTGTCTCAGACAGTCGTGCAACTTCCTCTCTTTGATTTCTTGAGAACATTGTATTGTCGCATCACGTCCACAATTTCATTAGAAATGATCTGAGATCTGACACCTGAGTCTCTCCGTTGGGAACCACAACATACACCTGGTAAGTCTTTTGATCGTGGTGGGGAGTTTGAAGAAATGACAGTTTCGCTTATTGTCTCCACCAGATTTGCTAATGATTTCATTCCACCATGTCCAAAAGTACACCAGCCGACCGTGTGAAGAAACACAGTCTCATCATACGTACCTCCCCCGTCTCTCCTTCACTGAGCACCGTGGCCTCATTTGTAGCCACAAAATTTGTGGCTACAAATCAATCAAAACGAGGATTTTGAATAAAAAAACAAAGAAAGAATTTACATTTAATGTAAATTCTTTCTTTGTTTTTTTTATTCAAAATGTTTTTATACAGATAATAGCCATTAGCAATTCACTCCATGAGATAATTAGACCTTTTTTTAACCCATTTAGGCCTGACGTCAAAATAAATAAAAAGTCTTCTGAAAGAACATAATAATCAAAGATTTGTGCCACATTTTCACGATTTTTCAAAAATAGCAGGCCTACATGAGCTTGTAGATCTGCTATTTTTCAATAGCTAAAGCATAACATAACCCAAAACGGGTTCCCGTCCAAAATGGGTTAAAAAAATGCTTTATAAACTTTCAGATTTACTCTCTGTATTTTCTCCTACAAATACATATTATTCATACCAGCAGATATTTTTATTTGTATCTGCTGATTATCATTATTTAGTGAATGAAAGCCTGCATATTGTGGGTGATTATAAGTAAACTGGGCTTGCCTAATGCTCAATCTACCAAGCAGCCCCGGGGGGGGGGGGGGAGCAGCATCATGTACCCTGTATTTAAAAGGGCGGCTGTGACACTTGTGGCGGTCGGAAAGGAGAGTTCTCCATATGAAAGCAAAAGGGCAAGGCAGCTTGATCTACTGATTGTTCTGCTGATTACATGATCCGTGGCACCCAGGTGTGACCCGCTAAAAACATGACTGAATAAATACAGATGAGGCATTCATCTAAAATAGCAGTCGTTGTTGTGACCCGCGTAAACCCTGCTTTGATTTCACTGTCAGTGAGACAAAACACAAGTGTCACCTACTCTTTGATATTGATTTAAATTCAAACTGTGTGTGATTTGGAATTGGAGTGCAGGTTGTGTCACTTTCTGTGTCTTCTATTAAGCCCTTGGGACAGTGGAGAGCTGTTACATGGATCCTTGACTCATCTTGATCTCATTGGGTAATAACATGGGACAGGCCAGAACGATGCATCGCAGAGTGATCTCATTGGGTAATAACATGGGACAAGCCCTGAACGATGCATCGCAGAGTGAGCGTTTCATTACTGACCTTGCAGTTGACTCAAAGATTGCATATATCAGCGGGGGCTCACTCCATTTCTTTTCCGAGAGACTCGTGGTAATGGCATATGTGAGAGGAAACATCGTGACACACGGTGAACCGTGGGGTTAATGTAACAGTGAAACGTTTCACGTTGACAGAGCCTGACACTATTTTGCTTTTGCTGTTGTTGACCTGACGTCTGAATAGATTCGGTTGTCTGCTTTGCGAGGTTCTAGCCAGGATTAACTTTGGAGAAATGCATGTCGAATGCATACTGTACCAAGCGGTTAAAGCTACTGTCCGTACCTTTAATGTCCTACCCGGGATTTTAACTTACGTCGTCTACCCCAATTGGGTCCTGACCCACTGTTTGGGAATCACTGATTGATTGATTGATTGATTTGAAATATTTATTAACAGTTTGCAGAATTACAGTACATTTCAAGCACAAACTCAATACAAAGACTGTTAACTGTGAGTGGACGACCCAATTAAGCATTACACTTGTTTACAAGAGGGTCCACCATGTTCAATTCATCAAAACATTTAGAGACGTACAAATAGACACTTCTATATAGACAAAGAACAGAACAGGAATTCATCATAAGGGAGGTAAAAAGGGAAAAGAAACATATACAGTGAGGGGAAAAATGGGTGGGCGGTGGGGATTCAGATTTTACGGAGGCCAGTTTCGAATTGCAGCCGTCCGTAGGTGCCCTTTGAGAGCGGTTTTGAAGGAGTCAAGGGATTCGCATGTCTCAATTACTGTTGGTAGGGCGTTCCACATTTTGGTGGCATAGGAGCGAAAATAATTTAGTCCCTTGTTTGGGAATCACTGATAGGCCATTATATGTATTTTCACTAGGAGCTGTATTTCTTCCAATCACAATGTCATGGTTTTAATGCCTGACCAATATAACCAGTAGCAGTTCTTGCCCAACATAGTATAGTAGTCTTCTACTTTCCAACACTGCAGTTGTGCTAGTTATATTGTTATACTGTTAATCTCCATAAAGATTGGCTAGAAATAGCGTTTTATTTAAAAAAAACAAACAGCTCAATAACATTCAATTCAGCACTCGTTCAATACTACTGTTACACATTTGTCAGTTCAAACGGCCCCATAGATGGTTTTCAGAGCAGCCTTCCACCCACCATTTCTATGCCGTTGTCAAGTCGGGATGCATCTCTCACAGCAAATAACTCTCTCTTCAACTGTTCCAAAATTCAGTGGTGACGGTTTGTTTTGTAAATTCTTATGGGTAAGGGTAGTTAGCAGCTAGCAAATATGCTCACCACAATTGTCAGGCTTGCGGTGCATCACACACAGCTTTTGAGAAATAGACACTCGACTTGATACTAATTGCCTATGTGATCTAATTTAATGAACAGCATCCTGGGGCTAGAAATAAAAGATGCCAGTGACAGTGTTGAGACGATTTAAAAATACAGGAGGTGTTGGCAGGAAGTGTAAACTACTTCAAACTTATGTCAAAGTTGGAAGCGAAGAGATGCTTTTCTCTTGAGTAACACAAGCTGTATTATTGTCTGTCTGTCTGTCTGTCTGTCTGTCTGTCTGTCTGTCTGTCTGTCTGTCTGTCTGTCTGTCTGTCTGTCTGTCTGTCTGTCTGTCTGTCTGTCTGTCTGTCTGTCTGTCTGTCTGTCTGTCTGTCCCACCCACTTGGCATCCGTATTTTGAGCAGGTTATATGCAAAATGTTTCACAAAATGTTTTACATTTTCTAGCATACTCTTTTTGAAAATAGCACATATATAAGAGTAGACCGGCTATTTTCACTATTCGCCATGGTTTAATGGGTAGCTCAAATCATGCAAAAATAATTGGCTGATAGCCTATCAACAAATCACTTTATTTGCAAAATGATCAATGATAGGTGTGTTATATAATAGTCATACCATGGCAATGGAATCTAATGTATTTGTATTGTTCTTTTATAATTTTCACTCCAAAAAGAACCAAAAGAATTAGGCTACAAACTAGAGTGAAATACACAACAAGATGACATGGCAGATTCTACAAATGCAGTCTAAACCAGTAGTTTGTCACACTTTGTCACACCAGTTCCAACATTTTTCAAAAATAGCAATGTACAAACTCGCAACTCTGCCAACTCTGAGTAGCCATCGCAAAAATCTAAAATGATACGGATGCATTCCCGGGTTTTAACAGGTTTGGCAAACGAAATGGAACATGACATGCTTTGATATCTGTTGCAAGAAATACAATCTTAAATGGCATCAAAGGTGCAGGTCAGTTAAATTTAGCTATACTGTGCCAGACTGCCAGTAACAAAAATAAATGACGACAAGTTTATTATGTTGCACCACCAAACAATGCCCCTTAGCTGTGAGTCAGAATATATCAATAATATACCACTGCCTTTGCACTTTTGGATTATTTTTGCGTGATGATAATAATAATAATATAATAATAATATCTCAAACTTATATAGAGCTTTTCTGAGTACCCAAAGACGCTTTACATGGGGGGGGCTTTACAGAGGTAACAACAAAATAAAAACAACTTTATTAGAAAAAGGAAAAACACTAAAAGCTAAAAAACATTAAAAAGAAAGACAGTGAGAGGGTTAGCTAGGGAAGACGATATTGAAGAGGTGGGTCTTGAGGGCGGTTTTGAAAGTTTGGAGGGTGGGGGCATCTCTGAGTGCCTTAGGGAGGGCATTCCACAGGGTTGGGGCAGCAACCCCCAACCCTGTCCAAAATCTGTCTATTAAAGACTAGTCTATTTCTGTCATAATTTAAGGTAGAGATGAGATGTGTGTGTACACCAACAGCCCTATAGCGGCATTGTTATGAGAAATTCTGAGAGAAACCCTGCTTATCATTTTGATGATATATATATATATATATTATAAACTGAAAGTGTTGGCACTGAGAAGCCAGTCAACATTATTAAGTGGAATGCAAGGCCATAGTGGAAACTTGGCACCAGATTCTTTACGTTGATTGCTAAATTATTTGGTGGAAGGAGTCCATTGACAATCTGCCTTACATCCCCTTACGAAACACAGTGGAAAGATTATTACAAGAAGTTACCATCAATTCAATGAGTTTCTTCCAAGCAGAATGGTGGGCGATTCATTTCCAGGCAGTATTCTAAGGCCCATTTGGTAATAACCCATTCTGTGCGGGAACCCCTTTTGGTGTTAGCATTATGTTATGCTTTAGCTATTGAAAAATAGCAGATCTACAAGCTCATAGCGCGCCACCGAGTGGCGCGCTACGAGCTTGTAGGTCTGCTATTTTTGAAAAATCGAAGAACGACTGACATAGAAACATAGCTTTTTCAGAAAACTGTCAGGATGTAGAAGACATTTTTAGAATCTGATCTCAGGTCGAAATGGGATAAAGGGCGAGGGACAGCAGGTGTTAATGAGACAGAAATGTGTCTTGTCTCGTCTGGCTCTTTGGCAGGGTAATTGTAGGAGGCCTTTGAGGACAGTCCCTGGAGGAACATTGCAGCGACCCTCTGATGCCTGTGCAGTCTGATCCTATTACCTGACTCCATGCTAATATCAGCCTCAATCAGCAGGTAGAGGGAGCTCAGCCGCACGCTCCTTGGCTCCTTTGTGTGTCTGCCAGAACAGCCAAGGGCCGGTATTCTGTGTACGGAACAATGCATGTAGTCTGTAGTTGAAATCCCCAGTGTTTTCATTTACTAGTAGACGCATAATATATTTTTTTATTTATGTATTTATGTTATTTTATATCTTGGCTTGGAAAGAAATGTCCAGTTAACCGTCTGCCCGCCACAAACGAGGAACACGAGGGTGTAAATTAGTACCCTAGCCCGCCAAACACCAGACTCTCGTGAACCAGGGTTTACATTCTTTAATCCAAGTTTTAATTCGGATCATATCGTAGCTAATGAAGCTATCGCGTAAACATTGAGTGAGACACTGGCTGCGGCCATTTTGAAGATGCGCGCGCATCCACTTGCATTGTAAGCCATGGGGCGACTGTGGCTCAAGAGGTAGAGCAGGTCGTCCAATGATCCCTGGGTCGGCGGTTCGAATCCCGGCTCCTCCTGTCTACATGTCGAAGTGTCCTTGGGCAAGACACTGAACCCCAAATTGCTCCCGATGTGCTGGTTGGTACCTTGCATGGCTTCCGCCGCAATCGGTGTATGAATGGGTGAATGTAAAGCGCCTTGGATAAAGGCGCTATATAAATGCACCATTTACCATTTACCATTTTAAGCCCTGTCTTCAAAGCCCTGTATCTCAGAAAGGACATTGAGGGGGCAGTTTCTGGCCCAAACAGGCGTTTTCAACGGCCTGTAGCAGGCGCTGTGATACTCGCGGTCAGCTTTTTCCACCGCCGAGCGAGACAACAACAACCGGTCATGATACCACACACAGCAGTTTTTTCACAGAAACATGCGATTACGGATATTTGGATCTTCAAAGTAAGTGTTACGCGCGATAAAACCTTGGCAATACACTATCGAGGGATTAATTAATGCTGGCGGTAAATGTATTAATTTAAATGAACATTATACAGCCAATTTACAGTATGAACCCCCTATAGATGGATGGTAGTTGACGGTTCTCTTTTAAACACAATTTGTTTCTAGTGCATACACTCATTATCCACTTCAGGCCCATTAATCTGCTATAGATGGCACAAAGTTTGTGAGAAACAGACGGTTGGCTCTTAATTTGGGCTGCATATTTTTTTGCTCACTTCTTTCCCTCCAAGCTGCCACACTCTGATGTGTCAGAACTCAGAAACCCTGCAAAATGAAAAGGAGAACAGAAAATAATAAATAAGCGAATAACTCTTTTCGCCCACGCTGTGTGAAGCTTCCATAACGACAGGAGGGAGCAGTCTCGTCTGAGTGGGTGACTGCATATGCTCTCTGCGATATGGAACTTCTTAAATGTCCCTCTTCATGACTCCTCCAAATCCCAACATTAATCATGAAACCCCCTTCATTCTTCTGATAGATTAAAGCTGGATGTAGTTGGTTAGTGTTAGAGCGCTGGTCCTCCTCTGGTGTTATCTGGAGCTTACTAAGCCATTTAGGCCTGACGTCGAAATAAAAGAAAAGTCGTCTGAGAGAATATATATTCAAAGATTTGTGCCGAATTTTTATGTTTTTGAGTGGTGCAACCACTCCAAGGAACAGCAATGACCGTGTTAACCTATGTGACTGTGTGTGTGGCTATGAGTACCAGTAGGGGCAAAAGTGGCGCTGTTGTGCCAGAAACTGAGAGAGAGAGAGAGATAGTGTTGCACTGTTGCCTAGTGCTAATTACAGAGAGAGGGAGAGAGAGAGGCAGGGGGAGAGGGGAGTTGCACCACTCAGTTCACACAGGTGTGATTTAAAAAAAAATAGCAGACCTACAAGCTCGTAGCGCGCCACTCGGTGGAGCGCTATGAGCTTGTAGATCTGCTATTTTTCAATAGCTAAAGCATAACATAATGCTAACACCAAAAGGGGTTTCCCGCCCAAAATGGGCTAAGCATGGCCGTCGTTCAAGACAAATGGACCGAGGGGGAGGGGGAGGGGGAAGCAGAGTGCTTGATCAGCCATGAGGAGCACCAGGTTTTGAAAGAGTGAACTGTAATTAAATTTGACCCGGCCTGATGAGAAGTTTAACGGCGAGGGTTAGCCTGAAGAAAGACTGCACCGAACAAAAAGAACAAAAAAGAAAAAAATGAGAGAGAAAAAGTCTGTCTCTGTCTTTCCTCCCCAAACCCAAAGGCAAAGAATTTCAATGCATCTTTTACGGGTGTCGTGCCCTTAGGCTGAAAGCCTTATAAATTAATAATGGTGATAATAATAGCAGTGGAATGAACTGGATTAACCTGGCAAAGGTTAGATATTAAAATATATCTCTGTTTTAAGTCATTTTGGGCGGGAACCCCTTTTGGTGTTAGCATTATGTTATGCTTTAGCTATTGAAAAATAGCAGATCTACAAGCTCGTAGCGCGCCACCGAGTGGCGCGCTACGAGCTTGTAGGTCTGCTATTTTTGAAAAATTGTGAAAATGTGGCGCAAATCTTTGAATAAATATTCTTTCACAGCGAACGTTTTTAACTCAAATCTTTGCTTCTTTGTTCTTCCTGGAACAACATATTTTCAGATGGGGGTCGGCGGCCAATTACATATATTTTTGGGGGTCCTTGACATGAAACTGTTTGAGAACCACTGACATAGAAACATTTTCAAAAAACTGTCAGGATTTAGAAGACATTTGTAGAATCGGGTCAAAATGTGTTAAACCATATATTGTTCCTTTGCAACTTCTTGAAGAGGCCATGTCGTTTCTTTCTCTCTGGTATTATCTCCTGCATGCACTACTACACCTCATGCAAAATGCATTCAGTCCTGGAAATACATGGCGTCGCTGCTGCAGGATGTTTCTCTCTACGTGGGGATGAGTCAGTTATGTCAGTAATTAACCCATTTAGGCCTGACCTCGAATTTTTAAAAATGTCTTCCAACTTCTGACAGTTTTCTGAAGGATGTTTCTGTATCGGTGGTGCTCCATATTTCATGTCAAGAACCCCAAAAATGAAATGTAATATTTTCAGATCCCCATCTGAAAATATGTTGTTCCAGGAACCCCTCAGAAGCAAAGATTTGAGTTAAAAACGTTGGCTCTGAAAGAATATATATTCAAAGATTTGTGCCATATTTTCACGTTTTTTCAAAAATAGCAGACCTACAAGCTCATAGCGCGCCACTCGGTGGCGCGCTATGAGCTTGTAGATCTGCTATTTTTCAATAGCTAAATTATAACATAATGTTTAAAACACCAAAAGGGGTTCCCGCCCAAAATGGATTAAGTTATTCTTTCCTCACAGTTAGAATATAATATAATATAAGAGTGAGAAAGTGAAATCAATAATGATATCTGGCGTCTAGCATCTAATCTCAGTGGTGCTGGAAGTGGAAGTGCCTCATTTGGCCTTTCTGGAGCATTTCCACCCACCCTCTGCTCACAAAAACACCCACACTCTGGCGTTTCTCATAAGTAAACACACTTAAACAGATGAAATACTGTATTAACTTACCTTTTGTCAAATTCATGTGGGATCCCACCAAACAGGGTTTGCATTGTTGCTGGGCCCTTTTAGCCTTTATAGAAGTCACTCACAAACTAAGGTTCTTGTTAGAATTATATATTTCCCCATCTCTCTCTCTCTTCGTCATGTTTTATGCAGATGCAGCGTTTCCACTTAAGTCGATTTGGCACCGACCGAGCTACAACAAGTTGGCGTGCCGATCGAATGGGAGTTTTCACCGAAATGGCTTAGCAAGCTCTAACATGCAAGCCCCATCTGTTGATGTGTCAGTTGGCCCTTTCCCACACGAGCTAATGGTTGAGGAACAGGCATCATAGCGTGGCTCTGGTTACAGCCCCTGTGGTAGCTGGGGGAATGTAAATCAGGAGTAATGGATGAGGGCCCATAAAAGCACCTGCACATGTGATGTTAACCCCTTGTGACCTGAGATGACAAAAGCATGATGTATGTTATGCTTTAGCTATTGAAAAATAGCAGATCTACAAGCTCGTAGCGCGCCACCAAGTGGCGCGCTACGAGCTTGTAGGTCTGCTATTTTTGAAAAATCGAAGAAACATAGCTTTTTCAGAAAACTGAAAAAATGTCTTCTAAAACATTTTTAGAAGACATTTTTAGAATCTGATCTCAATTTACAATTTACAATTTATGGCATGGCATACATTGTATGCCATGCTTTTGTTACTTGTTTTTGTTCTTGCTTAATGTAAGTCGCTCTGGATTAAGAGCGTCTGCTAAATGCCTAAATTGTAAATTGTAAATTGATTCTAAAAATGTCTTCTAAAATTTTTTTAGAAGACATTTTTTCAGTTTTCTGAAAAAGCTATGTTTCTTCGATTTTTCAAAAATAGCAGACCTACAAGCTCGTAGCGCGCCACTCGGTGGCGCGCTACGAGCTTGTAGATCTGCTATTTTTCAATAGCTAAAGCATAACATAATGCTAACACCAAAAGGGGGTTCCCGCCCAAAACGGGTTAATGCTCTGCTTCACATGATCTAACATCTGAAAGGCTGAAACTGGAGGCCATGAATAAATCACATGCTCTCCGCCAGGAAGATCTTTTAGTTTTTTCTCCCCCTCCATTCGTTGTCTTTTCATTGCAAGACAGACGGGGCCAGGCTTGTTTTGGTTGTCTGCCTTCACACAAGCCATAACCCATTTTGTGCGGGAACCCCTTTTTGGTGTTAGCATTATGTTATGCAGCGGTGGCCGAACGGTTTGCGGAGCGGTCTTGATACCGGAAGGTCGCCAGTTCGTATCCCCGGACCGGCACGTTAAAATTACCACCGCTGAAGTGCCCTTGAGCAAGGCATTGAACCACTACCATGACATGTTCTATGAGCAGGGCCTGGCTGTAAACAAGTATCTGATGCTTAGTCCAGTTACCCTGGGTAAATATAGTAACTTTGCTTTGCTTTGCTTTTCTTATGCTTTAGCTATTGAAAAATAGCAGATCTACAAGCTCTACAAGGTCTGCTATTTTTGAAAAATCGAAGAACGGCTGACATAGAAACATAGCTTTTTCAGAAAACTGTCAGGATGTAGAAGACATTTTTTAGAATCTGATCTCGGGTCAAAACGGGATAAAGCAGAACAGGAGTGCTAATGTGTGAGCGGGTAAGCTGAGCTGATGCAGGCAGCCCCGGCAATGATGTTGTTTCTAAACGTGGAAAGCGATACAGAAGAACTAGCAGAATTCCCTGTTTTGATCTTTATGGCCGTATCAAAACAAGACGGCTTGTCTGAGAGCTCTGAGAAATATGGATGAAGTTTTAAAGACCCTGTTCAGTGTTTTGCTTTGGGTGCTTTGCATTTTTTTTTCAACATAGCAAAACGGTATTTTTACTATAATATTTTGAGAACACTAGGCCTATATTGAAAATGACATTTGTACTGCAGACTGCTTTTCACCCTTAACCCATTTTGACTCAGATTCTAAAAATGTCTTCTACATCCTGACAGTTTTCTGAAAAAGCTATGTTTCTATGTCAGTGGTTCTTCCCCAAAAGTTTTATGTAATATGCCGCCGACCCTCATCTGAAAATATGTTGTTCCAGGGACCCCCCAGAAGCAAAGATTTGAGTTAAAAACGTTCGCTCTGAAAGAATATATATTCAAAGATTTGAGGCACATTTTCACGATTTTTCAAAAATAGCAGACCTACAAGCTCATAGCGCGCCACTCAGTGGCGCGCTATGAGCTTGTAGATCTGCAATTTTTCAATAGCTAACGCATAACATAATGCTAACACCAAAAGGGGTTCCCGCCCAAACTGGGTTCATATTTTCTGAAGGCTGTAGGTATATTATTCTGCTCTCCACAAGAACTTTTTTCAACTGGAGGGATAAGACTATTCTTTTATATTTCTCTCTCTATATCTTTATCATTGCACATGTACAGCAGCCTGCTGTAAACTACAGAGAATGTACAGCTGCATACGTAGCTGATCTGGTTCTGATCTTGTGTATGTCCTGTCATATTGATCTACAGTATTTGTGACCAGATTTGACTGAGAGACTGCCATCGCGCAAATTCCAGCTTTTCACCAGAGGAGAAACTCATTTTTTCAAAATGAGTTAATAGCACAGGCAGACTCTTCACATACTAGAGCATGTCTGAAATAAGTGTCAGAGCTGAAATCGACATGTAAATATGAAATAAATGCTTAAACATGTAGCTATAGGTGTAACAAAACTTCCTCAAACTCAACTGCAATAAATCAGAAATAATCATCATCGGCCCCGACTCCCTCACCCGCTCCACTCAGGACTTCTCACTTACCATCGACGGCTCCCTTGTCAAACCCTCCCCACGCATCCGCAACTTAGGTGTCATCTTTGACCCAACTCTCTCATTCCTCCCCCACATCAACCACATCACAAAAACCGCCTTCTTTCACCTCAGAAACATTGCCCGTCTCCGCCCCTCCCTGACACCCTCAGCAGCTGAAACCCTCATCCACGCCTTCATCTCATCCCGACTGGACTACTGCAACAGCATCCTCTACGGAACCACCACAAAAACCCTCAATAAACTCCAATATGTTCAAAACTCAGCCGCCCGCCTACTCACCTCCACCCGATCCAGAGACCACATCACACCAGTCCTTCATGATCTCCACTGGCTCCCCGTCAAACAACGCATCGACTTCAAATTACTCCTCACCACCTACAAATCACTGCACAACCTGGCTCCCCCCTACCTCTCCGATCTCCTCAAGCCACACGCCCCATCCCGCTCCCTCAGGTCCAGCGACGCTGGCCTCCTTGAGATCCCTAAAAGGATCAAGCGGAAAACCTGGGGCGACAGGGCCTTCTCTGTGGCCGCCCCTACCCTCTGGAACGCTCTCCCCAAACACATCAGAGATGCCCCCTCACTTCCCACCTTCAAATCTGCACTAAAAACCCACCTGTTCACCATCGCATTTCCAAGCTGATGTGTTTTTAAAACTGGTTATATGCACTGTTTTATTGGTTTTATTCTTTTAATTGTTTTTTTTCTAATAAAGTTGTCCCTTTCTTGTTCCCCCCTGGCCCCAACACATGTAAAGCGTCTTTGAGTGTTATGAAAAGCGCTATATAAATCCCAGATATTATTAATGTTAGAGACCACATAAGTGATCCTTTCAAGCCTGTTTTCTCAACTCGCTGTTTTCTGCAAGACATTACTCTATAAGCCATATCTCCAAAACTGCTGGGTCGAACTGAACAACCAATATGTCAATTTGAAGCTATGATTCCCTGCTTTCATATGACATGAAAAAACAAAAATTCAAAAAAATCCAATGGCAGTCCCTCAGTCAAATTTAGTCACATTTGTTTGCCTTTGAATATGTGCAATTGGTTGGGAGACATTTTGCATTAATTCAAACAGTAGCAGTAGCTTCTTGTTAGTGATGGTCAGCCGTAGTATTAACCCATTTTGGGCGGGAACCCTTTTTGGTGTTTTAAAGGAATTATGTTACTTTAGCTATTGAAAAATAGCAGATCTACAAGCTCATAGCGCGCCTTGTAGGTCTGCTATTTTTGAAAAATCGTGAAAATGCGGCACAAATCTTTGAATATAAAATATTTTGAAAAAAAAAAGTCTTCTGAAAGAATATATTATATTCTTTCAGAAGACTTTTCTTTTTTTTTTTAGACGTCAGGCCTAAACGGGTTAAAATGTATTCAGAGCCTACAGTAAGAGGCCAACTTGGAACTACAGCATTGACCGGCATTGTGCTATACTGTCATTGGGGATTCACACGTTAATATCATTCTACTCTCATTTGTCCCTCTTTGTTTTTTATAGCTTGTAGTCGTGATGTTGAAAAGCTGTGCTGCGGTATAACTATATGGCATTCCATCCAAGACACGTTGTCAACTAACGTTGCTGCAGGAGCTACTCTCATCCATACGAACAACGGACATTATATTTCGCTGAGCCTCAGGGCTGTTTAAGTCGCTAGAAAAGCCCTTGCCAATATTATATGGAGGTGACGCAGTATAACGAATCAGGCGTAGGAAATTAACAGAGGGGCAGAGGCTGAACACTGCATATCTCCGTGTGTCAGCCCTCAGTCAGGCTGCAGCCCAAGGGGGACGTTCAGCCCTCAGTCAGGCGGCCCAAGGGGGAAGTTCAGACACTCAACAATGAAGGTTGTGAGTGTCTCAACTCCCTTTTACCTCCTCTCCCTTTTTTTCCTGGCTCTCTTTTTCTCTGTGTCTTTGTGTCCTATCATCCTACCCCTTCACTCCTCTTGTTGCTGGGGCTCTCAGTAAGTCCACAGATTCAGGTCAGGAGGACCCTGACAGCCTGCCTTTTAGCAGCTATTAAAGTGGAGTTCAACAGACAGCGGCCTCCGAGGATGGCCATCCATCAGTAAAAGGTAAAGGTGTAGTGGGGAAAAGTCAGTTTGGTGCTTCCCCTTGAAAACGGTGGTGCTCGTTGATTGGTGGAGCTGGAGGAGGAGGGAGGGGAAAAAAAGAAAAGAAAAACGGTGCGGTTGAAATGTCTTGTCCCCCCAGAGTTTCTAAAAAAGAAATCCAGCCTTTTTTTTTTCAATCTGCAGGCCACCTCTAGCCCAGTGGACTGTACTATACATACCTGAATGTCATTATAGGCCTCATCCTCCCCATCTCCTCCTAGGGGCTGTGTGCCTTAGCTGGGGGATCTGGGGGGACTTTAGTCTCCTGCCCAGGGGACTGAGGTGACTCCTCCTTACTTTCCTCCGGGCCAGACGTTAACTCGGTCTTCTCTATCTGACTAAACCCAATTTCTTCCTCCACTGCCTTGAAATGCATCATCAGAGAACGGGCGAAGCAGTGGAGCCAGAGCATTATTCCCAGTGGCCAGATTTACATACGTGCTACCGTTACCGGGAAAAGAAATCCACTCCTTGAGAGTGAAAGAAATCCACTCCTTGAGAGTGGACTCTCATGGCTTCTTTCATTCCACCTCACTCCCCTTCAGCTCTGCTTTCCTCTTGATTTCTCACATCCACAGATAGGGTTGTGAAAAGTACCAATATGATACTTTAATACTTTTAACCCATTTTGGTGTTGAAAAATAACAGATCTACAAGCTCATAGCGCGCCACCGAGTGGCGCGCTACGAGCTTGTAGGTCTGCTATTTTTGAAAAATCGAAGAACGACTGACATAGAAACATAGCTTTTTGGGGCGGCTGTGGCTCAGGAGGTAGAGCAGGTCGGTGGTTCGAATCCCGGCTCCTCCTGTCCACATGTCAAAGTGTCCTTGGGCAAGACACTGAACCCTACATTGCCTCCAATGAGTCGGTCGGTGTGAGCTCGCCACCATTGGTGTGGGAATGTGGGAAGTGAGGACGCTGGCGTCGACTGTTCGCCGCTTCACCTCCCAATGTATGAATGAATGAACCATTGTAAAGCGCTTTGAGCACTTGGAAAAGCGCTATAAAAATGCAATTCATTCTTTTTCAGAAAACTGTCAGGATGTAGAAGACATTTTTAGAATCTGATCTCAGGTCAAAATGGGTTAATACTTTTAATAATACGGTACACGTTTGAATTGAAGGCTGCATGGCAGTGTCAAATGTTTGGGGCACATGCCAATTGCCAATCCCGATTTTGAAGAGTGGCAGACTACCAATTACAGATGTATTGACTGATATTTTTTGTAAAGAAATGTGCAAACTCTTGAAACATTTTTTATTTTATTTTAGTAGCTATAGGTTTCTATTTAAGAGCGTTTAACCCCTTTTGACCTGAGATCAGATTTTTTAATAGTTAAAGCCACACAGAAGAAACAGCAGGGACAAAGTTCAATAGGTCCGAATACTTTATTATCTGTAAAGATACTTTGTGTCCATTCATTCCATTAATAAATTAAATAAAGAAAAGCACATTATTACATAAACGGTGTAGTGGTCAACATCACTATTAGACATTTGAATTGTGTAATAAATGCATGCAATTATAAGAATTGTATCAGTAATTACAGACTGTCTTTCATGTTGAAAAACAACAAGAATGTCTCCTATTTTCTGTGCCTCGAGGGCGTTTCCTTTTCACAATGGTATGAAAAGGGTTAATGAGTATCGTTATTTAATTTAATTTAATACTGGTATTTTGTTAACGTTTAGAATTCTGGTATCGTGACGAGCCTTATAGTCCACAGACTCATGTCTCGTGCATAGCAGATCATAACTTTAAGCCTACCTGAGAGGGTTTGTGTATGCAGCGCTTAATCCGCCAACTCAGGTCAGCCAACGCAGGGAAGCTGGAAGTACCTTCACTAAAAACGCCGGGACAACGCTCCACACGTCCCAAACTCTTCTCCCTTCTGGCTCCAAAACTATGGAATGCACTTCCCATCACAATCAGAACTGCAGCCTCACTCCCAATCTTCCGCCGTAGTCTGAAAACCCACCTCTTCAGACTCCACCATGGCCCGTAGCACTAGCCCCTTTGATAGCACTTTATGTAGACTTCTTAGTATTTTAAATATAGCACTTTATGTAGACTTAGATAGTATTTTAAACAGACTTATAGCATGTTACGTAGACAGCACTATAATTGCATTTTATGTAGTCATAGCACTGTTAAGGAAATTATGAGGCCCCATCATAGGTGATCAGCAGAGGCGAAGGCACAACACAAGGAGTCCGGCATATGGTCAGCATCGTTCTTTATTCGTTCCTATCATCTCAGTACAGCAGAATCGTAGCATGGTTGCTCATCGTCGTACAGTCAAGAGTGAAGCATCACCCCGTTCCTTCCCAAGTTGTCCCTCTCCCTCCCCTTTATTTCCCAACCACACACCCCCAAATTGACAGTCAGTGACAGGTGTTTTATTCAAATACAACAGGACATGGACAGATAATAACAGGTGGTGTTACAACATCTCCGTTCATGGTGTTGTTCATGGTGTTTGCTGACAGACAGGAAACTACTCTAAATGGGATAACAGAGATGCTATACAAAATGTTCATATAAGGATCTGCGCTAAAGATAAGGGTGACACACAAATAAGTATACCTTTGCTGACGACATTTAGACATAGTCTAAATGGGGGATAGTTGGAGGCAAGCAGGAAACAACATGCTATTCTCATCCAAGCTAAGATGAGGGAGCACACCACTAGCAACACCTTTGTTGACAATGGTCTTCGTGAGCATGGGAATGCAGCTGTCAGATTGACAGCTGCATTGGTAGTCTCCTTTTTGCTCTGACAGGAATAGTTACCCCAATGTGTATTTGCTGACATGGTGTTTTACAGTAGGATGGAAAAATTAGATGTATATATCTATTTGGCAATAGTAACACCTTGGCTGCCTGGCTTGGAAACTGATTCAGCTGTCAGGTGACAGCTGTCGGTCAGTCCGAATGCGTATTTGTGATAGTCCATCCTATTTGACTGAAATGAAATACAATTATAGTTCTTATTGAATAGTAGAATTGGCATTCTAAAACTGCCATTACAATCCACCGCTTTATATATGAAAATTGATACCTTATTAATTTACATGGCCCAGGAGATTTTTAGAATGACAAATATTGATGATTAAAACTGTATGGCTAGATTCATGTTTGATGACAGTGGTCAGATAAAGAAGGTTTCGCTATTAAGAAATTTAAAAATTACTGGACACCTCTAGAATCAAGAAGAAACACATCTATAGTTAAATTAGGAGATAGTGAACACATCTAGTTAAATTTAGGAAGATAGGCACATCTAGAATCAAGAAGAAAACACATCTATAGTTAAATTAGAAGATAGGCACATCTAGAAGATCTTGTAGATCTGCTAATTTTCGAAAAGGTAGTTATTCTTTGCTCCGTTTCCAATACTATTTGTTGGTAAAGTGTAATTCCACACTACACGTACCTATAATAGTTTAGTTAAGATTAACTGAAATGATTAAACTTACAATTAGGGTAGGATTTACATTCAAATGGAAAGAATTAAAATGGATTCTATTAGGATAGAATGTAAACACTTCAACAATAAAATAATTGAATATGGCCACGTTTAGTTCACCTCTCAGGCTGTTTTCACACCCGAAAATAAATAAATAAATAAACTGACCGTGACCAAATCCTGCAGTTTAGGCTCTCTGCTACTTTTAACTCAGTTACCCACAAACACACAAATACCTTTCCTCCCCCCCCCCATTCTGCCAGCTGGACAGAGAAAGAGAGAGAAAGGAAGGCTGTCAATCAGACATTTGTTTTTTCCAATATCGAATTAATTCAAATTAAACTGTTGCTAATGTGAACAAGGTGAGGTTTTCTCTGTCTAAATATTATCTCCATTCGTTCAACATTTTCTGTATTATAGTACTTAAGTTAGCGTTCAATCAAAGAATATTTCATATTTATACCAGTGACTTTCTGATAAGGGACGTTCAACCCGAAACTGCTTTATATCATGTATTACTATACTGATAAAGGACGTTCAACCTTGAAGAGAAAGGAACTATTTAACTTTCGTAAGCTCACTAGATTCGATTTTTTGCAGATCTCACCCCGAAAATAAATCCTTTCTCTCTGTTTTCTATACTAAAGGCCTAGTGCTACCTAGTAAATACCAGAATGACAGGAGATAAAATAATATTAGACGTTTAACCTTGTTAAACCATCATAAATGATTGATTTCACACTATTGATTTAACACCTTGAAACACTCACTGTTGAATAATTACTTAGATCCATATTAATTTATTTGCAAAACTATAAATGTATTCCTTTTAACTAACCCACACATAGGCTGTACCAATGACCCCTCCCCCTCTTGCCATTTTGGGCACGGGGTGTTAAATGAGGAGTCCTTTTAGTACAGTATATGTGCGTGGAAATGAATTCCAATATCTTATCATCCTATTTTAGGATTTTCTAACATTGTTGTT